>NC_138302.1:105743771-106166271 GCF_965601325.2 Salmo salar
ACTACTGGTCACTACTTTTATTTTTTTATTTTTTTTATTTTCACCTTTATTTAACCAGGTAGGCAAGTTGAGAACAAGTTCTCATTTACAATTGCGACCTGGCCAAGATAAAGCAAAGCAGTTCGACAACATACAAAAACACAGAGTTACACATGGAGTAAAACAACATACAATCAATGATGCAGTAGAAAAAATAAAAAAATAAAATAAAAAATAAAAATAAAAATAAGACTATATACAATGTGAGCAAATGATGTGAGATAAGGGAGGTAAAGGCAAAAAAATGCCATGGTGGAAAAGTAAATAAAGTATAGCAAGAAAAACACTGGAATGGTAGATTTGTAGTTTGAAGAAAGTTCAGAGATAAAATATAAATAATATGGTGCAAAGGAGCAAAATAAATAGATACAGTAGGGGAAGAGGTAGTAGTTTGGGCTAAATTATAGATGGGCTATGTACAGGTGCAGTGATCTGTGAGCTGCTCTGACAACTGGTGCTTAAAGCTAGTGAGGGAGATAAGTGTTTCCAGTTTCAGAGATTTTTGTAGTTCGTTCCAGTCATTGGCAGCAGAGAACTGGAAGGAGAGACGACGAAAGGAGGAGTTGGCTTTAGGGGTGACCAGAGAGATATACCTGCTGGAGCGCGTGCTACAGGTGGGTGCTGCTATGGTGACCAGTGAGCGGAGATAAGGGGGGACTTTACCTAGCAGGGTCTTGTAGATGACCTGGAGCCAATGTGTTTGGCGACGATTATGAAGCGAAGGCCAGCCAACGAGAGCGTACAGGTCGCAGTGGTGGGTAGTATATGGGGCTTTGGTGACAAAACGGATGGCACTGTGATAGACTGCATCCAGCTTGTTGAGTAGGGTATTGGAAGCTATTTTGTAAATGACATCGCCGAAGTCGAGGATTGGTAGGATGGTCAGTTTTACGAGGGTATGTTTGGCAGCATGAGTGAAGGATGCTTTGTTGCGAAATAGGAAGCCAATTCGAGATTTCACTTTGGATTGGAGATGATTGATGTGAGTCTGGAAGGAGAGTTTACAGTCTAACCAGACACCTAGGTATTTGTAGTTGTCCACAAATTCTAAGTTAGAACCGTCCAGAGAAGTGATGCTGGACAGGCGGGCAGGTGCAGGCAGCGATCGGTTGAAGAGCATGCATTTAGTTTTACTTGTGTTTAGGAGCAGTTGGAGACCACGGAAGGAGAGTTGAATGGCATTGAAGCTCGTCTGGAGGGTTGTTAACACAGTGTCCAAAGAAGGGCCAGAAGTGTACAGAATGGTGTCGTCTGCGTAGAGGTGGATCAGAGATTCACCAGCAGCAAGAGTGACATCATTTATGTATACAGAGAAAAGAGTTGGCCCAAGAATTGAACCCTGTGGTACCCCCATAGAGACTGCCAGAGGTCCAGACAGTAGGCCCTCCGATTTGACACACTGAACTCTGTCAGAGAAGTAGTTGGTGAACCAGGCGACGCAATCGTTTGAGAAACCAAGGCTACTGAGTCTGCCGATGAGGATGTGGTGATTAACAGAGTCAAAAGCTTTGGCCAGGTCAATGAATACGGCAGCACAGTATTGTTTCTTATCGATGGCGGTTACGATGTCGTTTAGGACCTTGAGCGTGGCTGAGGTGCACCCATGACCAGCTCTGAAACCAGATTGCATAGCGGAGAGGGTGCGGTGGGATTCGAAATGGTCGGTAATCTGTTTGTTAACTTGGCTTTAGAAAGGCAGGGTAGGATGGATATAGATCTGTAGCAATTTGGGTCAAGAGTGTCACCTCCTTTGAAGAGGGGGATGACAGCAGCTGCTTTCCAATCTATGGGAATCTCAGACGACACGAAAGAGAGGTTGAACAGGCTAGTAATAGGGGTTGCAATAATTTCGGCAGATAATTTTAGAAAGAAAGGGTCCAGATTGTCTAGCCCAGCTGATTTGTAGGGGTCCAGATTTTGCAGCTCTTTCAGAACATCAGCTGAATGGATTTGGGAGAAGGAGAAATGGGGGAGGCTTGGGCGAGTAGCTGTGGGGGGTGCAGTGCTGTTGAATGCAGTAGGGGTAGTTAGGTGGAAAGCATGGCCAGCCGTAGAAAAATGCTTATTGAAATTCTCAATTATAGTGGATTTATCGGTGATGACAGAGTTTCCTATCCTCAGTGCAGTGGGCAGCTGGGAGGAGGTGTTCTTATTCTCCATGGACTTTACAGTGTCCCAGAACTTTTTTGAGTTTGTGTTGCACGAAGCAAATTTCTGTTTGAAAAAGCTAGCCTTGGCGTTTCTAACTGCCTGTGTGTATTGGTTTCTAACTTCCCTAAAAAGTTGCATATCGCGGGGGCAGTTCGATGCTAATGCAGAACGCCACAGGATATTTTTGTGTTGGTTAAGGGCAGTCAGGTCTGGGGAGAACCAAGGGCTATATCTGTTCCTGGTTCTACATTTCTTGAAAGGGGCATGCTTATTTAAGATGGTGAGGAAGCCATTTAAAAAAAATAACCAGGCATCCTCTACTGACGGGATGAGGTCAATATCCTTCCAGGATACCAGGGCCAGGTCGATATGAAAGGCTTGCTCGTTGAAATGTTTCAGGGAGCGTTTGACAGTGATGAGTGGAGGTCGTTTGACCGCTGACCCATTACGGGTGCAGGCAATGAGGCAGTGATCGCTGAGATCTTGGTTGAAAACAGCAGAGGTGTATTTAGAGGGCACGTTGGTTAGGATGATATCTATGAGGGTGCCAGTGTTTGCGGCTTTGGGGTTGTACCTGGTGGGTTCATTAATAATTTGTGTGAGATTGAGGGCATCAAGCTTGGATTGTAGGATGGCTGGGGTGTTTTAAGCATGTCCCAGTTTAGGTCACCTAGTAGCACGAGCTCTGAAGATAGATGGGGGGCAATCAGTTCACATATGGTGTCCAGAGCACAACTAGGGGCCGAGGGGGGTCTATAGCAGGCGGCAACGGTGAGAGACTTGTTTTTGGAGAGGTGGATTTTTAAAAGTAGAAGTTCAAATTGTTTGGGTACAGACCTGGATAGCAGGACAGAACTCTGCAGGCTATCTCTGCAGTAGATTGCAACACCGCCCCCTTTGGTCGTTCTATCTTGTCTGAAAACGTTGTAGTTAGGGATGAAGATTTCAGAGTTTTTGGTGGACTTCCTCAGCCAAGATTCAGACACAGCTAGGACGTCCGGGTTGGCAGAGTGTGCTTAAGCAGTGAATAAAACAAACTTAGGGAGGAGGCTTCTAATGTTAACATGCATGAAACCAAGGTTATTACGGTTACAGAAGTCATCAAAAGAGAGCGCCTGGGGAGTAGGAGTGGAGCCAGGCACTGCAGGGCCTGGATTCACCTCTACATCCCCAGAGGAGCAGAGAAGAATAAGTATGAGGGTACGGCTAAAAGCTATAAGAATTGGTCGTCTGTGACGTCCAGAATAGAGAGAAAAAGGAGCAGGTTTCTGGGGGCGATAAAATAGCTTCAAGGTATAATGTACAGACAAAGGTATGGTGGGATGTGAGTACAGAGGAGGTAAACCTAGGCATTTAGTGATTATGAGAGAGATATTGTCTCTAGAAACATCATTGAAACCAGAAGATGTCATAGCATGTGTGGGTGGAGGAACTGAGAGGTTGGATAAGGTATAATGAGCAGGGCTAGAGGCTCTACAGTGAAATAAGCCAATAAACACTAACCAGAACAGCAATGGAGAAGGCATATTGACATTAAGGAGAGGCATGCTTAGCCGAGTGATCAAAGGGTCCAGTGAGATTCAGACAGCTAGCCGGGCCATAGGTAGCAAGCTGGTGGAAGATGGGAGGGAGGTCTGTTTTTAGCCACCTCGTGCGTTTCCGTCTGTGGGTTAGTGGGGTTCCGTGTGGAAGGGGGGACCAGTCCAAGTTGGCAAAATAGTTAGTTGTAGTGGCCCAAGAAAAGTGTTCCGATAGACCTATTCAGATCGCAGCCGAAAAGACAGCTAACGATTAGCGGGCCGCAGATGGGCGATCAGGTTACGTCGCGACGGAGGGGCCAGTTGGATAACTCCCTCGGGCAGATAACGTCGGTGGTCCAGTCGTGAAGACCCGATGGGGCTCCGCATCGGCAGTAAAACGGGTCAGGATAGGTGAGTTGTAGCCCAGGAGACACTTCAGCTGGCTAGCTCAGGAATAGCCCAGGAGTGGCTGACGGAACTCTTCAGCTGGCTAGCTGGCTAGCTCCGTAATAATGTGTGTTAATTCCGTGACCGACGTTGCCAATAGTCACTCAGGTAGCAGCTAGTTAGCTGCAAGATCCAGGTGTAAATGTCCAGAGCCTGCGGTAGAAATCGGGGAAAGGAGAGAGAATAGGTCCGGTATGCTCTGGTCTGAGTCGCGCTGTACAAAAACTGGCGATAGCTTTTCGAGCTAATGGATAGCTGAGGACAGCTAACCGTGGCTAGCTGAACTTCAACGTTAGCCAGTGAAAATGGCTAACCTCTTGCTAGCTTCTGTTGTGGAATTCAGATGAGGTAAATAATACTTTATTTTTTAAATTGGTGAGGCGGGTTGCAGGAGAGTGCTTTGAGGTTGAGTTTTTAGAATTAAAAAAAAAATATATATATAAAAAGATAAGTGAAGAAAAAATATGTAAATATATATATACACGGGACACGACAAGAGGAGGGTAGAGGACGTCTGAACTGCTACGCCATCTTGGGGAAGAAAAAAAAAACTACTAGTCTCTACTGGTCACTACTGGTCACTAGTCGTCACTTCTAATCTCTACTGGTCACTACTAGTCACTACTGGTCACTACTAGTCACTACTAGTCACTACTGGTCTCTGCTGGTCACTACTGGTCTCTACTAGTCTCTACTGGTCACTACTGGTCACTACTGGTCACTACTAGTCTCTACTGGTCACTACTGGTCTCTACTGGTCACTACTGGTCACTACTCGTCACTACTGGTCACTACTCGTCTCTACTGGTCACTACTGGTCACTACTGGTCACTACTAGTCTCTACTGGTCACTACTAGTCTCTACTGGTCACTACTGGTCACTACTGGTCACTACTGGTCACTACTAGTCTCTACTGGTCACTACTGGTCACTACTGGTCACTACTAGTCTCTACTGGTCACTACTGGTCACTACTCGTCACTACTCGTCACTACTGGTCACTACTGGTCACTACTGGTCACTACTCGTCAGTACTGGTCACTACTCGTCACTACTGGTCACTACTGGTCTCTACTAGTCACTACTGGTCTCTACTTGTCACTACTGATCACTACTGGTCACTACTGGTCTTTACTGGTCACTGCTGGTCACTACTGGTCACTACTGGTCACTACTGGTCACTACTGGTCACTACTGGTCACTACTCGTCACTACTGGTCACTACTGGTCACTACTGGTCTCTACTGGTCACTACTGGTCTCTACTAGTCACTACTGGTCTCTACTTGTCACTACTGATCACTACTGGTCACTACTGGTCTTTACTAGTCTCTACTGGTCACTACTGGTCACTACTCGTCACTACTGGTCACTACTGGTCACTACTGGTCACTACTCGTCACTACTGGTCACTACTGGTCACTACTGGTCTCTACTGGTCACTACTGGTCTCTACTAGTCACTACTGGTCTCTACTTGTCACTACTGATCACTACTGGTCACTACTGGTCTTTACTGGTCACTGCTGGTCACTACTGGTCACTACTGGTCACTACTGGTCTTTACTGGTCACTGTTGGTCTTTACTGGTCACTACTGGTCACTACTGGTCACTACTGGTCACTACTGGTCTTTACTGGTCACTACTGGTCACTACTGGTCTTTACTGGTCACTGCTGGTCTTTACTGATGTGTGTATGTTTGTTCTTCTGAGTCAGCAGCACTCTGGCACTCAACACTCCAGGCTGCTAATGGTACAACACGGTAACAGACTAATGGTACAACACGGTAACAGACTAATGGAACATTACGGTAACAGACTAATGGTACATTACGGTAACAGACTAATGGAACATTACGGTAACAGACTAATGGAACATTACGGTAACAGACTAATGGAACATTACGGTAACAGACTAATGGTACAACACGGTAACAGACTAATGGTACAACACGGTAACAGACTAATGGTACAACACGGTAACAGACTAATGGTACAACACGGGAACAGACTAATGGTACAACACGGGAACAGACTAATGGTACAACACGGTAACAGACTAATGGTACAACACGGTAACAGACTAATGGTACAACACGGTAACAGACTAATGGTACAACACGGGAACAGACTAATGGTACAACACGGGAACAGACTAATGGTACAACACGGTAACAGATATTTCATTTGTTTTAGTGTGATGTGTACTGTGATTTATGTGATCATTTGTAGTTGAAGACTCATTGAGATGTGATGCTCTTTATGGTTGTGTGGTAAAAGAGTTTGATATTTGTATTGTATGATTGAGACTGGGTTCACTCTACACTTCATGAATGGACAAACATTGCGTGACTAAGGTCACTTGAGTTCTCTGAACTTCTTTACCGGGCTGGACTCTTTAGGCCCGAGGTACAGGACCTTTCTGGAGGAACCAGAGGTCGTTGTTTGTTATATTATTATGTGTGTGATCATTTATGTTGGTAATACAACCCACGCAAAAGAAAGTTGTTTTTGAAGTTATTTCCAATGTTTTAGAGAGTTTATGAAAAGTGTATGTCCATCCTGACTTTTACATGAGTCCTTTGTATTGGTGTAGACTTGACAGATGAGACGGGACTCATTCCCTTCCAAACCAAAAGGAGAAATCAATATTTTCTCTGGCAGGCACATCCTACCTGGAACCCCTGTCAAAACTGTTACATGAAAAACAATAACCTCTAGTCAAAACCATTACTGTGTGTGTGTGTGTGTGTGTGTGTGTGTGTGTGTGTGTGTGTGTGTGTGTGTGTGTGTGTGTGTGTGTGTGTGTGTGTGTGTGTGTGTGTGTGTGTGTGTGTGTGTGTGTGTGTGTGTGTGTGTGTGTGTGTGTGTGTGTGTGTGTGTGTGTGTGTGTGTGTGTGTCAGCGCAGCACGCCACACTCGTCTGGTTCAAAATCACTTGGGGAAAAATATTTGACTGCATTAAACTGACATGATAAATGTCATGCTTCCTCATCATCACCTGGGAAATGTCAATATTTTGTGTCTTCTATGCTGTCAGAACATCTGTATTGACCAGGGAATACAGTTCAGTGTATTGTAGAGTACAGCAAAACCAGGGAATACAGTTCAGTGTATTGTAGAGTACAGCAAAACCAGGGAATACAGTTCAGTGTATTGTAGAGTACAGCAAAACCAGGGAATGCAGTTCAGTGTATTGTAGAGTACAGCAAAACCAGGGAATGCAGTTCAGTGTATTGTAGAGTACAGCAAAACCAGGGAATGCAGTTCAGTGTATTGTAGAGTACAGCAAAACTCAGTTGGTTTTGAAGAGAAGAGGAGACGAGGGGAAGGGAAGGGAATCCTGGTGTGCTATATATAACTCTGTAGTTGTCAGCTCAGCTGAAATACTGCGGCACACAGCCCTAATCAATGTGTCCTCTTATGTCACAGGACCGCTGCTCTCCTCCCCTCGCTGAAAAGGAGGGAGGGGAGTGGGAGAAGGAGGCAGGTAGGCAGATTGTATTTTCTCCCTGATTGACTCTCCCATGTCCTGTTTTGTTGTGGAATATTGCTGTTACTGCAGTGATCTGCATCTCTACCCTCAGTAATACCAGAGGTGTCCTCTCCTCTCCTCTGGCTGTGTCTCAGTAATAACAGAGGTGTCCTCTCCTCTGGCTGTGTCTCATTAATACCAGAGGTGTCCTCTCCTCTCCTCTGGCTGTGTCTCATTAATACCAGAGGTGTCCTCTCCTCTCCTCTGGCTGTGTCTCAGTAATACCAGAGGTGTCCTCTCCTCTCCTCTGGCTGTGTCTCAGTAATACCAGAGGTGTCCTCTTCTCTCCTCTGGCTGTGTCTCATTAATACCAGAGGTGTCCTCTCCTCTCCTCTGGCTGTGTCTCAGTAATACCAGAGGTGTCCTCTCCTCTCCTCTGGCTGTGTCTCAGTAATACCAGAGGTGTCCTCTCCTCTCCTCTGGCTGTGTCTCATTAATACCAGAGGTGTCCTCTCCTCTGGCTGTGTCTCATTAATACCAGAGGTGTCCTCTCCTCTGGCTGTGTCTCAGTAATACCAGAGGTATCCTCTTCTCTCCTCTGGCTGTGTCTCAGTAATACCAGAGGTGTCCTCTTCTCTCCTCTGGCTGTGTCTCATTAATACCAGAGGTGTCCTCTCCTCTGGCTTTGTCTCAGTAATACCAGAGGTGTCCTCTCCTCTCCTCTGGCTTTGTCTCAGTAATACCAGAGGTGTCCTCTCCTCTGGCTGTGTCTCATTAATACCAGAGGTGTCCTCTCCTCTGGCTGTGTCTCAGTAATACCAGAGGTGTCCTCTCCTCTCCTCTGGCTGTGTCTCATTAATACCAGAGGTGTCCTCTCCTCTGGCTGTGTCTCATTAATACCAGAGGTGTCCTCTTCTCTCCTCTGGCTGTGTCTCATTAATACCAGAGGTGTCCTCTCCTCTGGCTGTGTCTCATTAATACCAGAGGTCTCCTCTCCTCTCCTCTGGCTTTGTCTCAGTAATACCAGAGGTGTCCTCTCCTCTCCTCTGGCTGTGTCTCGTTTGGTAGTAGTAGTCTGGTACTGGTAGTAGTAGTAGTCTGGTAGTAGTAGTAGTCTGGTAGTAGTAGTAGTCTGGTAGTAGTAGTAGTAGTCTGGTAGTAGTAGTAGTCTGGTAGTAGTAGTAGTCTGGTAGTAGTAGTAGTCTGGTAGTAGTAGTAGTCTGGTAGTAGTAGTAGTCTGGTAGTAGTAGTAGTCTGGTACTGGTAGTAGTAGTCTGGTAGTAGTAGTAGTCTGGTACTGGTAGTAGTAGTAGTCTGGTAGTAGTAGTAGTAGTCTGGTACTGGTAGTAGTAGTAGTCTGGTAGTAGTAGTAGTCTGTTACTGGTAGTAGTAGTCTGGTAGTAGTAGTAGTAGTAGTCTGGTACTGGTAGTAGTAGTAGTAGTAGTAGTAGTAGTAGTAGTAGTAGTAGTAGTAGTAGTAGTCTGGTACTGGTTGTAGTAGTCTGGTAGTAGTAGTAGTCTGGTACTGGTAGTAGTAGTAGTAGTAGTAGTAGTAGTAGTCTGGTACTGGTAGTAGTAGTCTCGTAATAGTAGTAGTCTAGTAGTAGTAGTAGTAGTAGTAGTAGTAGTAGTCTGGTAGTAGTAGTGGTCTGGTAGTAGTAGTAGTCTGGTAGTAGTAGTAGTAGTAGTAGTCTGGTACTGGTAGTAGTAGTGTAGTACTGGTAGTAGTAGTAGTCTGGTAGTAGTAGTGGTCTGGTAGTAGTAGTAGTCTGGTAGTAGTAGTAGTAGTAGTAGTCTGGTACTGGTAGTAGTAGTGTGGTACTGGTAGTAGTAGTAGTCTGGTACTGGTAGTAGTAGTCTGGTAATAGTAGTAGTAGTAGTAGTAGTAGTCTGGTACTGGTAGTAGTAGTGTGGTACTGGTAGTAGTAGTAGTCTGGTAGTAGTAGTAGTCTGGTACTGGTAGTAGTAGTAGTCTGGTACTGGTTGTAGTAGGTGTCTGGTAGTAGTAGTAGTGTGGTACTGGTAGTAGTAGTAGTGTGGTACTGGTAGTAGTAGTAGTGTGGTACTGGTAGTAGTAGTCTGGTAGTAGTAGTAGTCTGGTACTGGTTGTAGTAGGTGTCTGGTAGTAGTAGTAGTGTGGTACTGGTAGTAGTAGTAGTGTGGTACTGGTAGTAGTAGTAGTGTGGTACTGGTAGTAGTAGTCTGGTAGTAGTAGTAGTCTGGTACTGGTTGTAGTAGGTGTCTGGTAGTAGTAGCAGTCTGGTAGTAGTAGTAGTAGTCTGGTACTGGTAGTAGTAGTCTGGTAGTAGTAGTAGTCTGGTACTGGTTGTAGTCTTCCCTGTGGCTCAGTTGGTAGAGCATGGTGTGTGCAACGCCAGGGTTGTGGGTTCGATTCCCACGGGGGGCCAGTACAAAAAAATAAAAAAGATAAACTGAATGTATGCATGCACTACTGTAAGTCGCTCTGGATAAGAGCGTCTGCTAAATGACGTAAATGTAAAATGTTGTAGTAGTAGTCTGGTAGTAGTAGTAGTCAGGTACTGGTAGCATAAAGAGTGTTAAGTTTTGTGAGGGTTAGTTAGGGTGAGGGTTAGTTAGGGTTCGAGTTCGTTAGGGTGAAGGTTTGGGTTCGTTATGGTTAGATATGATGAGGGGTAGTATTAGTTAGGGTGTATGGGGATGAGGTAGATTGGATGGGCTATTTACAGATGATCTATGTACAGGTGCAGTGAGCTGCTCTGACAGCTGGTGCTTAAAGCTGGTGAGGGAGGTAAGAGTCTCCAGCTTTAGTGATTTTTGCAGTTCATTCCAGTCATTGGCAGCAGAGAACTGGAAGGAAAGGCGGCCAAAGGAAGAATTGGCTTTGGGGGTGAGCAGTGAAATATACCTGCTGGAGCGCGTGCTACGGGTGGGTGCTGCTATGGTGACCAGTGAGCTGAGATAAGGCAGGGCTTTCCCTAGCAGAGACTTGTAGATGACCTGGAGCCAGTGGGTTTGGCGACGAGTATGAAGCGAGGGCCAGCCAACGAGAGCGTACACGTCGCAATGGTGGGTAGTATATGGGGCTTTGGTGACAAAATGGATGGCACTGTGATAGACTGCATCCAATTTGTTGAGTAGAGTGTTAGAGGCTATTTTGTAAATGACATCACCGAAGTCGAGGATCGGTAGGATGGTCAGTTTTACGAGGGTATGTTTGGCAGCATGAGTGAAGGATGCTTTGTTGCGAAATAGGAAGCCGATTCTAGATTTAATTTTGGATTGGAGATGCTCAATGTGAGTCTGGAAGGAGAGTTTACAGTCTAAACAGACACCCAGGTATTTGTAGTTGTCCACATATTCTAAGTTAGAACCGTCCAGAGAAGTGATGTTGGACAGGCGGGCAGGTGCAGGCAGCGATCGGTTGAAGAGCATGCATTTAGTTTTACTTGTGTTTAGGAGCAGTTGGAGGCCACGGAAGGAGAGTTGAATGGCATTGAAGCTCGTCTGGAGGGTTGTTAACACAGTGTCCAAAGAAGGGCCAGAAGTGTACAGAATGGTGTCGTCTGCGTAGAGGTGGATCAGAGATTCACCAGCAGCAAGAGCGACATCATTTATGTATACAGAGAAAAGAGTTGGCCCAAGAATTGAACCCTGTGGTACCCCCATAGAGACTGCCAGAGGTCCAGACAGTAGGCCCTCCGATTTGACACACTGAACTCTGTCAGAGAAGTAGTTGGGGAACCAGGCGACGCAATCGTTTGAGAAACCAAGGCTACTGAGTCTGCCGATGAGGATGTGGTGATTAACAGAGTCAAAAGCTTTGGCCAGGTCAATGAATACGGCAGCACAGTATTGTTTCTTATCGATGGCGGTTACGATGTCGTTTAGGACCTTGAGCGTGGCTGAGGTGCACCCATGACCAGCTCTGAAACCAGATTGCATAGCGGAGAGGGTGCGGTGGGATTCGAAATGTAGCCCACGAATTAGCGTGTATACCTCTTCGGCTAGCCGGGAGATGGGCCTAGCTCGAGGCTAACTGGTGCTTGCTTCAACACGAGGAAAGTAATCAGGGTGCAGAACCATAAATACTCTTGTAAACCAAACCTAGTCTATTCTGGGACACCCTAGCCTCAACAGGCAGCCAGTTTAGTTCCTGAAAGCAGCTCCTGCCTATGTGAGTACGTGGACTCACCTTCAATACTACCCTGATCAGCTTATTCTGGGTTATGTAGAGCTTCCCCTTCATAAGTTTAGATAAGCCCCCGAACCAGGAAGTACTAGTGTCGTCATAAAGGCATTTTGGCTACGCTAGAGGGCAGTGACTTTCATGGAGTCCTTATCAAGCAGCATGAACTTTGCAGCCAAAAAACAGTCCTGGCATTAATCTTCCCTTGCACTTTAGTGGCCATTCTCACACCTCAAGGATGCATCCCAGGTAGCTAACAGAGGTTTTAGTAGTCAGCCCCCCCCCCCCCCCCCTAACTCCACTCTGATTTCAGAGGATCTACTCAATTTAGGTCTGGATACAAATACTTGCCTCAGTTTACGTAAATGCAGAGAGAGCTTTTTCCTAAGCCGTTTCCTAATGTTAGTAAACTCTGTGAAAAGTATGCACTCCAACACAGTTTTACTTTTGTGAGACACCATAAGTGTAGAGTCATCCGCATAAAGGAAAAGACGGCAAGAACAAGCATCTTTCATTAATGTACAATAAAAACAGCAGAGGCCCAAGCACGCTGCCCTGCGGAACGCCACAACTCATTGGTTTTGCCTGAGACAGTGAACCATTCATCTCTACTACTTGCTCCCTACCTGATAAATAGGACTTTAACCAGCCTAGAGGGATACTGCTAGTGCCTCCAGTTTGGAGATTAGGAGGAGAGGAGAAGGAGGTAGGGGAGAGTGGAGGAGAGGATAGGAGAAGAGAGAAGAGGGGAGAGGAGAGGAAAAGAAGAGGGGAGAGATTAGGAGGAGAGGAGAGGGGGTTAGGAGAAAGGAGAGGAGAGATTAGGAGGAGAGGGGGAGAGGAGAGGAGAGAGGAGAGGAGAGGGGGGAGAGGAGAGGAGGTAGGGGAGAGTGGAGGAGATGAGAGATTAGGAAGAGAGGAGAGGGGGGAGAGGAGAGGAGGTAGGGGAGAGTGGAGGAGATGAGAGATTAGGAGAGGAGAGGGAGGAGAGGAGGTAGGGGTGAGTGGAGGAGATGAGAGATTAGGAAGAGAGGAGAGGAGAGGAGAGGAGAGGGGAGAGGAGAGGAGAGGAGAGGAGAGGAGAGGAGAGGAGAGGAGAGGAGAGGAGAGGAGAGGAGAGGAGAGGAGAGGAGAGGAGAGGAGAGGAGGTAGGGGAGAGTGGAGGAGATGAGAGATTAGGAAGAGAGGAGGAGATGAGAGATTAGGAGAGAGTGGAGGAGATGAGAGATTAGGAAGAGAGGAGAGGAGAGGAGAGGAGAGGAGAGGAGAGGAGAGGAGAGGAGAGGAGAGGAGAGGAGAGGAGGGGAGGGGAGAGGAGAGGAGGGGAGGGGAGAGGAGGGGAGAGGAGAGGAGGGGAGAGGAGAGAGGGGAAGGGAGGGAAGGGGAGGGGAGGGGAGGGGAGGAGGGGAGGGGAGAGGAGAGAGAGAGAGGAGAGAGGAGAGGAGAGGAGAGGAGGGGAGGGGAGGGGAGAGAGAGGAGAGGAGAGGAGAGGAGAGGAGAGGAGAGGAGAGGAGAGGAGAGGAGAGGAGAGGAGAGGAGAGGAGAGGAGAGGAGAGGAGAGGAGAGGAGAGGAGGGGAGAGGGAGGGGAGAGGAGGGGAGAGGAGAGGAGAGGAGAGGAGAGGAGGGGAGGGGAGAGGAATGGAGGGGAGGGGAGAGGAGAGGAGGGGAGGGGACACACACACACATCTCGGTGGTCCCTACCGTGCAGTGCCTAGGTCACAGCTGAGCCCTCAGAATGGCTGTTCTATTTCAGTTCTGTAACCCAGGTGTCCTGCTCCACCTCTCTCTGCCAGCGCTGGGCCGGGACATAGACTGGCCTTTATATAGACTGGCCTTTATATAGACTGGCCTTTATATAGACTGGCCTTTATATGGACTGGCCTTTATATGGACTGGCCTTTATATAGACTGGCCTTTATATGGACTGGCCTTTATATAGACTGGCCTTTATATGGACTGGCCTTTATATAGACTGGCCTTTATATAGACTGGCCTTTATATAGACTGGCCTTTATATAGACTGGCCTTTATATAGACTGGCCTTTATATAGACTGGCCTTTATATGGACTGGCCTTTATATAGACTGGGCTTGCATCCCAAATGTTAACGTATTACTTTAAAGTGCACTAGTTTGACCAGGGCCCATAGGGGACAGGACCAGAACAGGGACAGGACCAGAACAGGGACAGGACCAGAACAGGGACAGGACCAGAACAGGACCAGTTAGAGTAGCATAGCTTTGTCTTGGTTCCAGAGAGGAGTGATGTGCAGTTCGTGAACGATTCATTATTTTTTTGAACTCTTTTTATTGACTCAATATTCATGAGTCGTTTTATCAGAGTGATTCGTTCATTTTAGTCGTTCGTTTGACCTGCTAGTGCTGTGCGGAGTGGCCACAATGAGTCCTACAGCAGGACTAATACAGGACTAACACAGGACTAATACAGGACTAACACAGGACTAATACAGGACTAATACAGGACTAACACAGGACTAATACAGGACTAACACAGGACTAACACAGGACTAACACAGGACTAATACAGGACTAATACAGGACTAATACAGGACTAACACAGGACTAATACAGGACTAATACAGGGCTCAGCGGTTCCACAGACATGCTCTGACTTTCTGTCATACGCGCGTAGGAAAATACATCATGAGCGTAGGAAAAAAAAGACAATTTTAGAGCTAATACTTGATTGCATGGTGCAAGAAGGGATGCAATTAATTGATTATTGAATGGTTTGATACACACAGCCTTTTCTCCTCCGACTCGAGAACGAATCGTTTGGTGGGCTGCGTTCGCGAACGACGTGCGTATCACCTTTACCGCAGTCAAACTATCCGCCAAGAGTCGTTCACAGTCTAGTCCGGACGCGGCCACAAATAGATGTCGTTTCAAATGTATCAAGAAATAACCTTATTGGTATACCTAGCAACCAACAAAATGTACATTGTTTAAAGCACAAGTTTACAAGTCTCCGTAAAAAAAATGACAGCTCCAAATAATCCCCCTTTACTGAACGTCATGTGAAGGAAGAGGCCTGGCCGGCCTGGTACAGCTCCTGGATGAGGAAGAGGCCTGGCCGGCCTGGTACAGCTCCTGGATGAGGAAGAGGCCTGGCCGGCCTGGTACAGCTCCTGGATGAGGAAGAGGCCTGGCCGGCCTGGTACAGCTCCTGGATGAGGAAGAGGCCTGGCCGGCCTGGTACAGCTCCTGGATGAGGAAGAGGCCTGGCCGGCCTGGTACAGCTCCTGGATGAGGAAGAGGCCTGGCCGGCCTGGTACAGCTCCTGGATGAGGAAGAGGCCTGGCCGGCCTGGTACAGCTCCTGGATGAGGAAGAGGCCTGGCCGGCCTGGTACAGCTCCTGGATGAGGAAGAGGCCTGTAGAATTAAAAGACTGTTTCCAGTTTTTAGTTCACTGGTTGGGGGTCCTGCTGAACGATTCGAAAAGACCCGAGTCAGTAAAAAAAGGGAGAAACTTGCCATCACTACTGTCTGCCTGCTGAGTCTCTGGCTGCAGCATTTTAAAGCGTGAACCTTTTGAATCGTAGGTGGGAATTTCCTCCCACGTAGAGAGACGCCTTTCCCCTCCTTGCGGATGGCGGCTGTGCTGTAGTGAAAAGGTTATCCGCTATCCGGGATCCTTGGGACCGTAGCAAAAGCAAAAGCTCTCCAGCACCAAGTACATTTTACTAGAACCTTTATTTAACTAGGCAAGCCAGTTAAGAACAAATTCGTATTTACAATGACGGCCTACACCGGACCAGTGATGGAAAAAGTGCCCAATTGTCATAGTTGAGTAAAAGTAATGATACTTTAATAGAAAATGACTCAAATAAAAGTTAAAGTCGCCCAGTAAAATACTACTTGATTTAAAGTCTAAAAGTATTTGGTTTTGAGTATACTTAAGTATCAACAGTAAATGTAATTGCTAAAATATACTTAAGTATCAAATGTAAAAGTATAAATCATTTCAAGTTCCTTATATTAAGAAAATCAGAAGGTATGATTTTCTTGTATTTTACATTTATGAATAGCCAGGGGCACACTCCAACACTTAGACAGCATTTACAAACGAAGAATGTGTGTTTAGTGAGTCCTCCAGATCAGAGGCAGTAGGGACGACCAGGGATGTTCTCTGTTTAGTGAGTCCTCTAGATCAGAGGCAGTAGGGACGACCAGGGATGTTATCTGTTTAGTGAGTCCTCCAGATCAGAGGCAGTAGGGACGACCAGGGATGTTCTCTGTTTAGTGAGTCCTCCAGATCAGAGGCAGTAGGGATGACCAGGGATGTTCTCTGTTTAGTGAGTCCTCCAGATCAGAGGCAGTAGGGACGACCAGGGATGTTCTCTGTTTAGTGAGTCCTCCAGATCAGAGGCAGTAGGGATGACCAGGGATGTTCTCTGTTTAGTGAGTCCTCCAGATCAGAGGCAGTAGGGATGACCAGGGATGTTCTCTGTTTAGTGAGTCCTCCAGATCAGAGGCAGTAGGGATGACCAGGGATGTTCTCTTGATAAGTGTGTGAATTGGACCATTTTCCTGTCCTGATGAGCATTCAAAATGTAATGAATACTTTTGGTTGTCAGGGAAAATGTATGGAGTTAAACATACATTATTTTCTTTAGAAATGTAAAGTAAAAGTTGTCAAAAAATATATAAATAGTAAAGTACAGATACAAAAAAAATGACTTAAGTAGTACTTTGAAGTATTTTTGCCTAAGTACTTTACCCCAGTGCATCGGACAGCACTGCGTCAGTAGGCAGACAGAATAGTTAGATAGGAGAGAGCCGAGCAGACACTAACTGAGCTCAGTTCTTCATCTCTACAGGATCATACACATTTATCATTTTACTTTCCAGTCCTTCCTGTTTTATCTTGCACTTTGGAAATATTTATTGAAGGGAAAAGAACGCTCTAAATCTGGACAAATATTCTCCAATCGGGACTTTGTGTTTTGTAGCGTGATTAAAAACGCGCCTCGCTTTCTACCCCGATGTGGAGGCGCTCTCGGTTCAGTCCCAGAAGAGGGTTTCTGGACTCCAGATGGTACACTAGGAAGTGTAGATCCTGGAGCGGTTCTGCACGCCGACTCAGACTTCTTGACTTCTGCTGCTGCTAGTAGAGACTGTCAGTCTGTCAGAGACTGTGACCTGACTGGAGGACCGGAGGGAAACAGACAACAACATCATGGTTCAGAATGTGATTCTGGTGTTTTTCCGCAGGCGGCTGAGCCAGAGACCGGCGGTAGAGGAGCTGGAGAGTCGGAACATCCTCAAACGTGAGTATTGGATCATGATACATCGTTTATAATCGATTAAAACAAGAGGATATAATAAATATGATCCTTTATATCGGATCGTAGTTTATTATCAGTTTTTAATAAGTGAAACTGTCCGTGTCTGTCTGTATCGACTCTCCAGATGAGACGGATGGACTTCAGTGCAACATGATTAAAAGTCTAAATTACTTCAGTGTTGAATTTATTGCCATGGTGATTAATACATGTTGCATGGAACTTCAACACTACGGTTAATACTGCATTTGTTTCTTTTAAAAAAAAAATGTTTTTTTTTAAAACAACTTTGTTAGGGCCCACGGTAAGGCAGGTAGCCTAGTGCTTAGAGGAGGCAGGTAGCCTAGTGGTTAGAGAGGCAGGTAGCCTAGTGGTTAGAGAGGCAGGTAGCCTAGTGGTTAGAGGAGGCAGGTAGCCTAGTGGTTAGAGAGGCAGGTAGCCTAGTGGTTAGAGAGGCAGGTAGCCTAGTGGTTAGAGAGGCAGGTAGCCTAGTGGTTAGAGGCAGGTAGCCTAGTGGTTAGAGGCAGGTAGCCTAGTGGTTAGAGGAGGCAGGTAGCCTAGTGGTTAGAGAGGCAGGTAGCCTAGTGGTTAGAGAGGCAGGTAGCCTAGTGGTTAGAGGAGGCAGGTAGCCTAGTGGTTAGAGAGGCAGGTAGCCTAGTGGTTAGAGAGGCAGGTAGCCTAGTGGTTAGAGGCAGGTAGCCTAGTGGTTAGAGGCAGGTAGCCTAGTGGTTAGAGGAGGCAGGTAGCCTAGTGGTTAGAGAGGCAGGTAGCCTAGTGGTTAGAGAGGCAGGTAGCCTAGTGGTTAGAGGAGGCAGGTAGCCTAGTGGTTAGAGGAGGCAGGTAGCCTAGTGGTTAGAGAGGCAGGTAGCCTAGTGGTTAGAGGAGGCAGGTAGCCTAGTGGTTAGAGAGGCAGCGTAGCCTAGTGGTTAGAGAGGCAGGTAGCCTAGTGGTTAGAGGCAGGTAGCCTAGTGGTTAGAGGCAGGTAGCCTAGTGGTTAGAGGAGGCAGGTAGCCTAGTGGTTAGAGAGGCAGGTAGCCTGGTGGTTAGAGAGGCAGGTAGCCTAGTGGTTAGAGGAGGCAGGTGGCCTAGTGGTTAGAGAGGCAGGTAGCCTAGTGGTTAGAGGAGGCAGGTAGCCTAGTGGTTAGAGAGGCAGCGTAGCCTAGTGGTTAGAGAGGCAGGTAGCCTAGTGGTTAGAGGAGGCAGGTAGCCTAGTGGTTAGAGAGGCAGGTAGCCTAGTGGTTAGAGAGGCAGGTAGCCTAGTGGTTAGAGGAGGCAGGTAGCCTAGTGGTTAGAGAGGCAGGTAGCCTAGTGGTTAGAGGAGGCAGGTAGCCTAGTGGTTAGAGAGGCAGGTAGCCTAGTGGTTAGAGAGGCAGGTAGCCTAGTGGTTAGAGGAGGCAGGTAGCCTAGTGGTTAGAGAGGCAGCGTAGCCTAGTGGTTAGAGAGGCAGGTAGCCTAGTGGTTAGAGGAGGCAGGTAGCCTAGTGGTTAGAGAGGCAGCGTAGCCTAGTGGTTAGAGAGGCAGCGTAGCCTAGTGGTTAGAGAGGCAGGTAGCCTAGTGGTTAGAGAGGCAGGTAGCCTAGTGGTTAGAGAGGCAGCGTAGCCTAGTGGTTAGAGAGGCAGGTAGCCTAGTGGTTAGAGAGGCAGGTAGCCTAGTGGTTAGAGGAGGCAGGTAGCCTAGTGGTTAGAGGAGGCAGGTAGCCTAGTGGTTAGAGGAGGCAGGTAGCCTAGTGGTTAGAGAGGCAGGTAGCCTAGTGGTTAGAGGAGGCAGGTAGCCTAGTGGTTAGAGAGGCAGGTAGCCTAGTGGTTAGAGAGGCAGGTAGCCTAGTGCTTAGAGAGGCAGGTAGCCTAGTGGTTAGAGAGGCAGGTAGCCTAGTGGTTAGAGGCAGGTAGCCTAGTGGTTAGAGGAGGCAGGTAGCCTAGTGGTTAGAGAGGCAGGTAGCCTAGTGGTTAGAGAGGCAGGTAGCCTAGTGGTTAGAGAGGCAGGTAGCCTAGTGGTTAGAGAGGCAGGTAGCCTAGTGGTTAGAGGAGGCAGGTAGCCTAGTGGTTAGAGAGGCAGCATAGCCTAGTGGTTAGAGAGGCAGGTAGCCTAGTGGTTAGAGGAGGCAGCGTAGCCTAGTGGTTAGAGAGGCAGGTAGCCTAGTGGTTAGAGAGGCAGGTAGCCTAGTGGTTAGAGAGGCCGGTAGCCTAGTGGTTAGAGAGGCAGCGTAGCCTAGTGGTTAGAGAGGCAGGTAGCCCAGTGGTTAGAGAGGCAGGTAGCCTAGTGGTTAGAGGAGGCAGGTAGCCTAGTGGTTAGAGGAGGCAGGTAGCCTAGTGGTTAGAGAGGCAGGTAGCCTAGTGGTTAGAGAGGCAGGTAGCCTAGTGGTTAGAGAGGCAGCGTAGCCTAGTGGTTAGAGAGGCAGCGTAGCCTAGTGGTTAGAGAGGCAGGTAGCCTAGTGATTAGAGAGGCAGGTAGCCTAGTGGTTAGAGAGGCAGGTAGCCTAGTGGTTAGAGAGGCAGGTAGCCTAGTGGTTAGAGGAGGCAGGTAGCCTAGTGGTTAGAGAGGCAGGTAGCCTAGTGGTTAGAGAGGCAGGTAGCCTAGTGCTTAGAGAGGCAGGTAGCCTAGTGGTTAGAGAGGCAGGTAGCCTAGTGGTTAGAGGCAGGTAGCCTAGTGGTTAGAGGAGGCAGGTAGCCTAGTGGTTAGAGAGGCAGGTAGCCTAGTGGTTAGAGAGGCAGGTAGCCTAGTGGTTAGAGAGGCAGGTAGCCTAGTGGTTAGAGAGGCAGGTAGCCTAGTGGTTAGAGGAGGCAGGTAGCCTAGTGGTTAGAGAGGCAGCATAGCCTAGTGGTTAGAGAGGCAGGTAGCCTAGTGGTTAGAGGAGGCAGCGTAGCCTAGTGGTTAGAGAGGCAGGTAGCCTAGTGGTTAGAGAGGCAGGTAGCCTAGTGGTTAGAGAGGCCGGTAGCCTAGTGGTTAGAGAGGCAGCGTAGCCTAGTGGTTAGAGAGGCAGGTAGCCCAGTGGTTAGAGAGGCAGGTAGCCTAGTGGTTAGAGGAGGCAGGTAGCCTAGTGGTTAGAGGAGGCAGGTAGCCTAGTGGTTAGAGAGGCAGGTAGCCTAGTGGTTAGAGAGGCAGGTAGCCTAGTGGTTAGAGAGGCAGCGTAGCCTAGTGGTTAGAGAGGCAGCGTAGCCTAGTGGTTAGAGAGGCAGGTAGCCTAGTGATTAGAGAGGCAGGTAGCCTAGTGGTTAGAGAGGCAGGTAGCCTAGTGGTTAGAGAGGCAGGTAGCCTAGTGGTTAGAGGAGGCAGGTAGCCTAGTGGTTAGAGAGGCAGGTAGCCTGGTGGTTAGAGAGGCAGGTAGCCTAGTGGTTAGAGGAGGCAGTTGGCCTAGTGGTTAGAGAGGCAGGTAGCCTAGTGGTTAGAGGAGGCAGGTAGCCTAGTGGTTAGAGAGGCAGGTAGCCTAGTGGTTAGAGAGGCAGGTAGCCTAGTGGTTAGAGGAGGCAGGTAGCCTAGTGGTTAGAGAGGCAGGTAGCCTAGTGGTTAGAGGCAGGTAGCCTAGTGGTTAGAGGCAGGTAGCCTAGTGGTTAGAGGAGGCAGGTAGTCTAGTGGTTAGAGGAGGCAGGTAGCCTAGTGGTTAGAGGAGGCAGGTAGCCTAGTGGTTAGAGAGGCAGGTAGCCTAGTGGTTAGAGGAGGCAGGTAGCCTAGTGGTTAGAGGGGCAGGTAGCCTAGTGGTTAGAGAGGCAGGTAGCCTAGTGGTTAGAGAGGCAGCGTAGCCTAGTGGTTAGAGCGTTGGACTAGTAACCGAAAGGTTGCAAGTTCAAATCCCCGAGCTGACAAGGTAAAAATCTGTCATTATGCCCCTGAACAAGGCAGTTAACCCACTGTTCCTAGGCCGTTATTGAAAGTAAGAATTTGTTCTTAACTGACTTGTCTAGTTAAATAAAGTCTAGTTTAATTAAGGTAAAACGAGATTGCATCATAGTGCTTGAGGCGTCACGAAAGACCCGGGTTCGATCCTGGGCTGTGTCGCAGCCGGCCGAAACCGTGAAGCGGGGTACAATTGGCCCAGCGTCGTTCGGGTTAGGGGAGGGTTTGGCCGGCGGGATGACCTTGTCCCATCATGCTCTAGCGACTCTAGTGACGGGCGGGCGCAGTGCGCACTGACACCGTCGTACGGTGTTTCCTCCGACACATTGGTGCGGCTGGCTTCCAGGTTAAGCGAGCAGTGTGTCAAGAAGCAGTATGGTTGTGTTTCGGAGGACGCATGGCTCTCGAACCTTCGCCTCTCCATACGGGAGTTGCAGGACAAGACTGTAACTCAGCCTTCCCTGTAGCTCAGTTGGTAGAGCATGGTGTTTGCAACGCCAGGGTTGTGGGTTCGATTCCCACGGGCGGCCAGCACAGAAAAAAAAAAATGTATGAAATTGTATGAAATGTATGCTTTCACTACTGTAAGTCGCTCTGGATAAGAGCGTCTGCTAAATGACTAAAATGTAAAATGTAAAAAATGTAACTACCAATTGGATATCAGGAAAAAGGGTGTAAAAATAATATACAGAACCAGTTAAAAGTTTGGACACACCGACTCATTCCAGGGTTTTCTTTATTTTTACTATTTTCTACATTCTACATTTCTACATACAGAACCGAGGTCAGGGTCCAGTCGTCAGAACCGAGGTCAGGGTCCAGTCGTCAGAACCGAGGTCAGGGTCCAGTCGTCAGGTCAATGTCAGGGTGTCAGACAGTGCGGATGATCATAACTACATCACCATGGCAACAAGATGGAATGCACGGGTCAATGTAGACTATCCTACTTCCATCTCTCTCCCTCCATCTCTCCTCCCTCCATCTCTCTCCATCTCTCCTCCCTCCATCTCTCTCCTCTCTCCATCTCTCCTCCCTCCATCTCTCCTCCCTCCATCTCTCCTCTCTCCATCTCTCCTCCCTCCATCTCTCTCCTCCCTCCATCTCTCTCCTCCCTCCTCTCTCCTCTCTCCATCTCTCCTCCCTCCATCTCTCTCCTCTCTCCATCTCTCCTCCCTCCATCTCTCCTCCCTCCATCTCTCCTCCCTCCATCTCTCTCCTCTCTCCATCTCTCCTCCCTCCATCTCTTTCCTCTCTCCATCTCTCCTCTCTCCATCTCTCTCCTCCCTCCATCTCTACAGCTCTCTCCTCACTCCATATATCTCCTCCATCTTTCCTCTCCCTTCTTCTCTCTCCTCCCTCCATCGCTCTCCTCCCTCCGTCTCTCTCCTCCCTCCATCTCTCCTCCCTCCATCTCTCTCATTTCTCCAGGTATCTCCTCCCTTCTTCTCTCTCCTCCCTCCATCTCTCTCTTCCCTCCATCTCTCTCCTCCCTCCGTCTCTCTCCTCCCTTCATCTCGCTCCTCCCTTCATCTCTATCTTCCCTCTCTCTCTCCTCCCTCTTTCTCTCACCCTCCTCCATCTCTGTCCTCCCTTCATCTCTCTTCCCCATCTATCTCCTCCCTCCCTTCATCTCTCTTCCCCATCTATCTCCTCCCTCCTCCATCTCCTCCCTCCTCCATCTCTGTCCTCCCTTCATCTCTCTTCCCCATCTATCTCCTCCCTCCCTTCATCTCTCTTCCCCATCTATCTCCTCCCTCCTCCATCTCCTCCCTCCTCCATCTCTGTCCTCCCTTCATCTCTCTTCCCCATCTATCTCCTCCCTCCTCCATCTCCTCCCTCCTCCATCTCTGTCCTCCCTTCATCTCTCTTCCCCATCTATCTCCTCCCTCCCTCCATCTCTATCTGACCTCTATCTCTCTCCTCCCTCTTTCTCTCTCCTCCCTCCATCTCTGTCCTCCCTTCATCTCTCTTCCCCATCTATCTCCTCCCTCCCTCCATCTCTATCTTACCTCTATCTCTCTCCTCCCTCTTTCTCTCTCCTCCCTCCATCTCTGTCCTCCCTTCATCTCTCTTCCCTCTATCTCCTCCCTCCCTCCATCTATCTCCTCCCTCCCTCCATCTATCTCCTCCCTCCATCTCTCTCCTCTCTCCATCTATCTCCTCCCTCCATCTATCTCCTCCCTCTCTCCATCTCTCTCCTCTCTCCATCTCTCCTCCTGTACTGTGTGTTTCTGACCTGTTGTTCTTCCTGTTTCATCTCCAGAGAGGAACGACCAGTCAGAGCAGGAGGAGAGGAGAGAGATCAAACAGAGACTCAACAGGAAGTTGAACCAGCGTCCAACAGTAGATGAGTTAAGGGACAGGAAGATACTGATTCGATTCAGTGACTATGTTGAGGTGGCCAAGGCTCAGGACTACGACCGCAGGGCAGACAAACCCTGGACAAGGCTGTCTGCTTCAGACAAGGTCAGCTCAACTCACACACACACACACACACACACACACACACACACACACCACACACACACACACACACACACACACACACACACACACACCACACACACACACACACACACACACACACACACACACACACACACACACACACACACACACAGCTGAGCTCCTGTTTTTACCTCTACCACCTGTTGTTGCTGTTGACATGGTTGTTGTTGATGTGTTCTCCAGGCAGCAATAAGGAAGGAGCTGAATGAGTTCAAGAGTAACGAGATGGAGGTTCACAATTCCAGCAAGCACCTGACAAGGTATGTGTGTGTGTGTGTGTGTGTGTGTGTGTGTGTGTGTGTGTGTGTGTGTGTGTGTGTGTGTGTGTGTGTGTGTGTGTGTGTGTGTGTGTGTGTGTGTGTGTGTGTGTGTGTGCTTTTGGTTTTACTATCCTAGATTGTTCAGGGTCTGGCCTGCTCCCCTCCTCTCCTCTACAGAGGGAGTTAGTCTGAGCTCTCCACTCCCCTCCTCTACTCTACAGAGGGAGTTAGTCTGAGCTCTCCACTCCCCTCCTCTCCTCTATAGAGGGAGTTAGTCTGAGCTCTCCACTCCCCTCCTCTCCTCTACAGAGGGAGTTAGTCTGAGCTCTCCACTCCCCTCCTCTCCTCTACAGAGGGAGTTAGTCTGAACTCTCCACTCCCCTCCTCTCCTCTACAGAGGGAGTTAGTCTGAGCTCTCCACTCCCCTCCTCTCCTCTACAGAGGGAGTTAGTCTGAGCTCTCCACTCCCCTCCTCTACTCTACAGAGGGAGTTAGTCTGAGCTCTCCACTCCCCTCCTCTCCTCTACAGAGGGAGTTAGTCTGAGCTCTCCACTCCCCTCCTCTACTCTACAGAGGGAGTTAGTCTGAGCTCTCCACTCCCCTCCTCTCCTCTACAGAGGGAGTTAGTCTGAGCTCTCCACTCCCCTCCTCTCCTCTACAGAGGGAGTTAGTCTGAGCTCTCCACTCCCCTCCTCTCCTCTACAGAGGGAGTTAGTCTGAGCTCTCCACTCCCCTCCTCTACTCTACAGAGGGAGTTAGTCTGAGCTCTCCACTCCCCTCCTCTACTCTACAGAGGGAGTTAGTCTGAGCTCTCCACTCCCCTCCTCTCCTCTACAGAGAGAGTTAGTCTGAGCTCTCCACTCCCCTCCTCTCCTCTACAGAGGGAGTTAGTCTGAGCTCTCCACTCCCCTCCTCTCCTCTACAGAGGGAGTTAGTCTGAGCTCTCCACTCCCCTCCTCTACTCTACAGAGGGAGTTAGTCTGAGCTCTCCACTCCCCTCCTCTCCTCTACAGAGGGAGTTAGTCTGAGCTCTCCACTCCCCTCCTCTCCTCTACAGAGGGAGTTAGTCTGAGCTCTCCACTCCCCTCCTCTACTCTACAGAGGGAGTTAGTCTGAGCTCTCCACTCCCCTCCCCTGCTGTCGCTACACCCCCTTTCTATCTGACACAGTTATAAAATCCTGGGTTGCTTCTCCACAGAGGAACATTATCTAACTATTCTATTCAGTTTCTGTCCAGCACTCAGAGGACAGATCACCTTCTATCCATTCAGTTATTAATAGATCACCTTCCGTCCATTCAGTTATTAATAGATCACCTATAGATCACCTTCCGTCCATTCAGTTATTAATAGATCACCTTCTATCCATTCAATTATTAATAGATCCCCTATAGATCACCTTCCGTCCATTCAGTTATTAATAGATCACCTTCCGTCCATTCAGTTATTAATAGATCACCTTCCGTCCATTCAGTTATTAATAGATCACCTTCCGTCCATTCAGTTATTAATAGATCACCTTCCGTCCATTTAGTTATTAATAGATCACCTTCCGTCCATTCAGTTATTAATAGATCACCTATAGATCACCTTCCGTCCATTCAGTTATTAATAGATCACCTATAGATAACCTTCCGTCCATTCAGTTATTAATAGATCACCTTCCGTCCATTCAGTTATTAATAGATCACCTTCCGTCCATTCAGTTATTAACAGATCACCTTCCGTCCATTCAGTTATTAACAGATCACCTTCCGTCCATTCAGTTATTAACAGATCACCTTCCGTCCATTCAGTTATTAACAGATCACTTTCTGTCCATTCAGTTATTAATAGATCACCTATAGATCACCTTCCGTCCATTCAGTTATTAATAGATCACCTTCCGTCCATTCAGTTATTAATAGATCACCTTCTGTCCATTCAGTTATTAACAGATCACCTTCTGTCCATTCAGTTATTAATAGATCACCTATAGATCACCTTCTGTCCATTCAGTTATTAACAGATCACCTATAGATCACCTTCCGTCCATTCAGTTATTAACAGATCACCTTCCGTCCATTCAGTTTTTAATAGATCACCTTCCGTCCATTCAGTTATTAATAGATCACCTATAGATCACCTTCCGTCCATTCAGTTATTAATAGATCACCTTCGGTCCATTCAGTTATTAATAGATCACCTTCCGTCCATTCAGGTATTAATAGATCACCTATAGATCCCCTTCCGTCCATTCAGTTATTAATAGATCACCTTCGGTCCATTCAGTTATTAATAGATCACCTTCCGTCAATTCAGTTATTAATAGATCACCTATAGATCACCTTCCGTCCATTCAGTTATTAATAGATCACCTTCCGTCCATTCAGTTATTAATAGATCACCTATAGATCACCTTCCGTCCATTCAGTTATTAACAGATCACCTTCTGTCCATTCAGTTATTAATAGATCACCTTCCGTCCATTCAGTTATTAATAGATCACCTTCCGTCCATTCAGTTATTAATAGATCACCTTCCGTCCATTAAGTTATTAACAGATCACCTTCTGTCCATTCAGTTATTAATAGATCACCTTCCGTCCATTCAGTTATGAATAGATCACCTTCTGTCCATTCAGTTATTAATAGATCACCTATAGATCACCTTCCATCCATTCAGTTATTAACAGATCAACTTCCGTCCATTCAGTTATTAATAGATCACCTTCCGTCCATTCAGTTATTAATACATCACCTTCCGTCCATTCAGTTATTAACAGATCAACTATAGATCACCTTCCGTCCATTCAGTTATTAACAGATCACCTTCCGTCCATTCAGTTATTAATAGATCACCTATAGATCACCTTCCGTCCATTCAGTTATTAATAGATCACCTTCCGTCCATTCAGTTATTAATAGATCACCTTCTGTCCATTCAGTTATTAATAGATCACCTATAGATCACCTTCCGTCCATTCAGTTATTAATAGATCACCTATAGATCACCTTCCGTCCATTCAGTTATTAATAGATCACCTTCCGTCCATTCAGTTATTAATAGATCACCTTCCGTCCATTCAGTTATTAACAGATCACCTTCCGTCCATTCAGTTATTAACAGATCACCTTCCGTCCATTCAGTTATTAACAGATCACCTTCCGTCCATTCAGTTATTAACAGATCACTTTCTGTCCATTCAGTTATTAATAGATCACCTATAGATCACCTTCCGTCCATTCAGTTATTAATAGATCACCTTCCGTCCATTCAGTTATTAATAGATCACCTTCTGTCCATTCAGTTATTAACAGATCACCTTCTGTCCATTCAGTTATTAATAGATCACCTATAGATCACCTTCTGTCCATTCAGTTATTAACAGATCACCTATAGATCACCTTCCGTCCATTCAGTTATTAACAGATCACCTTCGGTCCATTCAGTTATTAACAGATCACCTTCCGTCCATTCAGGTATTAATAGATCACCTATAGATCCCCTTCCGTCCATTCAGTTATTAATAGATCACCTTCGGTCCATTCAGTTATTAATAGATCACCTTCCGTCAATTCAGTTATTAATAGATCACCTATAGATCACCTTCCGTCCATTCAGTTATTAATAGATCACCTTCCGTCCATTCAGTTATTAATAGATCACCTATAGATCACCTTCCGTCCATTCAGTTATTAACAGATCACCTTCTGTCCATTCAGTTATTAATAGATCACCTTCCGTCCATTCAGTTATTAATAGATCACCTTCCGTCCATTCAGTTATTAATAGATCACCTTCCGTCCATTAAGTTATTAACAGATCACCTTCTGTCCATTCAGTTATTAATAGATCACCTTCCGTCCATTCAGTTATGAATAGATCACCTTCTGTCCATTCAGTTATTAATAGATCACCTATAGATCACCTTCCATCCATTCAGTTATTAACAGATCAACTTCCGTCCATTCAGTTATTAATAGATCACCTTCCGTCCATTCAGTTATTAATACATCACCTTCCGTCCATTCAGTTATTAATAGATCAACTATAGATCACCTTCCGTCCATTCAGTTATTAACAGATCAACTATAGATCACCTTCCGTCCATTCAGTTATTAACAGATCACCTTCCGTCCATTCAGTTATTAATAGATCACCTATAGATCACCTTCCGTCCATTCAGTTATTAATAGATCACCTTCCGTCCATTCAGTTATTAATAGATCACCTTCTGTCCATTCAGTTATTAACAGATCACCTTCCGTCCATTCAGTTATTAATAGATCACCTTCCGTCCATTCAGTTATTAACAGATCACCTTCTGTCCATTCAGTTATTAATAGATCACCTTCCGTCCATTCAGTTATTAATAGATCACCTTCTGTCCATTCAGTTATTAACAGATCACCTTCTGTCCATTCAGTTATTAATAGATCACCTATAGATCACCTTCCGTCCATTCAGTTATTAACAGATCACCTATAGATCACCTTCCGTCCATTCAGTTATTAACAGATCACCTTCTGTCCATTCAGTTATTAATAGATCACCTTCTGTCCATTCAGTTATTAACAGATCCTCTTCCGTCCATTCAGTTTTTAATAGATCACCTTCCGTCCATTCAGTTATTAATAGATCACCTATAGATCACCTTCCGTCCATTCAGTTATTAATAGATCACCTACAGATCACCTTCCGTCCATTCAGTTACTAATAGATCACCTTCGGTCCATTCAGTTATTAATAGATCACCTTCAGTCCATTCAGTTATTAATAGATCACCTTCCATCCATTCAGTTATTAATAGATCACCTTCCGTCCATTCAGGTATTAATAGATCACCTATAGATCCCCTTCCGTCCATTCAGTTATTAATAGATCACCTTCGGTCCATTCAGTTATTAATAGATCACCTTCCGTCAATTCAGTTATTAATAGATCACCTATAGATCACCTTCCGTCCATTCAGTTATTAATAGATCACCTATAGATCACCTTCCGTCCATTCAGTTATTAACAGATCACCTTCCGTCCATTCAGTTATTAACAGATCACCTTCCGTCCATTCAGTTATTAATAGATCACCTTCCGTCCATTCAGTTATTAACAGATCACCTTCTGTCCATTCAGTTATTAATAGATCACCTTCCGTCCATTCAGTTATGAATAGATCACCTTCTGTCCATTCAGTTATTATAAGATCAACTTCCGTCCATTCAGTTATTAATAGATCACCTTCTGTCCATTCAGTTATTAATAGATCACCTATAGATCACCTTCCCTCCATTCAGTTATTAACAGATCAACTTCCGTCCATTCAGTTATTAATAGATCACCTTCCGTCCATTCAGTTATTAATACATCACCTTCCGTCCATTCAGTTATTAATAGATCAACTATAGATCACCTTCCGTCCATTCAGTTATTAACAGATAAAATATAGATCACCTTCCGTCCATTCAGTTATTAACAGATCACCTTCCGTCCATTCAGTTATTAATAGATCACCTATAGATCACCTTCTGTCCATTCAGTTATTAACAGATCACCTATAGATCACCTTCCGTCCATTCAGTTATTAACAGATCACCTTCCGTCCATTCAGTTATTAACAGATCACCTTCCGTCCATTCAGTTATTAATAGATCACCTTCCGTCCATTCAGTTATTAATAGATCACCTTCTGTCCATTCAGTTATTAATAGATCACCTTCTGTCCATTCAGTTATTAACAGATCAGCTATAGATCACCTTCCGTCCATTCAGTTATTAATAGATCACCTTCTGTCCATTCAGTTATTATAAGATCACCTTCCGTCCATTCAGTTATTAATAGATCACCTTCCGTCCATTCAGTTATTAATAGATCACCTATAGATCACCTTCCGTCCATTCAGTTATTAACAGATCACCTTCTGTCCATTCAGTTATTAATAGATCACCTTCCGTCCATTCAGTTATTAATAGATCACCTTCCGTCCATTCAGTTATTAATAGATCACCTTCCGTCCATTCAGTTATTAACAGATCACCTTCTGTCCATTCAGTTATTAATAGATCACCTTCCGTCCATTCAGTTATGAATAGATCACCTTCTGTCCATTCAGTTATTAATAGATCACCTATAGATCACCTTCCATCCATTCAGTTATTAACAGATCAACTTCCGTCCATTCAGTTATTAATAGATCACCTTCCGTCCATTCAGTTATTAATATATCACCTTCCGTCCATTCAGTTATTAATAGATCAACTATAGATCACCTTCCGTCCATTCAGTTATTAACAGATCAACTATAGATCACCTTCCGTCCATTCAGTTATTAACAGATCACCTTCCGTCCATTCAGTTATTAATAGATCACCTATAGATAACCTTCCGTCCATTCAGTTATTAATAGATCACCTTCCGTCCATTCAGTTATTAATAGATCACCTTCTGTCCATTCAGTTATTAACAGATCACCTTCCGTCCATTCAGTTATTAATAGATCACCTATAGATCACCTCCCGTCCATTCAGTTATTAACAGATCACCTATAGATCACCTTCTGTCCATTCAGTTATTAACAGATCACCTTCCGTCCATTCAGTTATGAATAGATCACCTTCTGTCCATTCAGTTATTAATAGATCACCTATAGATCACCTTCCATCCATTCAGTTATTAACAGATCAACTTCCGTCCATTCAGTTATTAATAGATCACCTTCCGTCCATTCAGTTATTAATATATCACCTTCCGTCCATTCAGTTATTAATAGATCAACTATAGATCACCTTGCGTCCATTCAGTTATTAACAGATCAACTATAGATCACCTTCCGTCCATTCAGTTATTAACAGATCACCTTCCGTCCATTCAGTTATTAATAGATCACCTATAGATAACCTTCCGTCCATTCAGTTATTAATAGATCACCTTCCGTCCATTCAGTTATTAATAGATCACCTTCTGTCCATTCAGTTATTAACAGATCACCTTCCGTCCATTCAGTTATTAATAGATCACCTATAGATCACCTTCCGTCCATTCAGTTATTAACAGATCACCTATAGATCACCTTCCGTCCATTCAGTTATTAACAGATCACCTTCTGTCCATTCAGTTATTAATAGATCACCTTCTGTCCATTCAGTTATTAACAGATCCTCTTCCGTCCATTCAGTTTTTAATAGATCACCTTCCGTCCATTCAGTTATTAATAGATCACCTATAGATCACCTTCCGTCCATTCAGTTATTAATAGATCACCTACAGATCACCTTCCGTCCATTCAGTTACTAATAGATCACCTTCGGTCCATTCAGTTATTAATAGATCACCTTCCGTCCATTCAGTTATTAATAGATCACCTTCCGTCATTAATAGATCACCTATAGATCCCCTTCCGTCCATTCAGTTATTAATAGATCACCTTCGGTCCATTCAGTTATTAATAGATCACCTTCCGTCAATTCAGTTATTAATAGATCACCTATAGATCACCTTCCGTCCATTCAGTTATTAATAGATCACCTTCCGTCCATTCAGTTATTAATAGATCACCTATAGATCACCTTCCGTCCATTCAGTTATTAACAGATGACCTTCCGTCCATTCAGTTATTAACAGATCACCTTCCGTCCATTCAGTTATTAATAGATCACCTTCTGTCCATTCAGTTATTAATAGATCACCTTCTGTCCATTCAGTTATTAATAGATCACCTATAGATCACCTTCCCTCCATTCAGTTATTAACAGATCAACTTCCGTCCATTCAGTTATTAATAGATCACCTTCCGTCCATTCAGTTATTAATACATCTCCTTCCGTCCATTCAGTTATTAATAGATCAACTATAGATCACCTTCCGTCCATTCAGTTATTAACAGATCAACTATAGATCACCTTCCGTCCATTCAGTTATTAACAGATCACCTTCCGTCCATTCAGTTATTAATAGATCACCTATAGATCACCTTCCGTCCATTCAGTTATTAACAGATCACCTATAGATCACCTTCCGTCCATTCAGTTATTAACAGATCACCTTCCGTCCATTCAGTTATTAACAGATCACCTTCCGTCCATTCAGTTATTAATAGATCACCTTCTGTCCATTCAGTTATTAATAGATCACCTTCTGTCCATTCAGTTATTAACAGATCAGCTATAGATCACCTTCCGTCCATTCAGTTATTAATAGATCACCTTCTGTCCATTCAGTTATTATAAGATCACCTTCCATCCATTCAGTTATTAATAGATCACCTTCCATCCATTCAGTTATTAATAGATCACCTATAGATCACCTTCCGTCCATTCAGTTATTAATAGATCACCTTTCGTCCATTCAGTTATTAATAGATCACCTTCCGTCCATTCAGTTATTAATAGGTCTCTCTCTCTCCTTCTCCTCCCGCTCTCTCGCTCTCTTGCTCTCTTGCTCTCTTTCTCTCCTCTCTCCTCTCTCCTCTCTCCTCTCTCCTCTCTCCTCTCTCCTCTCTCCTGTTTCTAGGTTCCATCGGCCGTAGTGTAGTGGTGGTTTCTTCTGCAGAAGCTGGGTGGTCCAATTATCAGTGAAGACCATGTGACAGTGTTCCCAGGCCCCTACCCACGGCCCCAGACTGTCCTGTCTTGATATGTGGGCTAGTTCCCGGACGTTCGACCTACAGATATCTGTCTGTCTTTGTGCCAACTTGGAGGCTGTCTGTCTCTCTGTTTGTCACCATGGAGGCTGTGTCTCTAGAGCTGGAGGAAAGATACAGGAAACATCAGACTGATAAACTCTTAACTCTCAAAACATCTCCGGTCGCTTTCTCCTAGACGTCAACCAATGAGAAAAAAGATGAACGAAAAAGATGACAGCACTTGTTAGTTCACAATTTGTTTCTCTCGATTCACTCCATACCAGCAGTCTAAAAGAATCAGAAAACTATTGCCATGCAACAAATGTTGATAAGAAATTCTCTTGGTGTTGAAGGTTAAAAATCATCTTACGAAGAAGGCTAAAGGATGAAAGAGTACATCCCTGAGACTGCTGCTGTGGAATAAACTGAAAGAAATAACGGTGACTGTGAGTGCTGGGGGTCTGGTTTCATAGATCAGCCACAGGAGGAACTACGATGAGCCACCAACCTGGAGGAACCAGCCTGATCGCTGCATTCACCAACCTGGAGGAACCAGCCTGATCGCTGCATTCACCAACCTGGAGGAACCAGCCTGATCGCTGCATTCACCAACCTGGAGGAACCAGCCTGATCGCTGCATTCACCAACCTGGAGGAACCAGCCTGATCGCTGCATTCACCAACCTGGAGGAACCAGCCTGATCGCTGCATTCACCAACCTGGAGGAACCAGCCTGATCGCTGCGTTCACCAACCTGGAGGAACCAGCCTGATCGCTGCATTCACCAACCTGGAGGAACCAGCCTGATCGCTGCATTCACCAACCTGGAGGAACCAGCCTGATCGCTGCATTCACCAACCTGGAGGAACCAGCCTGATCGCTGCGTTCACCAACCTGGAGGAACCAGCCTGATCGCTGCGTTCACCAACCTGGAGGAACCAGCCTGATCGCTGCGTTCACCAACCTGGAGGAACCAGCCTGATCGCTGCGTTCACCAACCTGGAGGAACCAGCCTGATCGCTGCATTCACCAACCTGGAGGAACCAGCCTGATCGCTGCATTCACCAACCTGGAGGAACCAGCCTGATCGCTGCATTCACCAACCTGGAGGAACCAGCCTGATCGCTGCATTCACCAACCTGGAGGAACCAGCCTGATCGCTGCATTCACCAACCTGGAGGAACCAGCCTGATCGCTGCATTCACCAACCTGGAGGAACCAGCCTGATCGCTGCATTCACCAACCTGGAGGAACCAGCCTGATCGCTGCATTCACCAACCTGGAGGAACCAGCCTGATCGCTGCATTCACCAACCTGGAGGAACCAGCCTGATCGCTGCATTCACCAACCTGGAGGAACCAGCCTGATCGCTGCATTCACCAACCTGGAGGAACCAGTCTGATCGCTGCATTCACCAACCTGGAGGAACCAGCCTGATCGCTGCATTCACCAACCTGGAGGAACCAGCCTGATCGCTGCATTCACCAACCTGGAGGAACCAGCCTGATCGCTGCATTCACCAACCTGGAGGAACCAGCCTGATCGCTGCATTCACCAACCTGGAGGAACCAGCCTGATCGCTGCATTCACCATTCTATTTCACTTCAAGCACCAGTCTCGTATTCCTTCCTCAGTTTGAGCCTACGTCTGTAACGAGAGGCAGTATTCAAAACGTACTTATCAGCGATTGCATCATCTTCAACCAACCATTTAAAATGGTGTATTCCAAACACCTATTGGATAAAGACTAGACGGATAAGTGCAGTTAAACAGAAGGGCGAGGGCAGCGATCAGGCTAGTTCCTCCATGCTACCTCCTTCCTCCAACCTGCTCAGAGGAAACAGCACATCTCCTTCAGAGGACCATCTGAACATTTTCCTCAACACCTTGTTTCTACATGTTAGAGGACGGAGGAGACACCTTGGAATGCGTCCCAAATGGCACCTTATTCCTTATTTATAACAGACTCTTTGAAAGCAGAAAGAACGATGGCAGAGGAGGGATGTGGTGCATTTCCTCTCCTCTTCAGAAACGCTAGTAGAAGGTTGCAAAATTCCACTAATTTTTCCCAAAATTCTGAGGTTTTCCAGAAAATTCCAGTTAGAGGGTTTCAGGATTGCGATGCAATTAATTTATTCCCTCCTGATTACAGGAATCTCTAACCAGGATTTCTGGAAAACCTGAGGATTCTGGGAAAGAGACAGGATTTTGCGACCCTAAAGGCTAGTCTCCCCTCCAGCACCCAGGCATCTCTCTCTACGAGCTGACAGTGTTATTATTATTAATGTTGTTGGTAACCATGTCTGTCTAAAGCAGGGGTATCAAGCTCCACGGCGGGTCGAGTGTCTGCAGGATTTTTTCTTTTTTTCTTTCAATTAAGACCTAAATAGTGACCTTAATTCATCAATCAAGTACAAGGGTGGAGAGAAATCCTTCAGACACTCAGCCAACTGTGGAATGAGCTTAACATGTGGTCTTAAGCACCTTTGTAAGAACTATCGTCTGCACAATACAAGTTGTGACTTTTTAAGAACTGCTGCTGTTGTTGGGTCTTTAATAAGGTGGTTGGTTGGAGAGGTCTTTAATAAGGTGGTTGGAGGGGTCTTTAATAAGGTGGTTGGTTGGAGGGGTCTTTAATAAGGTGGTTGGTTGGAGGGGTCTTTAATAAGGTGGTTGGTTGGAGGGGTCTTTAATAAGGTGGTTGGTTGGAGGGGTCTTTAATAAGGTGGTTGGTTGGAGGGGTCTTTAATAAGGTGGTTGGATGGAGGGTCTTTAATAAGGTGGTTGGTTGGAGGGGTCTTTAATAAGGTGGTTGGATGGAGGGTCTTTAATAAGGTGGTTGGTTGGACGGTCTTTAATAAGGTGGTTGGTTGGAGGGTCTTTAATAAGGTGGTTGGTTGGAGGGGTCTTTAATTAGGTGGTTGGTTGGAGAGTCTTTAATAAGGTGGTTGGTTGGAGGGTCTTTAATAAGGTGGTTGGTTGGAGGGGTCTTTAATAAGGTGGTTGGTTGGAGGGTCTTTAATAAGGTGGTTGGTTGGAGGGGTCTTTAATAAGGTGGTTGGTTGGAGGGGTATTTAATAAGGTGGTTGGGTGGAGGGTATTTAATAAGGTGGTTGGAGGGTCTTTAATAAGGTGGTTGGTTGGAGGGGTCTTTAATAAGGTGGTTGGTTGGAGGGGTCTTTAATAAGGTGGTTGGTTGGAGGGGTCTTTAATAAGGTGGTTGGTTGGAGGGGTCTTTAATAAGGTGGTTGGTTGGAGGGTCTTTAATAAGGTGGTTGGTTGGAGGGTCTTTAATAAGGTGGCTTTAGAGGTCTTTAAAAAGGTGGTTGGTTTCAGGGTCTTTTATAAGGTGGTTGGTTGGAGGGGTCTTTAATAAGGTGGTTGGAGGGGTATTTAATAAGGTGGTTGGTAGGAGGGGTCTTTAATAAGGTGGATGGAGGGTCTTTAATAAGGTGGTTGGTTGGAGGGCTCTTTAATAAGGTGGTTGGTTGGAGGGTCTTAAATAAGGTGGTTGGTTGGAGGGTCTTTAATAAGGTGGTTGGTTGGAGGGGTCTTTAATAAGGTGGTTGGTTGGAGGGGTCTTTAATAAGGTGGTTGGTTGGAGGGGTCTTTAATAAGGTGGTTGGTTGGAGGGGTCTTTAATAAGGTGGTTGGTTGGAGGGGTCTTTAATAAGGTGGTTGGTTGGAGGGTCTTTAATAAGGTGGTTGGAGGGGTCTTTAATAAGGTGGTTGGTTGGAGGGGTCTTTAATAAGGTGGTTGGTTGGAGGGGTCTTTAATAAGGTGGTTGGTTGGAGGGGTCTTTAATAAGGTGGTTGGTTGGAGGGGTCTTTAATAAGGTGGTTGGTTGGAGGGTCTTTAATAAGGTGGTTGGTTGGAGGGGTCTTTAATAAGGTGGTTGGCTGGAGGGTCTTTAATAAGGTGGTTGGTTGGAGGGTCTTTAATAAGGTGGTTGGTTGGAGGGGTCTTTAATAAGGTGGTTGGTTGGAGGGTCTTTAATAAGGTGGTTGGTTGGAGGGTCTTTAATAAGGTGGTTGGAGGGGTCTTTAATAAGGTGGTTGGTTGGAGGGGTCTTTAATAAGGTGGTTGGTTGGAGGGGTCTTTAATAAGGTGGTTGGTTGGAGGGTCTTTAATAAGGTGGTTGGTTTCACGGTCTTTAAAAAGGTGGTTGGTTTCAGGGTCTTTAATAAGGTGGTTGGTTGGAGGGGTCTTTAATAAGGTGGTTGGTTGGAGGGGTCTTTACTAAGGTGGTTGGTTGGAGGGGTTGTTAATAAGGTGGTTGGTTGGAGGGGTCTTTAATAAGGTGGTTGGTTGGAGGGTCTTTAATAAGGTGGTTGGTTGGAGGGTCTTTAATAAGGTGGTTGGTTGGAGGGTCTTTAATAAGGTGGTTGGTTGGAGGGTCTTTAATAAGGTGGTTGGTTGGAGGGGTCTTTAATAAGGTGGTTGGTTTCAGGGGTCTTTAATAAGGTGGTTGGTTGGAGGGGTCTTTAATAAGGTGGTTGGTTGGAGGGGTCTTTAATAAGGTGGTTGGAGGGTCTTTAATAAAGTGGTTGGTTGGAGGGTCTTTAATAAGGTGGTTGGTTGGAGGGGTCTTTAATAAGGTGGTTGGTTGGAGGGGTCTTTAATAAGGTGGTTGGTTGGAGGGTCTTTAATAAGGTGGTTGGTTGGAGGGTCTTTAATAAGGTGGTTGGTTGGAGGGGTCTTTAATAAGGTGGTTGGTTGGAGGGTCTTTAATAAGGTGGTTGGTTGGAGGGGTCTTTAATAACGTGGTTGGTTGGAGGGGTCTTTAATAAGGTGGTTGGTTGGAGGGGTCTTTAATAAGGTGGTTGGTTGGAGGGGTCTTTAATAAGGTGGTTGGTTGGAGGGGTCTTTAATAAGGTGGTTGGTTGAAGGGGTCTTTAATAAGGTGGTTGGTTGGAGGGTCTTTAATAAGGTGGTTGGTTGAAGGGTCTTTAATAAGGTGGTTGGTTGGAGGGTCTTTAATAAGGTGGTTGGTTGAAGGGTCTTTAATAAGGTGGTTGGTTGGAGGGTCTTTAATAAGGTGGTTGGTTGGAGGGGTCTTTAATAAGGTGGTTGGTTGGAGGGGTCTTTAATAAGGTGGTTGGTTGGAGGGGTTGTTAATAAGGTGGTTGGTTGGAGGGGACTTTAATAAGGTGGTTGGTTGGAGGGTCTTTAATAAGGTGGTTGGTTGGAGGGTATTTAATAAGGTGGTTGGTTGGAGGGTCTTTAATAAGGTGGTTGGTTGGAGGGGTCTTCAATAAGGTGGTTGGAGGGTCTTTAATAAGGTGGTTGGTTTCAGGGGTCTTTAATAAGGTGGTTGGTTGGAGGGGTCTTTAATAAGGTGGTTGGTTGGAGGGGTCTTTAATAAGGTGGTTGGAGGGTCTTTAATAAGGTGGTTGGTTGGAGTGGTCTTTAATAAAGTAGTTGGTTGGAGGGTCTTTAATGAGGTGGTTGGTTGGACGGTCTTTAATAAAGTGGTTGGTTGGAGGGTCTTTAATAAGGTGGTTGGTTGGAGGGGTCTTTAATAAGCTGGTTGGTTGGAGGGGTCTTTAATAAGGTGGTTGGTTGGAGGGGTCTTTAATAAGCTGGTTGGTTGGAGGGGTCTTTAATAAGGTGGTTGGTTGGAGGGGTCTTTAATAAGGTGGTTGGTTGGAGGGGTCTTTAATAAGGTGGTTGGTTGGAGGGGTCTTTAATAAGGTGGTTGGAGGGTCTTTAATAAAGTGGTTGGTTGGAGGGTCTTTAATAAGGTGGTTGGTTGGAGGGGTCTTTAATAAGGTGGTTGGTTGGAGGGGTCTTTAATAAGGTGGTTGGTTGGAGGGTCTTTAATAAGGTGGTTGGTTGGAGGGGTCTTTAATAAGGTGGTTGGTTGGAGGGGTCTTTAATAAGGTGGTTGGTTGGAGGGGTCTTTAATAAGGTGGTTGGTTGGAGGGTCTTTAAAAAGGTGGTTGGTTGGAGGGGTCTTTAATAAGGTGGTTGGTTGGATGGTCTTTAATAAGGTGGTTGGTTGGAGGGGTCTTTAATAAGGTGGTTGGTTGGAGGGTCTTTAATAAGGTGGTTGGAGGGTCTTTAATAAGGTGGTTGGTTTCAGGGGTCTTTAATAAGGTGGTTGGTTGGAGGGGTCTTTAATAAGGTGGTTGGTTGGAGGGGTCTTTAATAAGGTGGTTGGAGGGTCTTTAATAAAGTGGTTGGTTGGAGGGTCTTTAATAAGGTGGTTGGTTGGAGGGGTCTTTAATAAGGTGGTTGGTTGGAGGGGTCTTTAATAAGGTGGTTGGTTGGAGGGGTCTTTAATAAGGTGGTTGGGTGGAGGGGTCTTTAATAAGGTGGTTGGTTGGAGGGGTCTTTAATAAGGTGGTTGGCTGGAGGGTCTTTAATAAGGTGGTTGGTTGGAGGGTCTTTAATAAGGTGGTTGGTTGGAGGGGTCTTTAATAAGGTGGTTGGTTGGAGGGTCTTTAATAAGGTGGTTGGTTGGAGGGTCTTTAATAAGGTGGTTGGTTGGAGGGGTCTTTAATAAGGTGGTTGGTTGGAGGGTCTTTAATAAGGTGGTTGGTTGGAGGGGTCTTTAATAAGGTGGTTGGTTGGAGGGGTCTTTAATAAGGTGGTTGGGTGGAGGGGTCTTTAATAAGGTGGTTGGTTGGAGGGGTCTTTAATAAGGTGGTTGGCTGGAGGGTCTTTAATAAGGTGGTTGGTTGGAGGGGTCTTTAATAAGGTGGTTGGTTGGAGGGTCTTTAATAAGGTGGTTGGTTGGAGGGGTCTTTAATAAGGTGGTTGGTTGGAGGGGTCTTTAATAAGGTGGTTGGTTGGAGGGGTCTTTAATAAGGTGGTTGGAGGGGTCTTTAATAAGGTGGTTGGTTGGAGGGTCTTTAATAAGGTGGTTGGTTGGAGGGGTCTTTAATAAGGTGGTTGGTTGGAGGGGTCTTTAATAAGGTGGTTGGTTGGAGGGTCTTTAATAAGGTGGTTGGTTGGAGGGGTCTTTAATAAGGTGGTTGGTTGGAGGGTCTTTAATAAGGTGGTTGGTTGGAGGGGTCTTTAATAACGTGGTTGGTTGGAGGGGTCTTTAATAACGTGGTTGGTTGGAGGGTCTTTAATAAGGTGGTTGGAGGGGTCTTTAATAAGGTGGTTGGTTGGAGGGGTCTTTAATAACGTGGTTGGTTGGAGGGGTCTTTAATAAGGTGGTTGGTTGGAGGGGTCTTTAATAAGGTGGTTGGTTGGAGGGTCTTTAATAAGGTGGTTGGTTGGAGGGGTCTTTAATAAGGTGGTTGGAGGGGTCTTTAATAAGGTGGTTGGTTGGAGGGTCTTTAATAAGGTGGTTGGTTGGAGGGGTCTTTAATAAGGTGGTTGGTTGGAGGGGTCTTTAATAAGGTGGTTGGTTGGAGGGTCTTTAATAAGGTGGTTGGTTGGAGGGGTCTTTAATAAGGTGGTTGGTTGGAGGGTCTTTAATAAGGTGGTTGGTTGGAGGGGTCTTTAATAACGTGGTTGGTTGGAGGGGTCTTTAATAACGTGGTTGGTTGGAGGGTCTTTAATAAGGTGGTTGGAGGGGTCTTTAATAAGGTGGTTGGTTGGAGGGGTCTTTAATAACGTGGTTGGTTGGAGGGGTCTTTAATAACGTGGTTGGTTGGAGGGTCTTTAATAAGGTGGTTGGAGGGGTCTTTAATAAGGTGGTTGGTTGGAGGGGTCTTTAATAACGTGGTTGGTTGGAGGGGTCTTTAATAAGGTGGTTGGTTGGAGGGGTCTTTAATAAGGTGGTTGGTTGGAGGGGTCTTTACTAAGGTGGTTGGTTGGAGGGGTTGTTAATAAGGTGGTTGGTTGGAGGGGTCTTTAATAAGGTGGTTGGTTGGAGGGTCTTTAATAAGGTGGTTGGTTGGAGGGTATTTAATAAGGTGGTTGGTTGGAGGGTCTTTAATAAGGTGGTTGGTTGGAGGGTCTTTAATAAGGTGGTTGGTTGGAGGGGTCTTTAATAAGGTGGTTGGTTTCAGGGGTCTTTAATAAGGTGGTTGGTTGGAGGGGTCTTTAATAAGGTGGTTGGTTGGAGGGGTCTTTAATAAGGTGGTTGGAGGGTCTTTAATAAAGTGGTTGGTTGGAGGGTCTTTAATAAGGTGGTTGGTTGGAGGGGTCTTTAATAAGGTGGTTGGTTGGAGGGGTCTTTAATAAGGTGGTTGGTTGGAGGGTCTTTAATAAGGTGGTTGGTTGGAGGGTCTTTAATAAGGTGGTTGGTTGGAGGGGTCTTTAATAAGGTGTTTGGTTGGAGGGTCTTTAATAAGGTGGTTGGTTGGAGGGGTCTTTAATAACGTGGTTGGTTGGAGGGGTCTTTAATAAGGTGGTTGGTTGGAGGGGTCTTTAATAAGGTGGTTGGTTGGAGGGGTCTTTAATAAGGTGGTTGGTTGGAGGGGTCTTTAATAAGGTGGTTGGTTGGAGGGGTCTTTAATAAGGTGGTTGGTTGGAGGGTCTTTAATAAGGTGGTTGGTTGAAGGGTCTTTAATAAGGTGGTTGGTTGGAGGGTCTTTAATAAGGCTGGTTGGTTGAAGGGTCTTTAATAAGGTGGTTGGTTGGAGGGTCTTTAATAAGGTGGTTGGTTGGAGGGGTCTTTAATAAGGTGGTTGGTTGGAGGGGTCTTTAATAAGGTGGTTGGTTGGAGGGGTCTTTAATAAGGTGGTTGGTTGGAGGGGTCTGTTAATAAGGTGGTTGGTTGGAGGGGACTTTAATAAGGTGGTTGGTTGGAGGGTCTTTAATAAGGTGGTTGGTTGGAGGGTATTTAATAAGGTGGTTGGTTGGAGGGTCTTTAATAAGGTGGTTGGTTGGAGGGGTCTTCAATAAGGTGGTTGGAGGGTCTTTAATAAAGTGGTTGGTTGGAGGGTCTTTAATAAGGTGGTTGGTTTCAGGGGTCTTTAATAAGGTGGTTGGTTGGAGGGGTCTTTAATAAGGTGGTTGGTTGGAGGGGTCTTTAATAAGGTGGTTGGAGGGTCTTTAATAAGGTGGTTGGTTGGAGGGGTCTTTAATAAGGTGGTTGGAGGGTCTTTAATAAGGTGGTTGGTTGGAGGGGTCTTTAATAAGGTGGTTGGTTGGAGAGGTCTTTAATAAGGTGGTTGGTTGGAGGGGTCTTTAATAAAGTAGTTGGTTGGAGGGTCTTTAATGAGGTGGTTGGTTGGACGGTCTTTAATAAAGTGGTTGGTTGGAGGGTCTTTAATAAGGTGGTTGGTTGGAGGGGTCTTTAATAAGCTGGTTGGTTGGAGGGGTCTTTAATAAGGTGGTTGGTTGGAGGGGTCTTTAATAAGCTGGTTGGTTGGAGGGGTCTTTAATAAGGTGGTTGGTTGGAGGGGTCTTTAATAAGGTGGTTGGTTGGAGGGGTCTTTAATAAGGTGGTTGGTTGGAGGGGTCTTTAATAAGGTGGTTGGAGGGTCTTTAATAAGGTGGTTGGTTGGAGGGTCTTTAATAAGGTGGTTGGTTGGAGGGGTCTTTAATAAGGTGGTTGGTTGGAGGGGTCTTTAATAAGGTGGTTGGTTGGAGGGTCTTTAATAAGGTGGTTGGTTGGAGGGTCTTTAATAAGGTGGTTGGTTGGAGGGGTCTTTAATAAGGTGGTTGGTTGGAGGGGTCTTTAATAAGGTGGTTGGTTGGAGGGTCTTTAAAAAGGTGGTTGGTTGGAGGGGTCTTTAATAAGGTGGTTGGTTGGATGGTCTTTAATAAGGTGGTTGGTTGGAGGGGTCTTTAATAAGGTGGTTGGTTGGAGGGTCTTTAATAAGGTGGTTGGAGGGTCTTTAATAAGGTGGTTGGTTTCAGGGGTCTTTAATAAGGTGGTTGGTTGGAGGGGTCTTTAATAAGGTGGTTGGTTGGAGGGTCTTTAATAAGGTGGTTGGTTGGAGGGTCTTTAATAAGGTGGTTGGTTGGAGGGGTCTTTAATAAGGTGGTTGGTTGGAGGGTCTTTAATAAGGTGGTTGGTTGGAGGGGTCTTTAATAAGGTGGTTGGTTGGAGGGGTCTTTAATAAGGTGGTTGGTTGGAGGGGTCTTTAATAAGGTGGTTGGTTGGAGGGGTCTTTAATAAGGTGGTTGGCTGGAGGGTCTTTAATAAGGTGGTTGGTTGGAGGGGTCTTTAATAAGGTGGTTGGTTGGAGGGTCTTTAATAAGGTGGTTGGTTGGAGGGGTCTTTAATAAGGTGGTTGGTTGGAGGGGTCTTTAATAAGGTGGTTGGTTGGAGGGGTCTTTAATAAGGTGGTTGGAGGGGTCTTTAATAAGGTGGTTGGTTGGAGGGTATTTAATAAGGTGGTTGGTTGGAGGGGTCTTTAATAAGGTGGTTGGTTGGAGGGGTCTTTAATAAGGTGGTTGGTTGGAGGGTCTTTAATAAGGTGGTTGGTTGGAGGGGTCTTTAATAAGGTGGTTGGTTGGAGGGTCTTTAATAAGGTGGTTGGTTGGAGGGGTCTTTAATAAGGTGGTTGGTTGGAGGGGTCTTTAATAACGTGGTTGGTTGGAGGGTCTTTAATAAGGTGGTTGGAGGGGTCTTTAATAAGGTGGTTGGTTGGAGGGGTCTTTAATAACGTGGTTGGTTGGAGGGGTCTTTAATAAGGTGGTTGGTTGGAGGGGTCTTTAATAAGGTGGTTGGTTGGAGGGTCTTTAATAAGGTGGTTGGTTGGAGGGGTCTTTAATAAGGTGGTTGGTTAGGGGTCTTTAATAAGGTGGTTGGTTGGAGGGTATTTAATAAGGTGGTTGGTTGGAGGGGTCTTTAATAAGGTGGTTGGTTGGAGGGGTCTTTAATAAGGTGGTTGGTTGGAGGGTCTTTAATAAGGTGGTTGGTTGGAGGGGTCTTTAATAAGGTGGTTGGTTGGAGGGTCTTTAATAAGGTGGTTGGTTGGAGGGGTCTTTAATAACGTGGTTGGTTGGAGGGGTCTTTAATAACGTGGTTGGTTGGAGGGTCTTTAATAAGGTGGTTGGAGGGGTCTTTAATAAGGTGGTTGGTTGGAGGGGTCTTTAATAACGTGGTTGGTTGGAGGGGTCTTTAATAACGTGGTTGGTTGGAGGGTCTTTAATAAGGTGGTTGGAGGGGTCTTTAATAAGGTGGTTGGTTGGAGGGGTCTTTAATAACGTGGTTGGTTGGAGGGGTCTTTAATAAGGTGGTTGGTTGGAGGGGTCTTTAATAAGGTGGTTGGTTGGAGGGGTCTTTAATAAGGTGGTTGGTTGGAGGGGTCTGTTAATAAGGTGGTTGGTTGGAGGGGTCTTTAATAAGGTGGTTGGTTGGAGGGTCTTTAATAAGGTGGTTGGTTGGAGGGGTCTTTAATAAGGTGGTTGGTTGGAGGGTCTTTAATAAGGTGGTTGGATGGAGGGTCTTTAATAAGGTGGTTGGTTGGAGGGGTCTTTAATAAGGTGGTTGGTTGGAGGGGTCTTTAATAAGGTGGTTGGTTGGAGGGGTCTTTAATAAGGTGGTTGGTTGGAGGGGTCTTTAATAAGGTGGTTGGAGGGTCTTTAATAAAGTGGTTGGTTGGAGGGTCTTTAATAAGGTGGTTGGTTGGAGGGGTCTTTAATAAGGTGGTTGGTTGGAGGGGTCTTTAATAAGGTGGTTGGTTGGAGGGTCTTTAATAAGGTGGTTGGTTGGAGGGTCTTTAATAAGGTGGTTGGTTGGAGGGGTCTTTAATAAGGTGGTTGGTTGGAGGGTCTTTAATAAGGTGGTTGGTTGGAGGGGTCTTTAATAACGTGGTTGGTTGGAGGGGTCTTTAATAAGGTGGTTGGTTGGAGGGGTCTTTAATAAGGTGGTTGGTTGGAGGGGTCTTTAATAAGGTGGTTGGTTGGAGGGGTCTTTAATAAGGTGGTTGGTTGAAGGGGTCTTTAATAAGGTGGTTGGTTGGAGGGTCTTTAATAAGGTGGTTGGTTGAAGGGTCTTTAATAAGGTGGTTGGTTGGAGGGTCTTTAATAAGGCTGTTGGTTGAAGGGTCTTTAATAAGGTGGTTGGTTGGAGGGTCTTTAATAAGGTGGTTGGTTGGAGGGGTCTTTAATAAGGTGGTTGGTTGGAGGGGTCTTTAATAAGGTGGTTGGTTGGAGGGGTCTTTAATAAGGTGGTTGGTTGGAGGGGTTGTTAATAAGGTGGTTGGTTGGAGGGGACCTTAATAAGGTGGTTGGTTGGAGGGTTCTTTAATAAGGTGGTTGGTTGGAGGGTATTTAATAAGGTGGTTGGTTGGAGGGTCTTTAATAAGGTGGTTGGTTGGAGGGGTCTTTAATAAGGTGGTTGGTTTCAGGGGTCTTTAATAAGGTGGTTGGTTGGAGGGGTCTTTAATAAGGTGGTTGGTTGGAGGGGTCTTTAATAAGGTGGTTGGTTGGAGAGGTCTTTAATAAGGCGGTTGGTTGGAAGGGTCTTTAATAAGGTGGTTGGTTGGAGGGGTCTTTAATAAGGTGGTTGGTTGGAGGGTCTTTAATAAGGTGGTTGGTTGGAGGGGTCTTTAATAAGGTGGTTGGTTTCAGGGTCTTTAATAAGGTGGTTGGTTGGAGGGGTCTTTAATAAGGTGGTTGGTTGGAGGGGTCTTTAATAAGGTGGTTGGTTGGAGGGGTCTTTAATAAGGTGGTTGGTTGGAGGGTCTTTAATAAGGTGGTTGGTTGGAGGGTCTTTAATAAGGTGGTTGGTTGGAGGGGTCTTTAATAAGGTGGTTGGTTGGAGGGGTCTTTAATAAGGTGGTTGGTTGGAGGGTCTTTAATAAGGTGGTTGGTTGGAGGGTCTTTAATAAGGTGGTTGGATGGAGGGTCTTTAATAAGGTGGTTGGTTGGAGGGGTCTTTAATAAGGTGGTTGGTTGGAGGGGTCTTTAATAAGGTGGTTGGTTGGAGGGGTCTTTAATAAGGTGGTTGGATGGAGGGTCTTTAATAAGGTGGTTGGTTGGAGGGGTCTTTAATAAGGTGGTTGGTTGGAGGGTCTTTAATAAGGTGGTTGGTTGGAGGGGTCTTTAATAAGGTGGTTGGTTGGAGGGGTCTTTAATAAGGTGGTTGGTTGGAGGGGTCTTTAATAAGGTGGTTGGTTGGAGGGTCTTTAATAAGGTGGTTGGTTGGAGGGGTCTTTAATAAGGTGGTTGGTTGGAGGGGTCTTTAATAAGGTGGTTGGAGGGTCTTTAATAAAGTGGTTGGTTGGAGGGTCTTTAATAAGGTGGTTGGTTGGAGGGGTCTTTAATAAGGTGGTTGGTTGGAGGGGTCTTTAATAAGGTGGTTGGTTGGAGGGTCTTTAATAAGGTGGTTGGTTGGAGGGTCTTTAATAAGGTGGTTGGTTGGAGGGGTCTTTAATAAGGTGGTTGGTTGGAGGGTCTTTAATAAGGTGGTTGGTTGGAGTGGTCTTTAATAAGGTGGTTGGTTGGAGGGTCTTTAATAAGGTGGTTGGTTGGAGGGGTCTTTAATAACGTGGTTGGTTGGAGGGGTCTTTAATAACGTGGTTGGTTGGAGGGGTCTTTAATAAGGTGGTTGGTTGGAGGGGTCTTTAATAAGGTGGTTGGTTGGAGGGGTCTTTAATAAGGTGGTTGGTTGGAGGGTCTTTAATAAGGTGGTTGGTTGGAGGGTCTTTAATAAGGTGGTTGTTTGGAGGGTCTTTAATAACGTGGTTGGTTGGAGGGTCTTTAATAAGGTGGTTGGTTGGAGGGTCTTTAATAAGGTGGTTGGTTTCAGGGTCTTTAATAAGGTGGATGGTTGGAGGGGTCTTTAATAAGGTGGTTGGTTGGAGGGTCTTTAATAAGGTGGTTGGTTGGTGGGGTCTTTAATAAGGTGGTTGGGTGGAGGGGTCTTTAATAAGGTGGTTGGTTGGAGGGTCTTTAATAAGGTGGTTTGTTGGGGGGGTCTTTAATAAGGTGGTTGGTTGGAGGGGTCTTTAATAAGGTGGTTGGTTGGAGGGTATTTAATAAGGTGGTTGGTTGGAGGGGTCTTTAATAAGGTGGTTGGTTGGAGGGTCTTTAATAAGGTGGTTGGTTGGAGGGGTCTTCAATAAGGTGGTTGGTTGGAGGGGTCTTTAATAAGGTGGTTGGTTTCAGGGTCTTTAATAAGGTGGTTGGTTGGAGGGTCTTTAATAAGGTGGTTGGTTGGAGGGGTCTTTAATAAGGTGGTTGGTTGGAGGGTCTTTAATAAGGTGGTTGGTTGGAGGGTCTTTAATAAGGTGGTTGGTTGGAGGGGTCTTTAATAAGGTGGTTGGTTGGAGGGTCTTTAATAAGGTGGTTGGTTGGAGGGGTCTTTAATAAGGTGGTTGGGTGGAGGGGTCTTTAATAAGGTGGTTGGAGCCCAGTGGTTTATTGCAGGATTTATGCCCAATAACACGTTTACTCTCTTCACGTAAAAATGTAAATATAGGGAACGTTACTTTATTTAGGTTTTACCCATCTCTTTTTACCACTACATCAAAGGTTGGGCTGTTGGATAGTTCCTGTTACTGTAGTGGTGATGGTCCTCTGAAGGAACATGAGTTATAACTGTATTATATAATTTTCTTTCTAAAAGCCTGTCACTAAGCATAATGTCTCTAAACCATGACTGGACAGGACACCAAAACAATCATATATTCAGAACTGTCTGAATTGATCAAACACGTAGTTTCCATGCATTTCATTCCTCTCTATTTATTCCATTTCGGTCATTATTATGAGCCGTCCTCCCCTCACCAGCCTCCACTGGTCTTCAGCACCTTATAGCAGGTTAAGTGCAGTGTTACTGTTTTTCATAACGTATATCACGAGACAGTTTGACTGCTGACTGAAGATTTTAGCTAGCTACCTACTGTTTACATTGGTTGTTGTTTACCTCTGCACTGGACATCGGGGTTGGCTGAGAATGTCAGCAGAAGTAGTTCGTAGACAATAGCCTGTTACAGAACCAGAATGTAAATCAGAGCCTGGATTAGCTGTGTACTGTAGGACAGACGGCAGCTTCCCTGTCCAACACAACACACACCCAGACTCCTAATATATTAGTCTTTAATCCCTAATAACAGTCTCAGAGCAGTTTACTCTCTAACCCAGTGCTGAATTGGACCGGGACACACCGGTACCCTCTAACCCAGTGCTGAATTGGACCGGGACACACCGGTACTCTCTAACCCAGTGCTGAATTGGACCAGGACACACCGGTACTCTCTAACCCAGTGCTGAATTGACCAGAACACACCGGTACTCTCTAACCCAGTGCTGAATTGGGCCGGTACTCTCTAACCCAGTGCTGAATTGGGCCGGTACTCTCTAACCCAGTGCTGAATTGGACCGGTACTCTCTAACCCAGTGCTGAATTGGACCAGAACACACTGGTACTCTCTAACCCAGTGCTGAATTGGACCAGAACACACCGGTACTCTCTAACCCAGTGCTGAATTGGACCAGAACACACCAGTACCCTCTAACCCAGTGCTGAATTGGACCAGAACACACCGGTACTCTCTAACCCAGTGCTGAATTGGACCAGAACACACCGGTACTCTCTAACCCAGTGCTGAATTGGACCAGAACACACCGGTACTCTCTAACCCGGTGTTGAATTGGGCCCTGACACACCGGTACTCTCTAACCCAGTGCTGAATTGGACCGGGACACACCGGTACCCTCTAACCCAGTGCTGAATTGGGCCGGAACACACCGGTACTCTCTAACCCAGTGCTGAATTGGGCCGGAACACACCGGTACTCTCTAAGCCAGTGCTGAATTGGACCGGAACACACCGGTACAGAGTACCTCAGATGTTCTACTGTCTATGGTAGAATAAAGGCGTAGATCTGGCTACTAAGTATAAACAGCAGCAGCACTGGAACCTATTTCAGTCCACGGTTTATTTTTCATTACGTTTCTTGTTAGATCAACAGAATGTGTCAACCAATCATCTGTGTACTGTACAACAGCTTCCCCTGTTCACCAATACACACACAGACCCCCTCACTGCTCACAGTAATGAGCTGACCAGCGAGGCCTGTATATGGAGCAGCCTGGACCAGAGAGGTGGGTGGGATGGAGGGAAGGAAGCCCTCGTACGTGTCCAAAACAAACCAAGAACCCTGATTGCTTGCAGGAATGACAACTAAATACGGACCGGGGAGTTGAGTGGAAGTGAGGTAGCGATCGAAAAAGCTATGTTTAGGAATCGATCAAAGAAATGTATTTATTTATAAAGCCCTTTTACGTCAGCAGTTGTCACAAAGTGCATATTCAGAAATCCAGCCTAAAAACACAAAGATTTATAAAAAAAAATATATATATGTTTCCTTTATTTTGACAGGGAGTCCAATGCCGAGACGAAAGTCTCTTTTCCAGATGAACCCTATATAGCGCCACAATAAACATCTAAATAAAATAAACACATTAAACTACACATTCATGTACACAATAAAATACACATTATTATACACAACAATACCCGAAAATCAAATCACAATCATAAAAACAGACATTCTTCAGTAAAAATACAACAACCGTCTTAAAGGCCTTAGAGGCAACAGCTCCTCCAATTTTAAAGTGCATTGTAGATCATTCCACATGCAAGGCGCAAGGAAACCAAAGGCTGGTCTACTGTACCTAACTCTCTAGACACACCGTCTCCAGTGAAACGGATTGATAAGATTTAAAATGACAAGTTAACTGTGATGTTAGGTAAGTTAGGAGTTTATGGAGCAGGGCTTTGTAAAACAAAAAGAGAGAAATGATGTGATCTACGTGACTTTAAAGAGGTCCAGACAACCTTTTGGTAAAGAAAACAGTGATGAGTAATAAAACTGTCTCCTGTGATAAAACAAAGGGCTCTATGAAAAACAGCATCCAGGGGTTAAAGAGTAGAGGCAGCTGCACATTGATAAATAGTATCACCATAACAACAGGTAGAAAGGTTGATAAATAGTATCACCATAACAACAACAGGTAGAAAGGTTGATAAATAGTATCACCATAACAACAGGTAGAAAGGTTGATAAATAGTATCACCATAACAACAACAGGTAGAAAGGTTGATAAATAGTATCACCATAACAACAGGTAGAAAGGTTGATAAATAGCATCACCATAACAACAGGTAGAAAGGTTGATAAATAGCATCACCATAACAACAGGTAGAAAGGTTGATAAATAGTATCACCATAACAACAACAGGTAGAAAGGTTGATAAATAGTATCACCATAACAACAACAGGTAGAAAGGTTGATAAATAGTATCACCATAACAACAACAGGTAGAAAGGTTGATAAATAGTATCACCATAACAACAGGTAGAAAGGTTGATAAATAGTATCACCATAACAACAACAGGTAGAAAGGTTGATAAATAGTATCACCATAACAACAACAGGTAGAAAGGTTGATAAATAGTATCACCATAACAACAGGTAGAAAGGTTGATAAATAGTATCACCATAACAACAACAGGTAGAAAGGTTGATAAATAGTATCACCATAACAACAGGTAGAAAGGTTGATAAATAGCATCACCATAACAACAGGTAGAAAGGTTGATAAATAGCATCACCATAACAACAGGTAGAAAGGTTGATAAATAGTATCACCATAACAACAACAGGTAGAAAGGTTGATAAATAGTATCACCATAACAACAACAGGTAGAAAGGTTGATAAATAGTATCACCATAACAACAACAGGTAGAAAGGTTGATAAATAGTATCACCATAACAACAGGTAGAAAGGTTGATAAATAGTATCACCATAACAACAACAGGTAGAAAGGTTGATAAATAGTATCACCATAACAACAACAGGTAGAAAGGTTGATAAATAGTATCACCATAACAACAGGTAGAAAGGTTGATAAATAGTATCACCATAACAACAGGTAGAAAGGTTGATAAATAGCATCACCATAACAACAGGTAGAAAGGTTGATAAATAGTATCACCATAACAACAACAGTTGAAAGGTTGATAAATAGTATCACCATAACAACAGGTAGAAAGGTTGATAAATAGTATCACCATAACAACAGGTAGGAAGGATGATAAATAGTATCACCATAACAACAGGTAGAAAGGTTGATAAATAGTATCACCATAACAACAACAGGTAGAAAGGTTGATAAATAGTAACACCATAACAACAGGTGAAAGGTTGGTAAATAGTATCACCATAACAACAGGTAGAAAGGTTGATAAATAGTATCACCATAACAACAGGTAGAAAGGTTGATAAATAGTATCACCATAACAACAGGTAGAAAGGTTGATAAATAGTATCACCATAACAACAACAGGTAGAAAGGTTGATAAATAGTATCACCATAACAACAGGTAGAAAGGTTGATAAATAGTATCACCATAACAACAGGTAGAAAGGTTGATAAATAGTATCACCATAACAACAACAGGTAGAAAGGGTGATAAATAGTATCACCATAACAACAACAGGTAGAAAGGTTGATAAATAGTATCACCATAACAACAACAGGTAGAAAGGTTGATAAATAGTATCACCATAACAACAGGTAGAAAGGTTGATAAATAGTATCACCATAACAACAACAGGTAGAAAGGGTGATAAATAGTATCACCATAACAACAACAGGTAGAAAGGTTGATAAATAGTATCACCATAACAACAGGTAGAAAGGTTGATAAATAGTATCACCATAACAACAGGTAGAAAGGTTGATAAATAGCATCACCATAACAACAGGTAGAAAGGTTGATAAATAGTATCACCATAACAACAGGTAGAAAGGTTGATAAATAGTATCACCATAACAACAACAGGTAGAAAGGTTGATAAATAGTATCACCATAACAACAGGTAGAAAGGTTGATAAATAGTATCACCATAACAACAGGTAGAAAGGTTGATAAATAGTATCACCATAACAACAGGTAGAAAGGTTGATAAATAGTATCACCATAACAACAGGTAGAAAGGTTGATAAATAGCATCACCATAACAACAGGTAGAAAGGTTGATAAATAGTATCACCATAACAACAACAGTTGAAAGGTTGATAAATAGTATCACCATAACAACAGGTAGAAAGGTTGATAAATAGTATCACCATAACAACAGGTAGGAAGGTTGATAAATAGTATCACCATAACAACAGGTAGAAAGGTTGATAAATAGTATTACCATAACAACAGGTGAAATGTTGGTAAATAGTATCACCATAACAACAGGTAGAAAGGTTGATAAATAGTATCACCATAACAACAGGTAGAAAGGTTGATAAATAGCATCACCATAACAACAGGTAGAAAGGTTGATAAATAGCATCACCATAACAACAGGTAGAAAGGTTGGTAAATAGTATCACCATAACAACAACAGTTGAAAGGTTGATAAATAGTATCACCATAACAACAGGTAGAAAGGTTGATAAATAGTATCACCATAACAACAGGTAGAAAGGTTGATAAATAGTATCACCATCAACAACAGGTAGAAAGGTTGATAAATAGTATCACCATAACAACAGGTAGAAAGGTTGATAAATAGTATCACCATAACAACAGGTTGAAAGGTTGATAAATAGTATCACCATAACAACAGGTAGAAAGGTTGATAAATAGTATCACCATAACAACAGGTAGAAAGGTTGATAAATAGTATCACCATAACAACAGGTAGAAAGGTTGATAAATAGTATCACCATAACAACAACAGGTAGAAAGGTTGATAAATAGTATCACCATAACAACAGGTAGAAAGGTTGATAAATAGTATCACCATCAACAACAGGTAGAAAAGTTGATAAATAGTATCACCATAACAACAGGTAGAAAGGTTGATAAATAGTATCACCATAACAACAGGTAGAAAGGTTGATAAATAGTATCACCATAACAACAGGTAGAAAGGTTGATAAATAGCATCACCATAACAACAGGTAGAAAGGTTGATAAATAGTATCACCATAACAACAGGTAGAAAGGTTGATAAATAGTATCACCATAACACAACAGGTAGAAAGGTTGATAAATAGTATCACCATAACAACAGGTAGAAAGGTTGATAAATAGTATCACCATAACAACAACAGGTAGAAAGGTTGATAAATAGTATCACCATAACAACAGGTAGAAAGGTTGATAAATAGTATCACCATAACAACAGGTAGAAAGGTTGATAAATAGTATCACCATAACAACAACAGGTAGAAAGGTTGATAAATAGTATCACCATAACAACAGGTAGAAAGGTTGATAAATAGTATCACCATAACAACAGGTAGAAAGGTTGATAAATAGTATCACCATAACAACAGGTAGGAAGGTTGATAAATAGTATCACCATAACAACAACAGGTAGAAAGGTTGATAAATAGTATCACCATACACAACAGGTAGAAAGGTTGATAAATAGCATCACCATAACAACAGGTAGAAAGGTTGATAAATAGCATCACCATAACAACAGGTAGAAAGGTTGATAAATAGTATCACCATAACAACAACAGGTAGAAAGGTTGATAAATAGTATCACCATAACAACAGGTTGAAAGGTTGATAAATAGTATCACCATAACAACAACAGTTGAAAGGTTGATAAATAGTATCACCATAACAACAGTTAGAAAGGTTGATAAATAGTATCACCATAACAACAGGTAGAAAGGTTGATAAATAGCATCACCATAACAACAACAGGTAGAAAGGTTGATAAATAGTATCACCATAACAACAGGTAGAAAGGTTGATAAATAGTATCACCATAACAACAGGTAGGAAGGATGATAAATAGTATCACCATAACAACAGGTAGAAAGGTTGATAAATAGTATCACCATAACAACAACAGGTAGAAAGGTTGATAAATAGTATCACCATGACAACAACAGGTAGAAAGGTTGATAAATAGTATCACCATAACAACAGGTAGAAAGGTTGATAAATAGCATCACCATAACAACAGGTAGAAAGGTTGATAAATAGCATCACCATAACAACAGGTAGAAAGGTTGATAAATAGTATCACCATAACAACAACAGGTAGGAAGGTTGATAAATAGCATCACCATAACAACAGGTAGAAAGGTTGATAAATAGTATCACCATAACAACAGGTAGAAAGGTTGATAAATAGTATCACCATAACAACAGGTAGAAAGGTTGATAAATAGTATCACCATAACAACAACAGGTAGAAAGGTTGATAAATAGTATCACCATAACAACAGGTAGAAAGGTTGATAAATAGTATCACCATAACAACAGGTAGAAAGGTTGATAAATAGTATCACCATAACAACAGGTAGAAAGGTTGATAAATAGTATCACCATAACAACAGGTAGAAAGGTTGATAAATAGTATCACCATAACAACAGGTTGAAAGGTTGATAAATAGTATCACCATAACAACAGGTAGAAAGGTTGATAAATAGCATCACCATAACAACAACAGGTGGAAAGGTTGACTGCACAATCTGCTTCCTGCTGACTACAAAGAGACAAGATATGGTTCTGTAAAAAAAGTCAATTTTAAATCTTAACGTCTTAAACAAGCTCATTCGTATGCTTTAAAAATGTTAAGTCAGTGTCAATCTAATTAATCTATCTGAGACAATATCATGAGAACTTGAAAACATCTATTTAGTTTTTCCCGGATTAAGTACCAGATTTAAATCATTAAGTGCTTCCTGTAGAACTGCAAAATGGAACTGTAGCCTTGTCACAGCCAGGTCAGCGGGGGGGGGTTAATGGGACTGTAGTCCTGTCACAGCCAGGTCAGTGGGGGGGGGGGGGGGGGGGGGGGGGGTTAATGGGACTGTAGTCTTGTCTCAGCCAGGTCAGCAGGGGGGGTGATGGGACTGTAGTCCTGTCTCAGCCAGGTCAGCAGGGGGGGTGATGGGACTGTAGTCTTGTCTCAGCCAGGTCAGCGGGGGGGGGGGGGGGGGGGGGGTTAATGGGACTGTAGTCTTGTCTCAGCCAGGTTAGCAGGGAGGGGGGGGGGGTAATGGGACTGTAGTCTTGTCTCAGCCAGGTCAGCAGGGGGGGGGGTAATGGGACTGTAGTCTTGTCTCAGCCAGGTCAGCAGGAGGGGGGGGGGGTGTAATGGGACTGTAGCCTTGTCTCAGCCAGGTCAGTGGGGGGGGGGGTAATGGGACTGTAGCCTTGTCTCAGCCAGGTCAGCGGGGGGGGGGGGTAATGGGACTGTAGCCTTGTCTCAGCCAGGTTAGCAGGGAGGGGGGGGGGGGGTAATGGGACTGTAGTCTTGTCTCAGCCAGGTCAGCAGGAGGGGGGGGGTGTAATGGGACTGTAGCCTTGTCTCAGCCAGGTCAGTGGGGGGGGGGGGGGTAATGGGACTGTAGCCTTGTCTCAGCCAGGTCAGCGGGGGGGGGGGGTAATGGGACTGTAGCCTTGTCTCAGCCAGGTCAGCGGGGGGGGGGGGGGGGTAATGGGACTGTAGCCTTGTCTCAGCCAGGTCAGCAGGGGGGTAATGGAACTGTAGTCTTGTCTCAGCCAGGTCAGCAGGGGGGGGGGGGGGTAATGGGACTGTAGCCTTGTCTCAGCCAGGTCAGCAGGGGGGGGGGGGTTAATGGGACTGTAGTCTTGTCTCAGCCAGGTCAGTGGGGGGGTAATGGAACTGTAGTCTTGTCTCAGCCAGGTCAGCAGGGGGGGGGGTAATGGGACTGTAGTCTTGTCTCAGCCAGGTCAGCAGGGGGGGGTAATGGGACTGTAGCCTTGTCTCAGCCAGGTTAGCAGGGAGGGGGGGGGGGTAATGGGACTGTAGTCTTGTCTCAGCCAGGTCAGCAGGGGGGGGGGTAATGGGACTGTAGTCTTGTCTCAGCCAGGTCAGCAGGAGGGGGGGGGTGTAATGGGACTGTAGCCTTGTCTCAGCCAGGTCAGTGGGGGGGGGGGGTAATGGGACTGTAGCCTTGTCTCAGCCAGGTCAGCGGGGGGGGGGGGGTAATGGGACTGTAGCCTTGTCTCAGCCAGGTTAGCAGGGAGGGGGGGGGGGGTAATGGGACTGTAGTCTTGTCTCAGCCAGGTCAGCAGGGGGGGGGGTAATGGGACTGTAGTCTTGTCTCAGCCAGGTCAGCAGGAGGGGGGGGGGGGTGTAATGGGACTGTAGCCTTGTCTCAGCCAGGTCAGTGGGGGGGGGGGGTAATGGGACTGTAGCCTTGTCTCAGCCATGTCAGCGGGGGGGGGTAATGGGACTGTAGCCTTGTCTCAGCCAGGTCAGCGGGGGGGGGGGTAATGGGACTGTAGCCTTGTCTCAGCCAGGTCTGCAGGGGGGTAATGGAACTGTAGTCTTGTCTCAGCCAGGTCAGCAGGGGGGGGGGGGTAATGGGACTGTAGCCTTGTCTCAGCCAGGTCAGTGGGGGGGTAATGGAACTGTAGTCTTGTCTCAGCCAGGTCAGCAGGGGGGGGGGGGGTAATGGGACTGTAGTCTTGTCTCAGCCAGGTCAGCAGGGGGGGGGGTAATGGGACTGTAGTCTTGTCTCAGCCAGGTTAGCAGGGGGGGGGGGGGGGGTAATGGGACTGTAGTCTTGTCTCAGCCAGGTCAGCAGGGGGGGGTAATGGGACTGTAGTCTTGTCTCAGCCAGGTCAGCAGGAGGGGGGGGTGTAATGGGACTGTAGCCTTGTCTCAGCCAGGTCAGTGGGGGGGGGGGGTAATGGGACTGTAGCCTTGTCTCAGCCAGGTCAGCGGGGGGGGGGGGGTAATGGGACTGTAGCCTTGTCTCAGCCAGGTCAGTAGGGGGGGGGGGGGGGAATGGGACTGTAGTCTTGTCTCAGCCAGGTTAGCAGGGAGGGGGGGGGGGGTAATGGGACTGTAGTCTTGTCTCAGCCAGGTCAGCAGGGGGGGGGTAATGGGACTGTAGTCTTGTCTCAGCCAGGTCAGCAGGAGGGGGGGGTGTAATGGGACTGTAGCCTTGTCTCAGCCAGGTCAGCGGGGGGGGGTAATGGGACTGTAGCCTTGTCTCAGCCAGGCCAGCGGGGGGGGGGTAATGGGACTGTAGCCTTGTCTCAGCCAGGTCAGCAGGGGGGGGGGGGTAATGGGACTGTAGTCTTGTCTCAGCCAGGTCAGCAGGGGGGGGGGGGGGGGGTAATGGGACTGTAGCCTTGTCTCAGCCAGGTCAGTAGGGGGGGGGGGGGGGGGTTAATGGGACTGTAGTCTTGTCTCAGCCAGGTTAGCAGGGGGGGGGGGGGTAATGGGACTGTAGTCTTGTCTCAGCCAGGTCAGCGGGGGGGGGGTAATGGGACTGTAGCCTTGTCTCAGCCAGGTCAGCAGGGGGTAATGGAACTGTAGTCTTGTCTCAGCCAGGTCAGCAGGGGGGGGGGGGGGTAATGGGACTGTAGTCTTGTCTCAGCCAGGTCAGCAGGGGGGGGGGGGGGTAATGGGACTGTAGCCTTGTCTCAGCCAGGTCAGTGGGGGGGGGGGGGTAATGGGACTGTAGTCTTGTCTCAGCCAGGTCAGCAGGAGGGGGGGGGTGTAATGGGACTGTAGCCTTGTCTCAGCCAGGTCAGTGGGGGGGGGGGGGTAATGGGACTGTAGCCTTGTCTCAGCCAGGTCAGTGGGGGGTAATGGGACTGTAGTCTTGTCTCAGCCAGGTCAGCAGGGGGGGTAATGGGACTGTAGTCTTGTCTCAGCCAGGTCAGCAGGAGGGGGGGGTGTAATGGGACTGTAGCCTTGTCTCAGCCAGGTCAGTGGGGGGGGGGGGTAATGGGACTGTAGCCTTGTCTCAGCCAGGTCAGCGGGGGGGGGGGGTAATGGGACTGTAGTCTTGTCTCAGCCAGGTCAGTGGGGGGTAATGGGACTGTAGCCTTGTCTCAGCCAGGTCAGTGGGGGGATGGGACTGCAGTCTTGTCTCAGCCAGGTCAGAAGGAGGGGGGGGGGGTAATGGGACTGTAGTCTTATCTCAGCCAGGTCAGTAGGGGGGGTAATGGGACTGTAGTCTTGTCTCAGCCAGGTCAGTGGGGGGTAATGGGACTGTAGTCTTGTCTCAGCCAGGTCAGCAGGGGGGGGTAATGGGACTGTAGTCTTGTCTCAGCCAGGTCAGCAGGAGGGGGGGGGGGGGGTAATGGGACTGTAGTCTTGTCTCAGCCAGGTCAGTGGGGGGGGGGGGGGTAATGGGACTGTAGCCTTGTCTCAGCCAGGTCAGTGGGGGGTAATGGGACTGTAGTCTTGTCTCAGCCAGGTCAGTGGGGGGGGGGGGGGGGTAATGGGACTGTAGCCTTGTCTCAGCCAGGTCAACGGGGGGGGGGGGGTAATGGGACTGTAGTCTTGTCTCAGCCAGGTCAGCAGGGGGGGTAATGGAACTGTAGTCTTGTCTCAGCCAGGTCAGTAGCGGGGGGTAATGGGACTGTAGTCTTGTCTCAGCCAGGTCAGGGGGGGGGGTAATGGGACTGTAGTCTTGTCTCAGCCAGGTCAACAGGGGGGGGGGGGGGGTAATGGGACTGTAGTCTTGTCTCAGCCAGGTCAGCAGGGGGGGTAATGGGACTGTAGTCTTGTCTCAGCCAGGTCAGCAGGGGGGGGTAATGGGACTGTAGTCTTGTCTCAGCCAGGTCAGCAGGGGGGGGGTAATGGGACTGTAGTCTTGTCTCAGCCAGGTCAGCAGGGGGGGTAATGGGACTGTAGTCTTGTCTCAGCCTGGTCTGCAGGGGGTAATGGAACTGTAGTCTTGTCTCAGCCAGGTCAGCAGGGGGGCGTAATGGGACTGTAGTCTTGTCTCAGCCAGGTCAGCAGGGGGGGGTAATGGGACTGTAGTCTTGTCTCAGCCAGGTCAGCAGGGGGGGTAATGGGACTGTAGTCTTGTCTCAGCCTGGTCAGCAGGGGGTAATGGAACTGTAGCCTTGTCTCAGCTAGGTCAGGGGGGGGGGGGGGGGTAATTGCTTACATTATTGTTTCATCCACATATTGATGTAATTTGAACAGATTGACCAATAGCATTTATAGCCTGTAGCCTTGTCTCAGCTAGGTCAGGGGGGGGGGGGGGGGGGTAATTGCTTACATTATTGTTTCATCCACATATTGATGTAATTTGAACAGATTGACCAATAGCATTTATAGCCTGTAGCCTTGCCTCAGCTAGGTCAGCAGGGGGGGTAATTGCTTCATCCAAATATTGATGTAATTTTAACAGATTGACCAATAGCATTTATATAAATAGTGAAAAGAAAAGGTCCTAGTATCGCCCCCTGCGGAACACCTTTATGTACTTCAATAAATTCAGACTTAACCCCATCAATCAGGATGGCCTGAGTTCAATAAATTCAGACTTAACCCCATCAATCAGGATGAGTTCTGTCACTAAGATAATCATGAAACCATGAACAGGTTTCAGAGACCAGGTCAATCGAGGACAACTTGTTCAATAAAACAGCATGATCAACAGTATCAAAAGCTTTTGACAGGTACACAAACAAGGCACTGAACGTTGCGGGCATGGGTAGTATAGGGCTTGAACGTCCAGGGCATGGGTAGGATAGGGCTTGAACATCCAGGGCATGGGTCGGGCCTGAACATCCAGGGCATGGGTAGGAGAGGGCCTGAATGTCCAGGGCATGGGTAGTATAGGGCTTGAACGTCCAGGGCATGGGTCGGGCCTGAACATCCAGGGCATGGGTAGGAAGGGGCCTGAATGTCCAGGGCATGGGTAGGATAGGGCTTGAACGTCCAGGATATGGGTAGGGCCTGAACATCCAGGGCATGGGTAGGGCCTGAACGTGCAGGATATGGGTAGGGCCTGATTGTCCAGGGCATGGGTAGGATAGGGCTTGAACGTCCAGGGCATGGGTAGGGCCTGAACGTCCAGGGCATGGGTAGGGCCTGAATGTCCAGGGCATGGGTAGGATAGGGCTTGAACGTCCAGTGCATGGGTAGTATAGGGCTTGAACATCCAGGACATGGGTAGTATAGGGCTTGAACATCCAGGGCATGGGTAGGATAGGGCTTGAACATCCAGGGCATGGGTAGTATAGGGCTTGAACGTCCAGGGCATGGGTAGTATAGGGCTTGAACATCCAGGGCATGGGTAGTATAGGGCTTGAACATCCAGGGCATGGGTAGGATAGGGCTTGAACGTCCAGGGCATGGGGTAGAGCCTGAATGTCCAGGGCATGGGGTAGAGCCTGAATGTCCAGGGCATGGGTAGGATAGGGCTTGAATGTCCAGGGCATGGGGTAGAGCCTGAATGTCCAGGGCATGGGGTAGAGCCTGAATGTCCAGGGCATGGGGTAGAGCCTGAACATCCAGGGCATGGGGTAGAGCCTGAATGTCCAGGGCATGGGGTAGAGCCTGAATGTCCAAGGCATGGGGTAGAGCCTGAATGTCCAAGGCATGGGGTAGAGCCTGAATGTCCAGGGCATGGGGTAGAGCCTGAATGTCCAGGGCATGGGGTAGAGCCTGAATGTCCAGGGCATGGGGTAGAGCCTGAATGTCCAGGGCATGGGGTAGAGCCTGAATGTCCAGGGCATGGGGTAGAGCCTGAATGTCCAGGGCATGGGGTAGAGCCTGAATGTCCAGGGCATGGGGTAGAGCCTGAATGTCCAGGGCATGGGGTAGAGCCTGAATGTCCAGGGCATGGGGTAGAGCCTGAACGTCCAGGGCATGGGGTAGAGCCTGAATGTCCAGGGCATGGGTAGGATAGGGCTTGAACGTCCAGGGCATGGGTAGGATAGGGCTTGAACGTCCAGGGCATGGGTAGGGCCTGAATGTCCAGGGCATGGGGTAGAGCCTGAATGTCCAGGGCATGGGGTAGAGCCTGAATGTCCAGGGCATGGGGTAGAGCCTGAATGTCCAGGGCATGGGGTAGAGCCTGAATGTCCAGGGCATGGGGTAGAGCCTGAATGTCCAGGGCATGGGGTAGAGCCTGAACGTCCAGGGCATGGGGTAGAGCCTGAACGTCCAGGGCATGGGGTAGAGCCTGAATGTCCAGGGCATGGGGTAGAGCCTGAACATCCAGGGCATGGGGTAGAGCCTGAACGTCCAGGGCATGGGGTAGAGCCTGAATGTCCAGGGCATGGGGTAGAGCCTGAACATCCAGGGCATGGGGTAGAGCCTGAACATCCAGGGCATGGGGTAGAGCCTGAATGTCCAGGGCATGGGGTAGAGCCTGAATGTCCAGGGCATGGGGTAGAGCCTGAATGTCCAGGGCATGGGGTAGGGCCTGAATGTCCAGGGCATGGGGTAGAGCCTGAACATCCAGGGCATGGGGTAGAGCCTGAACATCCAGGGCATGGGGTAGGACTTTAAATGCAGGGCATGGGGTAGGACTTTAAATGCAGGGCTATAGAATGTTCCCATCACGACATGCAAAACAGGGGGACGCCTCAGGATTCAAATGACATCAAATCTAATTCTATTGGTCACATACACATGATTAGCAGATATTAATGTGAGTGTAGCGAAATGTTTGTGCTTCTAGTTCTGACTGTTAGGTATGCGTAACTGGCTGTAAGGGAGTCAGGGCGCAGGAGAGCAGAATTTGGGTAGCAAACGGAGCCTTTTATTTCGGCGAACAAAAACACACGGCACTAAGAACACTAAACACAATATGGGTTGACATAACCCAGCGCAAACCAGTCTAACGTGCGCATACACGAAACAATAAACAATTCCACACACAGACATGGGGGGGGGGGGGGGGGGAACAGCGGGTTAAATACACGTCAAGTAATGAGGGAATGTAAACCAGGTGTGTGAGAAAACAAGACAAAACAAATGGAAAATTAAAGGTGGATCGGCGATGGCTAGAAGACCGGTGACGTCGACCGCCGAACGTCGCCTGAACAAGGAGAGGAACCGACTTCGGCGGGAGTCGTGACACCGACATGGCAGTAATATCTAAAAAGTAATCTAACAAATTCACAACAACTAACTTATACACACACAAATGTAAGGGGATGAATAAGAATATGTACATATAAATATATAGATGAGCGATGGCCGTGTGGCATAGGCAAGATGCAGTAGATGGTAGAGAATACAGTAATGTAGGATATATAAAACATTAAAGTGCCCGTTATTTAAAGTGACTAGTGATACCTTTATTAAGTCCATTTATTTAAGAGGCCAGAGATTTGAGTCAGTATGTTGGCAACAGCCACTCTGTGTTAATGATGGCTGTTTAACAGTCTGATGGCCTTGAGATAGAAGCTGTTTTTCAGTCTCTCGGTTCCAGCTTTGATGCACCTGTACTGACCTCGCCTTCTGGATGATAGCGGGGTGAACAGGCAGTGGCTCAGGTGGTTGTTGTCCTTGATGATCTTTTTGGCCTTCCTGTGACATCGGGTGGTGTAGGTGTCATGGAGGGCAGGTAGTTTGCCCCCGGTGATGCGTTGTGCAGACCTCACTACCCTCTGGAGAGCCCTGCGGTTGAGGGCGGTGCAGTTGCCGTACCAGGCGGTGATGCCCGACGGAGCCCGAGGCGGGGGGAGGGCGCCACTCGCCTCCGGGTCGGGGGGGCCATTTCGTGCCCGGATGTGTCGCGGGCTAACCCGCCCCCACACGTCCCGTCGATGTGGATAGGGGCTGCTCCCTCTGCTGTTTCCTGAAGTCCACGATCATCTCCTTTGTTTTGTTGACGTTGAGTGAGAGTTTATTTTCCTGACACCACACTCAGAGTGCCCTCACCTCCTCCCTGTAGGCTGTCTCATCGTTGTTTGTAATCAAGCCTACAATGGTTCCTCCTTTAAAAGTTGCTAGCTTACACCGTAGGACCAGCGTCACGGCTTCATTGTACCACTGTAGTGTCATCTGCAAACTTGACGATTGAGTTGGAAGCGTGCATGGCCACGCAGTCATGGGTGAACAGGGAGTACAGGAGTGGGCTGAGAACGCACCCTTGTGGGGCCCCAGTGTTGAGGATCAGCGGGGTAGAGATGTTGTTTCCTACCCTCACCACCTGGTGGCGGCCCGTCAGGAAGTCCAGGACCCAGTTGCACAGGGAGGGGTCGAGACTCAGGGTCTCGAGCTTAATGACGAGTTTGGAGGGTACTATGGTGTTAAATGCTGAGCTGTAGTCAATGAATAGCATTCTTACATAGGTAATCATCTTGTCCAAATTGGACAGGGCAGTGTGTAGTGTGATGGCGATTACATCGTTAGTGGACCTATTGGGGCGGTAAGCAAATTGGAGTTGGTCTAGGGTATCAAGTAGGGTGGAGGTGATATGATCCTTGACTAGTCTCTCAAAGTACTTCATGATGACGGAAGTGAGTGCTACGGGGTGATAGTCATTTAGTTCAGTTACCTTAGCTTTCTTGGGTACAGGAACAATGGAGGCCATCTTGAAGCATGTGGGGACAGCAGACTGGGATAGGGATTGATTGAATATGTCTGTAAACACACCAGCCAGCTGGTCTACGCATGATCTGAGGACGCGGCTAGGGATGCTGTCTGGGCCGGCAGCCTTGTGAGGGTTAACATGTTTAAATGTTTTACTCGACAAGGAGAGCCCACAGGCTTTTTTAGCGGGCCATGTCAGTGGCACTGTAGTGTCCTCAAAGCGAGCAAAGAAGTTGTTTAATTTGTCTGGGAGCAAGACGTCGATGTCCGCGACGGGGCTGGTTTTCTTCTTGTAATCCGTGATTGACTGTAGACCCTGACTCAGGGAGAATAAATGGGACGTGTCTGACTCAGGGAGAATAATTTATTCTACAAAATGTAATAGTGACGAAAGTGTTTGTGTAGATACTGACACCTGAACATGCTGGGCTGGTTACTAACTCTGCCTGTTGGTACAAATAGAAGGAGCTTCAGGTTTGAACTGTGGGCAACAGCTCCATCTAACGATGCTGACAGACACCCACCGCAGTACTGCTACCAGAGGAGATGACCTTCAGCTCCATCTAACGATGCTGACAGGACACCCACTGCAGTTCTGCTACCAGAGGAGATGTGGTTCGCATCACATCTCATTAGAACTTACTACAGTATGTTTCAACGTCAATCCATTATTCATGAAAACGACCTTGTTTGTTTCCTAGAAAACAAAAGGAAATGTTGCCATTTATTAACAAATAGTTAAGTATAACCCTGACGATAGGTTTGAGTGTAGTGCAGTAATCAGTACAGAAACTCATTTAACCTTGAACACGTTCAGATAATCATAAAACTAGTATTTCTTCTTCTTCTTCAGGTCAAGGCTGTTTATTTCAATCTAAAGCCTGTCTAACTGTAGGAGGTTTAGGGAATTTAAGGCTGGAGATATTCTTAGACATTAGGTCATGTGACCTCCAGCTGTAGTGGTGGAATGCATGGCTGGGATTCCATCAGACCGCTGGCTGCTAGATACTGGGAAGTGTCCCAAATGGCACCCTATTCCCTATACAGTGCACTACTTCTGCCCAGAGCTCTGTGTGCTATATAGGGAACAGGCTGCTATTTGGGATGCAGGCACTGAACCCTTCTCTCTCGCTCACCAGCCCACCCCCATTAGATTGACAAGCCCTGGATTGGTGTACATGGAGAGTCTAAAATGGTACTCTACCCCATCAGGGTGAATGTGGGGTTAGGTAGTCTACCCCATCAGGGTGAATGTGGGGTTAGGTAGTCTACCCCATCAGGGTGAATGTGGGGTTAGGTACTCTACCCCATCAGGGTGAATGTGGGGTTAGGTACTCTACCCCATCAGGGTGGATGTGGGGTTAGGGGTTAGGTACTCTACCCCATCAGGGTGAATGGGGGGTTAGGTAGTCTACCCCATCAGGGTGTATGTGGGGTTAGGTACTCTACCCCATCAGGGTGAATGGGGGGTTAGGTACTCTACCCCATCAGGGTGAATGTGGGGTTAGGTACTCTACCCCATCAGGGTGAATGGGGGGTTAGGTACTCTACCCCATCAGGGTGAATGTGGGGTTAGGGGTTAGGTACTCTACCCCATCAGGGTGAATGGGGGTTAGGTACTCTACCCCATCAGGGTGAATGTGGGGTTAGGTACTCTACCCCATCAGGGTGAATGTGGGGTTAGGTACTCTACCCCATCAGTGTGAATGGGGGGTTAGGTACTCTACCCCATCAGTGTGAATGGGGGGTTAGGTACTCTACCCCATCAGGGTGAATGTGGGGTTAGGTACTTTACCCCATCAGGGTGAATGTGGGGTTAGGTACTCTACCCCATCAGGGTGAATGTGGGGTTAGGTACTCTACCCCATCAGGGTGAATGTGGGGTTAGGTACTCTACCACATCAGGGTGAATGGGGGGTTAGGGGTTAGGTACTCTACCCCATCAGGGTGAATGTGGGGTTAGGTACTCTACCCCATCAGGGTGAATGTGGGGTTAGGTACTCTACCCCATCAGGGTGAATGGGGGGTTAGGTACTCTACCCCATCAGGGTGAATGGGGGGTTAGGTACTCTACCCCATCAGGGTGAATGTGGGGTTAGGTACTCTACCCCATCAGGGTGAATGTGGGGTTAGGTACTCTACCCCATCAGGGTGAATGTGGGGTTAGGTACTCTACCCCATCAGGGTGAATGTGGGGTTAGGGGTTAGGTACTCTACCCCATCAGGGTGAATGTGGGTTAGGTACTCTACCCCATCAGGGTGAATGTGGGGTTAGGTACTCTACCCCATCAGGGTGAATGTGGGGTTAGGGGTTAGGTACTCTACCCCATCAGGGTGAATGTGGGGTTAGGTACTCTACCCCATCAGGGTGAATGTGGGGTTAGGTACTCTACCCCATCAGGGTGAATGTGGGGTTAGGTACTTTACCCCATCAGGGTGAATGTGGGGTTAGGTACTCTACCCCATCAGGGTGAATGTGGGGTTAGGTACTCTACCCCATCAGGGTGAATGTGGGGTTAGGTACTCTACCACATCAGGGTGAATGGGGGGTTAGGGGTTAGGTACTCTACCCCATCAGGGTGAATGTGGGGTTAGGTACTCTACCCCATCAGGGTGAATGTGGGGTTAGGTACTCTACCCCATCAGGGTGAATGTGGGGTTAGGTAGTCTACCCCATCAGGGTGAATGTGGGGTTAGGTACTCTACCCCATCAGGGTGAATGTGGGGTTAGGTACTCTACCCCATCAGGGTGAATGGGGGTTAGGGGTTAGGTACTCTACCCCATCAGGGTGAATGTGGGGTTAGGTACTCTACCCCATCAGGGTGAATGTGGGGTTAGGGGTTAGGTACTCTACCCCATCAGGGTGAATGGGGGATTAGGGGTTAGGTACTCTACCCCATCAGGGTGAATGTGGGGTTAGGTACTCTACCCCATCAGGGTGGATGTGGGGTTAGGGGTTAGGTACTCTACCCCATCAGGGTGAATGTGGGGTTAGGTGCCCAATATAAATGAATGGTAAATAATGTACTGTGTCATTTTGCAGTAACTTTTATTTTAAATAAGAATAGAATGTGTTTCTAAAGACTTCTACGTTAATGTTGATGCTACCATGGTTACTAATAATCCTGAACGAATCGTGAATCATGAAGGAGAGAGATGCACAAATATAATTTTCCCCCATTAAAACGTTAGCGGTGAGAGGTTGGTGAGAGGTTAGCAATGCTTTGGCGTATGATATTTGTGCATCTGTAACTTTCTCACTCATCGTTATTCACGATTCATTCAGGATTATTCGTAATCATGGTAGCATCCACATTAATGAAGTGTTTAGAAACATATTAAATTCTTATTTACAATAAAAATTACTCCAAAATGACACAATGCATTAATTACCCCCCAAAAATTATTTGGCACAAAATAGTCTGAAACACAACCAAAACAAACAGCAAATGCCTCCAACAAGTTTGTAGAATCACAAGCTTGACGTAGTCATTGCGTGCTATGAATATGGGACCAAATACTTCACTTTTTACTAGTTAAATACACAAGTGAATTTGTCACAATACTTTTGGTGCCCTAAAACGGTGGAGGGGAATATGTACAAAAAGTGGTGTCATTTCTAAACGGTTTGCCCGGTATCATCCGATACCCTCCAAAATAAAAGCTGACAGTCTGCACTTTAACCTCAAAGTCGTTGTGTCATTTCAAAACCGAAGTGCTTGAGTACAGAGCCACAACAACAAAACATGTGTCACTGTGCCAATACTTTTTTGGAGCTCACTGGGTGCCGATGGAGGGCAGGACAGGGAGCCTCTTTAGACCACTGCTACACAGCTCTCTAGTCTCTGAGCAGCGTGGGGGAAAGTGTAAGGGAAAGGTCAAGAATGATTATATTTCAGGGGCATTACACTGGGGTGGATCAGCCAATCACCACTTTACGTTACACTGGAACTAGCCAATCAGACCTCTCTGTCTTACATCTTCCTTTTTCATGTAACTCTACGCCAACAAAGTTTACTCTACGTTTTCCAAGACATTTCCAAAACAAAATACCTTCCAGAGAAACTGGGTCTTTGGGTCTTAGCCTGTAATGACTGTAATATTGTGTAAGAAGAATAAAAACAAAGGCAACACATGTAACACAATCCATCAGAGCAGATGTACTAAACAATTAACATTCTGATTCCATCTGATATGGAGGTTACAGTGCAGAGGTACGTAGTCTGATATGGAGGTTACAGTGCAGAGGTACGGAGTCTGATATGGGTGGTTACAGTGCAGAGGTACGGAGTCTGATATGGAGGTTACAGTGCAGAGGTACAGAGTCTGATATGGGAGGTTACAGTGCAGAGGTACGTAGTCTGATATGGGAGGTTACAGTGCAGAGGTACGTAGTCTGATATGGAGGTTACAGTGCAGAGGTACGGAGTCTGATATGGAGGTTACAGTGCAGAGGTACGGAGTCTGATATATAGGTTACAGTGCAGAGGTACGGAGTCTGATATGGGAGGTTACAGTGCAGAGGTACGGAGTCTGATATGGGAGGTTACAGTGCAGAGGTACGGAGTCTGATATGGAGGTTACAGTGCAGAGGTATGGAGTCTGATATGGAGGTTACAGTGCAGAGGTACGGAGTCTGATATGGGAGGTTAGGGTGCAGAGGTACGGAGTCTGATATATAGGTTACAGTGCAGAGGTACGGAGTCTGATATGGAGGTTACAGTGCAGAGGTACGGAGTCTGATATGGGAGGTTAGGGTGCAGAGGTACGGAGTCTGATATGGAGGTTACAGTGCAGAGGTACGGAGTCTGATATGGAGGTTACAGTGCAGAGGTACGGAGTCTGATATATAGGTTACAGTGCAGAGGTACGGAGTCTGATATGGGAGGTTACAGTGCAGAGGTACGGAGTCTGATATGGGAGGTTACAGTGCAGAGGTACGGAGTCTGATATGGAGGTTACAGTGCAGAGGTACGTAGTCTGATATGGAGGTTACAGTGCAGAGGTACGGAGTCTGATATGGGAGGTTACAGTGCAGAGGTACGTAGTCTGATATGGGAGGTTACAGTGCAGAGGTACGGAGTCTGATATGGAGGTTACAGTGCAGAGGTACGGAGTCTGATATGGGAGGTTACAGTGCAGAGGTACGGAGTCTGATATGGAGGTTACAGTGCAGAGGTACGTAGTCTGATATGGAGGTTACAGTGCAGAGGTACGGAGTCTGATATGGAGGTTACAGTGCAGAGGTACGGAGTCTGATATGGGAGGTTACAGTGCAGAGGTACGGAGTCTGATATGGGAGGTTACATTGCAGAGGTACGGAGTCTGATATGGAGGTTACAGTGCAGAGGTATGGAGTCTGATATGGGAGGTTACAGTGCAGAGGTACGGAGTCTGATATGGAGGTTACAGTGCAGAGGTACGGAGTCTGATATGGAGGTTACAGTGCAGAGGTACAGAGTCTGATATGGGAGGTTACAGTGCAGAGGTACGGAGTCTGATATGGAGGTTACAGTGCAGAGGTACGGAGTCTGATATGGAGGTTACAGTGCAGAGGTACAGAGTCTGATATGGGAGGTTACAGTGCAGAGGTACGGAGTCTGATATATAGGTTACAGTGCAGAGGTACGGAGTCTGATAAGGGAGGTTACAGTGCAGAGGTACGGAGTCTGATATGGGAGGTTACAGTGCAGAGGTACGGAGTCTGATATGGGAGGTTACAGTGCAGAGGTACGGAGTCTGATATGGGAGGTTACAGTGCAGAGGTACGGAGTCTGATATGGAGGTTACAGTGCAGAGGTACGGAGTCTGATATGGGAGGTTACAGTGCAGAGGTACGGAGTCTGAAATGGGAGGTTACAGTGCAGAGGTACGGAGTCTGATATGGAGGTTACAGTGCAGAGGTACGGAGTCTGATATGGAGGTTACAGTGCAGAGGTACGGAGTCTGATATGGAGGTTACAGTGCAGAGGTACGGAGTCTGATATGGAGGTTACAGTGCAGAGGTACGGAATCTGATGCGGAGGTTACAGTGCAGAGGTACGGAGTCTGATATGGAGGTTACAGTGCAGAGGTACGGAGTCTGATATGGGAGGTTACAGTGCAGAGGTACGGAGTCTGATATGGGAGGTTACAGTGCAGAGGTACGGAGTCTGATATGGAGGTTACAGTGCCGAGGTACGGAGTCTGATATGGGAGGTTACAGTGCAATAGTTTCTGGTCCGATAGGGGAGGTTACAGTGCAGTAGGCTATGGACCAATAGGGAGGTAGTATTGCGGTAGTGCATGGACCAATAGGGAGGTTACAGTGCAGTAGTGCGTGGGCCAATAGGGAGGTAGTAGTGCAGTAGTGCATGGACCAATAGGGAGGTTACAGTGCGGTAGTGGTGGACCAATAGGGAGGTTACAGTGCAGTAGTGCATGGACCAATAGGGAGGTAGTAGTGCGGTAGTGCATGGACCAATAGGGAGGTAGTAGTGCGGTAGTGCATGGACCAATAGGGAGGTAGTAGTGCGGTAGTGCATGGACCAATAGGGAGGTAGTAGTGCGGTAGTGCATGGACCAATAGGGAGGTAGTAGTGCGGTAGTGCATGGACCAATAGGGAGGTAGTAGTGCGGTAGTGCATGGACCAATAGGGAGGTAGTAGTGCGGTAGTGCATGGACCAATAGGGAGGTAGTAGTGCGGTAGTGCATGGACCAATAGGGAGGTGGTAGTGCGGTAGTGCATGGACCAATAGGGAGGTAGTAGTGCGGTAGTGAATGGTCTGTGTGTCATCTTCTGGTTGTTCTTCAGACAGTCAATCACGGGACTTTAGTTAATCCGACTCGCTGAAGAGATATCCTGATCAAATTATTGAATTAGTGTACTCTGCTGCCCCGCTACGAAAAAAAGCGAATAAAAAAAACGACGCTGTTTATCTGAGTTAACCTTGTATCCTCATTGACCTTTTTATTTTTTGCACCGTCTCTATGCAGACTCACAGTGTCACGGCTTTCTTCGTCGGAGGACGAGATTGTCCAAATCACGATTCCTCTGCTCCTTCCTCTGCTGCTTGGTCCTGGTTTGGTGGGAGATTCTGTCACGGCTTTCTTCGTCGGAGGACGATATAGCGAAATCGTCGTCTGAAAAGGTGGACCAATATGCAGCAGAGTTGGAGTTCATTCATTTTCTTAATTTATTAACGATACGTTGAACACGAAAAACAAGAAACCAATAAACTGACAGTTCTGCTCACAAGAACACGCAAAAACAATCTCCCACAAATACAAGACAAACACACCCAACTAATATAGGACTTCCAATCAAAGGCAACACCAAACAGCTGCCTTCAATTGGAAGTCCACCCCAATTAACTCAACATAGAAACACACTCACTAGACTACACATAGAAATACATAAACATAGACCATAACTCAAAACCCGGAAATAATAAATCAAACGCCCTCCTAACTAACACACCACCCTGAACCACATAAAACAAATACCCTCTGCCACGTCCTGACCAAACTACAATAACAATTAACCCTTATACTGGCCAGGACGTGACACACAGGCCATACACACTCACACACACTGTCATTCCAACACTCACACACACTCCATCATCTGCTCACTAACACATATTATGAATATATATTTATACTGACTGTACACACCCACCCACCCACCCACATACATGCTGCTGCTACTCTGTTTATCTCATATCCTGTTGCCTAGTCTCCTTCCCCCTATACATATCTACCTCCATCACTCCAGTATCCCTGTCCCCTTCCCCCTATAGATATCTACCTCCATCACTCCAGTATCCCTGCCCCCTTCCCGCTATAGATATCTACCTCCATCACTCCAGTATCCCTGTCTCCTTCCCCCTATACATATCTACCTCCATCACTCCAGTATCCCTGTCCCCTATACATATCTACCTCCATCACTCCAGTATCCCTGTCCCTTATACATATCTACCTCCATCACTCCAGTATCCCTGTCCCCTTCCCCCTATACATATCTACCTCCATCACTCCAGTATCCCTGTTCCCTTCCCCCTATACATATCTACCTCCATCACTCCAGTATCCCTGTCTCCTTCCCCCTATACATATCTACCTCCATCACTCCAGTATCCCTGTCCCCTATACATATCTACCTCCATCACTCCAGTATCCCTGTCCCCTATACATATCTACCTCCATCACTCCAGTATCCCTGTCCCCTTCCCCCTATACATATCTACCTCCATCACTCCAGTATCCCTGTCCCCTTACCCCTATACATATCTACCTCCATCACTCCAGTATCCCTGTCCCCTATACATATCTACCTCCATCACTCCAGTATCCCTGTCTCCTTCCCCCTATACATATCTACCTCCATCACTCCAGTATCCCTGTCTCCTTCCCCCTATACATATCTACCTCCATCACTCCAGTATCCCTGTCTCCTTCCCCCTATACATATCTACCTCCATCACTCCAGTATCCCTGTCCCCTATACATATCTACCTCCATCACTCCAGTATCCCTGCCCCCTTCCCCCTATACATACCTACCTCCATCACTCCAGTATCCCTGTCCCTCCCCCTATACATATCTACCTCCATCCCTCCAGTATCCCTGTCCCCTTCCCCCTATACATATCTACCTCCATCACTCCAGTATCCCTGTCCCCTTCCCCTATACATATCTACCTCCATCACTCCAGTATCCCTGTCCCCTATACATATCTACCTCCATCACTCCAGTATCCCTGTCCCCTTCCCCCTATACATATCTACCTCCATCACTCCAGTATCCCTGTCCCTTTCCCCCTATACATATCTACCTCCATCACTCCAGTATCCCTGTCCCCTTCCCCCTATACATATCTACCTCCATCACTCCAGTATCCCTGTTCCCTTCCCCCTATACATATCTACCTCCATCACTCCAGTATCCCTGTCTCCTTCCCCCTATACATATCTACCTCCATCACTCCAGTATCCCTGTCTCCTTCCCCCTATACATATCTACCTCCATCACTCCAGTATCCCTGTCTCCTTCCCCCTATACATATCTACCTCCATCACTCCAGTATCCCTGTCTCCTTCCCCCTATACATATCTACCTCCATCACTCCAGTATCCCTGTCCCCTTCCCCCTATACATATCTACCTCCATCACTCCATTATCCCTGTACATTGTTAAAATGGTACTGGAACTGACCCTGTATATAGTATGGTATTAACTGACCCTGTATATAGTATGGTATTAACTGACCCTGTATATAGTATGGTATTAACTGTATATAGTATGGTATTAACTGACCCTGTATATAGTATGGTATTAACTGACCCTGTATATAGTATGGTATTAACTGACCTGTATATAGTATGGTATTAACTGTATATAGTATGGTATTAACCTGACCCTGTATATAGTATGGAATTAACTGTATATAGTATGGTATTAACTGACCCTGTATATAGTATGGTATTAACTGATCCTGTATATAGTATGGTATTAACTGTATATAGTATGGTAATAACTGATCCTGTATATAGTATGGTATTAACTGACCCTGCATATAGTATGGTATTAACTGACCCTGTATATAGTATGGTATTAACTGACCCTGTATCTAGTATGGTATTAACTGACCCTGTATATAGTATGGTATTAACTGATCCTGTATATAGTATGGTCTTAACTGATCCTGTATATAGTATGGTATTAACTGACCCTGTATATAGTATGGTATTAACTGACCCTGTATATAGTATGGTATTAACTGACCCTGTATATAGTATGGTATTAACTGTATATAGTATGGTATTAACTGTATATAGTATGGTATTAACCTGACCCTGTATATAGTATGGAATTAACTGTATATAGTATGGTATTAACTGACCCTGTATATAATATGGTATTAACTGATCCTGTATATAGTATGGTATTAACTGACCCTGTATATAGTATGGTATTAACTGACCCTGTATCTAGTATGGTATTAACTGACCCTGTATATAGTATGGTATTAACTGTATATAGTATGGTAATAACTGATCCTGTATATAGTATGGTATTAACTGACCCTGTATATAGTATGGTGTTAACTGATCCTGTATATAGTATGGTATTACGACCTGTATATAGTATGGTATTAACTGACCCTGTATATAATATGGTATTAACTGACCCTGTATATAGTATGGTATTAACTGACCCTGTATATAGTATGGTATTAACTGTATATAGTATGGTAATAACTGATCCTGTATATAGTATGGTATTAACTGTCCCTGTATATAGTATGGTATTAACTGACCCTGTATATAGTATGGTATTACTGACCTGTATATAGTATGGTATTAACTGACCCTGTATATAGTATGGTATTAACTGACCCTGTATATAGTATGGAATTAACTGACCCTGTATATAGTATGGTATTAACTGTATATAGTATGGTATTAACTGATCCTGTATATAGTATGGTATTAACTGATCCTGTATATAGTATGGTATTAACTGACCCTGTATATAGTATGGTATTAACTGATCCTGTATATAGTATGGTATTAACTGACCCTGTATATAGTATGGTATTAACTGACCCTGTATATAGTATGGTATTAACTGTATATAGTATGGTAATAACTGATCCTGTATATAATATGGTATTAACTGACCCTGTATATAGTATGGTGTTAACTGATCCTGTATATAGTATGGTATTAACTGATCCTGTATATAGTATGGTATTAACTGACCCTGTATATAGTATGGTATTAACTGTATATAGTATGGTATTAACTGACCTGTATATAATATGGTATTAACTGACCCTGTATATAGTATGGTATTAACTGACCCTGTATATAGTATGGTATTAACTGACCCTGTATATAGTATGGTATTAACTGTATATAGTATGGTATTAACCTGACCCTGTATATAGTATGGTATTAACTGACCCTGTATATAGTATGGTATTAACTGTATATAGTATGGTATTAACTGACCCTGTATATAGTATGGTATTAACTGACCCTGTATATAGTATGGTATTAACTGACCCTGTATATAGTATGGTATTAACTGACCCTGTATATAGTATGGTATTAACCTGACCCTGTATATAGTATGGTATTAACTGACCCTGTATATAGTATGGTATTAACTGACCCTGTATATAGTATGGTATTAACTGACCCTGTATATAGTATGGTATTAACTGACCCTGTATATAGTATGGTATTAACTGATCCTGTATATAGTATGGTATTAACTGACCTGTATATAGTATGGTATTAACTGACCCTGTATATAGTATGGTATTAACTGACCCTGTATATAGTATGGTATTAACTGATCCTGTACATAGTATGGTATTAACTGACCCTGTATATAGTATGGTATTAACTGATCCTGTATATAGTATGGTATTAACTGACCCTGTATATAGTATGGTATTAACTGACCTGTATATAGTATGGTATTAACTGATCCTGTATATAGTATGGTATTAACTGACCTGTAATAGTATGGTATTAACTGACCTGTATATAGTATGGTATTAACTGACCCTGTATATAGTATGGTATTAACTGTATATAGTATGGTATTAACTGACCCTGTATATAGTATGGTATTAACTGTATATAGTATGGTATTACCTGACCCTGTATATAGTATGGTATTAACCTGTCCCTGTATATAGTATGGTATTAACTGACCCTGTATATAGTATGGTATTAACTGTATATAGTATGGTATTAACCTGACCCTGTATATAATATGGTATTAACTGATCCTGTATAGTAGTACTGACCCGTATTAGACTGGACCCTGTATATAGTATAGTATTAACTGACCCTGTATATAGTATGGTATTAACTGACCCTGTATATAGTATGGTATTAACTGATCCTGTATATAGTATGGTATTAACTGATTCTGTACAGTGGGGGGAAAAAGTATTTGATCCCCTGCTGATTTTGTACGTTTGCCCACTGATAAAGAAATGATCAGTCTATAATTTTAATGGTTTATTTGAACAGTGAGAGGCAGAATAACAACAAAAATATCCAGAAAAACACATGTCAAAAATGTTATAAATTGATTTGCATTTTAATGCCGTGGTATTCTAGTATATAGTATGGTATTAACTGACCGAGAATACCACGGCATAGACTACCACACTGTTATACAGTCTCCTACCAGCCTACCACACTGTTATACAGTCTCCTACCAGCCTACCACACTGTTATACAGTCTCCTACTAGCCTACCACACTGTTATACAGTCTCCTACTAGCCTACCACACTGTTATACAGTCTCCTACTAGACTACCACACTGTTATACAGTCTCCTACCAGCCTACCACACTGTTATACAGTCTCCTACTAGACTACCACACTGTTATACAGTCTCCTACCAGCCTACCACACTGTTATACAGTCTCCTACTAGCCTACCACACTGTTATACAGTCTCCTACTAGAATACCACACTGTTATACAGTCTCCTACTAGACTACCACAGACCAGCCTACCACACTGTTATACAGTCTCCTACTAGACTACCACAGACTAGCCTACCACACTGTTATACAGTCTCCTACTAGCCTACCACACTGTTATACAGTCTCCTACTAGCCTACCACAGACTAGCCTACCACACTGTTATACAGTCTCCTACTAGCCTACCACACTGTTATACAGTCTCCTACTAGCCTACCACACTGTTATACAGTCTCCTACTAGCCTACCACACTGTTATACAGTCTCCTACTAGCCTACCACACTGTTATACAGTCTCCTACTAGCCTACCACAGACTAGCCTACCACACTGTTATACAGTCTCCTACTAGACTACCACACTGTTATACAGTCTCCTACTAGCCTACCACAGACTAGCCTACCCCACTGTTATACAGTCTCCTACTAGACTACCACAGACTAGCCTACCACACTGTTATACAGTCTCCTACTAGCCTACCACACTGTTATACAGTCTCCTACTAGCCTACCACACTGTTATACAGTCTCCTACTAGCCTACCACACTGTTATACAGTCTCCTACTAGACTACCACACTGTTATACAGTCTCCTACCAGCCTACCACACTGTTATACAGTCTCCTACTAGACTACCACACTGTTATACAGTCTCCTACTCAGCCTACCACAGACTAGCCTACCACACTGTTATACAGTCTCCTACTAGCCTACCACACTGTTATACAGTCTCCTACTCAGCCTACCACAGACTAGCCTACCACACTGTTATACAGTCTCCTACTAGCCTACCACACTGTTATACAGTCTCCTACTAGCCTACCACACTGTTATACAGTCTCCTACTAGCCTACCACACTGTTATACAGTCTCCTACTAGCCTACCACACTGTTATACAGTCTCCTACTAGCCTACCACACTGTTATACAGTCTCCTACTAGACTACCACACTGTTATACAGTCTCCTACTAGCCTACCACACTGTTATACAGTCTCCTACTAGCCTACCACACTGTTATACAGTCTCCTACTAGAATACCACAGACTTGCCTACCACACTGTTATACAGTCTCCTACTAGACTACCACAGACTAGCCTACCACACTGTTGGTATTCTGGTAGGAGACTGTATAACAGTGTGGTAGGCTGAGTAGGAGACTGTATAACAGTGTGGTAGGCTAGTCTGTGGTAGGCTAGTAGGAGACTGTATAACAGTGTGGTAGGCTAGTCTAAGTATAGTTATTTGTGATTAAATATGTGATCAAACTGTCCCACAATCCAAAGTAATAAGGTTGACAGTGTCGTCTATCAAAGTAATCAGACCAATTATTTTACTAAATTTAACTTCGACTTTAACTTCTTGTCATAAGTAAAACATGTTAAACTTCTTCCACTACCACAGACATAAAGACTTAAAGCAATTCCCGCCAATTTTTCTTGATGGAAATTTACCATCTAGGTGTATTTTATTCCTACAGGCAGACCTGTGTATTGTCAGTCCATTTGGTGCAGCTGTGCTATCAATCTCCCCCAGAGCAATATACTGCAGATGCATATGTCCCCTTTTTAACTTTAGGTGAAATAAAGGTCAAATTAAATTACAAATGAAATATATTTTCGTAATTTCCGGACTATTAAGCGCACCTGAATATAAGCCGCACCCACTGAATTAAAAAAAATATATTTTATTTTGAACATAAATAAGCCGCACATGTCTATAAGCCGCAGGTGCCTACCGGTACATTGAAACAAATTAACTTTACACAGGCTTTAACGAAACACGGCTTGTAACAAAAATAAATAGGCTTTAACGGAACACGGCTTGTAACAAAAAATAAAAAATGAGCAGTAAGCTTTAGTTGTCTTTTTGCACTGAGTCAATTCCTCACGCTGCTGTTTCCAACGTCTTATCATCGACTCATTAAGACCAAGCTCCCGTGCAGCAGCTCTATTTCCTTTTCCAACAGCCAGATCAATCGCCTTCAACTTGAAAGCTGCATCATATGCATTTCTCCGTGTCTTTGCCATGAAGAGGGTAACAAAATGACTACCGTAATCAGAATGATGGGAAGTTTGAGAGCGCTCAATTTAATCTAAACAGTAAACAAAAAAGTTGTTTGACCTTAACCCGTTCGGCAATTTCATTGGTCTAATGAAAGCTTCATGCCGCCAAAAAACTGAGCACGTCACAGAATGTGTTTTTTTTATTTTTTAATTGAAAGCGGGAAAATTCATATATTAGCCACGTCATTGTTTAAGCCACGAGGTTCAAAGCGTGACAAAAAAGTTGCGGCTTATAGTCCGGAATTTACGGTAGCTCTCTGTCTACAGCTCTGGTTGCCCCCTAATGGACAGTCAGGTGTAGTGCACCATGCTGTCCTCACACTCCCGAGGCACAGTGAGTGTGTAGCTGTGACAGGATAGTTTGTAGTTGTTCCCGTCGTTGTTGTCCCAGTACTCAGCTCCCATCACTCTGTAACACACAGCGAACTCCAGCTGGACTCCAGGCAGCAGGATGAAGGGCGGGACGGGCAAACGGAACCGGAATAAATCAGACTCTGGTCCCTCCATCTGATCCCTGTGGAGGGTAGCCACCCAGCAGGCTCTGGTCCCTCCATCTGATCCCTGTGGAAGGTAGCCACCCAGCAGGCTCTGGTCCCTCCATCTGATCCCTGTGGAGGGTAGCCACCCAGCAGGCTCTGGTCCCTCCATCTGATCCCTGTGGAAGGTAGCCACCCAGCAGGCTCTGGTCCCTCCATCTGATCCCTGTGGAGGGTAGCCACCCAGCAGGCTCTGGTCCCTCCATCTGATCCCTGTGGAGGGTAGCCACCCAGCAGGCTCTGGTCCCTCCATCTGATCCCTGTGGAGGGTAGCCACCCAGCAGGCTCTGGTCCCTCCATCTGATCCCTGTGGAGGGTAGCCACCCAGCAGGCTCTGGTCCCTCCGTCTGATCCCTGTGGAGGGTAGCCACCCAGCAGGCTCTGGTCCCTCCGTCTGAGCCCTGTGGAGGGTAGCCACCCAGCAGGCTCTGGTCCCTCCATCTGATCCCTGTGGAGGGTAGCCACCCAGCAGGCTCTGGTCCCTCCATCTGATCCCTGTGGAGGGTAGCCACCCAGCAGGCTCTGGTCCCTCCATCTGATCCCTGTGGAGGGTAGCCACCCAGCAGGCTCTGGTCCCTCCATCTGATCCCTGTGGAGGGTAGCCACCCAGCAGGCTCTGGTCCCTCCATCTGATCCCTGTGGAGGGTAGCCACCCAGCAGGCTCTGGTCCCTCCATCTGATCCCTGTGGAGGGTAGCCACCCAGCAGGCTCTGGTCCCTCCATCTGATCCCTGTGGAGGGTAGCCACCCAGCAGGCTCTGGTCCCTCCATCTGATCCCTGTGGAGGGTAGCCACCCAGCAGGCTCTGGTCCCTCCATCTGATCCCTGTGGAGGGTAGCCACCCAGCAGGCTCTGGTCCCTCCGTCTGATCCCTGTGGAGGGTAGCCACCCAGCAGGCTCTGGTCCCTCCGTCTGATCCCTGTGGAGGGTAGCCACCCAGCAGGCTCTGGTCCCTCCGTCTGATCCCTGTGGAGGGTAGCCACCCAGCAGGCTCTGGTCCCTCCGTCTGATCCCTGTGGAGGGTAGCCACCCAGCAGGCTCTGGTCCCTCCGTCTGATCCCTGTGGAGGGTAGCCACCCAGCAGGCTCTGGTCCCTCCATCTGATCCCTGTGGAGGGTAGCCACCCAGCAGGCTCTGGTCCCTCCGTCTGATCCCTGTGGAGGGTAGCCACCCAGCAGGCTCTGGTCCCTCCGTCTGATCCCTGTGGAGGGTAGCCACCCAGCAGGCTCTGGTCCCTCCGTCTGATCCCTGTGGAGGGTAGCCACCCAGCAGGCTCTGGTCCCTCCGTCTGATCCCTGTGGAGGGTAGCCACCCAGCAGGCTCTGGTCCCTCCATCTGATCCCTGTGGAGGGTAGCCACCCAGCAGGCTCTGGTCCCTCCATCTGATCCCTGTGGAGGGTAGCCACCCAGCAGGCTCTGGTCCCTCCATCTGATCCCTGTGGAGGGTAGCCACCCAGCAGGCTCTGGTCCCTCCATCTGATCCCTGTGGAGGGTAGCCACCCAGCAGGCTCTGGTCCCTCCATCTGATCCCTGTGGAGGGTAGCCACCCAGCAGGCTCTGGTCCCTCCGTCTGATCCCTGTGGAGGGTAGCCACCCAGCAGGCTCTGGTCCCTCCATCTGATCCCTGTGGAGGGTAGCCACCCAGCAGGCTCTGGTCCCTCCATCTGATCCCTGTGGAGGGTAGCCACCCAGCAGGCTCTGGTCCCTCCATCTGATCCCTGTGGAGGGTAGCCACCCAGCAGGCTCTGGTCCCTCCATCTGATCCCTGTGGAGGGTAGCCACCCAGCAGGCTCTGGTCCCTCCATCTGATCCCTGTGGAGGGTAGCCACCCAGCAGGCTCTGGTCCCTCCATCTGATCCCTGTGGAGGGTAGCCACCCAGCAGGCTCTGGTCCCTCCATCTGATCCCTGTGGAGGGTAGCCACCCAGCAGGCTCTGGTCCCTCCATCTGATCCCTGTGGAGGGTAGCCACCCAGCAGGCTCTGGTCCCTCCATCTGATCCCTGTGGAGGGTAGCCACCCAGCAGGCTCTGGTCCCTCCATCTGATCCCTGTGGAGGGTAGCCACCCAGCAGGCTCTGGTCCCTCCGTCTGATCCCTGTGGAGGGTAGCCACCCAGCAGGCTCTGGTCCCTCCGTCTGATCCCTGTGGAGGGTAGCCACCCAGCAGGCTCTGGTCCCTCCGTCTGATCCCTGTGGAGGGTAGCCACCCAGCAGGCTCTGGTCCCTCCGTCTGATCCCTGTGGAGGGTAGCCACCCAGCAGGCTCTGGTCCCTCCGTCTGATCCCTGTGGAGGGTAGCCACCCAGCAGGCTCTGGTCCCTCCGTCTGATCCCTGTGGAGGGTAGCCACCCAGCAGGCTCTGGTCCCTCCATCTGATCCCTGTGGAAGGGTAGCCACCCAGCAGGCTCTGGTCCCTCCATCTGATCCCTGTGGAAGGTAGCCACCCAGCAGGCTCTGGTCCCTCCATCTGATCCCTGTGGAGGGTAGCCACCCAGCAGGCTCTGGTCCCTCCGTCTGATCCCTGTGGAGGGTAGCCACCCAGCAGGCTCTGGTCCCTCCGTCTGATCCCTGTGGAGGGTAGCCACCCAGCAGGCTCTGGTCCCTCCGTCTGATCCCTGTGGAGGGTAGCCACCCAGCAGGCTCTGGTCCCTCCGTCTGATCCCTGTGGAGGGTAGCCACCCAGCAGGCTCTGGTCCCTCCATCTGATCCCTGTGGAGGGTAGCCACCCAGCAGGCTCTGGTCCCTCCATCTGATCCCTGTGGAGGGTAGCCACCCAGCAGGCTCTGGTCCCTCCATCTGATCCCTGTGGAGGGTAGCCACCCAGCAGGCTCTGGTCCCTCCATCTGATCCCTGTGGAGGGTAGCCACCCAGCAGGCTCTGGTCCCTCCATCTGATCCCTGTGGAGGGTAGCCACCCAGCAGGCTCTGGTCCCTCCATCTGATCCCTGTGGAGGGTAGCCACCCAGCAGGCTCTGGTCCCTCCATCTGATCCCTGTGGAGGGTAGCCACCCAGCAGGCTCTGGTCCCTCCGTCTGATCCCTGTGGAGGGTAGCCACCCAGCAGGCTCTGGTCTCAGCACTGCTCCTCCAGGTGGTAAAGGAGTAATGGATCGTCACCTCCTTGTCGAAGGCCAGGTTGAGGACCTGCACCGTGCCGATGATGCCAAGCTCAGAACACAGGACCTGGTCCAGAGAGACCACTTGCGCTGAACAAACCCTGGCAGGGAGGCCCTGTTCTCAGGGAAACAGGGCTTGAAGTAGGGCAGGGAAAGCTCCAGGGACCGGCCTGAGTTCATCTCAGAGCTCATCAGGAGTCTGGAGATGACGTGGGCGGGGATACGAGGCTCCTCCCCCTTCTTGAACACCTTGACATCCTCCAGCTCCATGCCCAAGGAGTCAAGGAAACGGACCTGACGGTCTCTGATTCTCTCGTGGACCGAGGGCAGAGACTGGGCCCTGCGTCTTATGATGGGCTGGGTGGGAGGGTCACTGGACAGGCTGCAAACGAACATGGGCTCCTTGGGGGACGGGGGACGTGGGCTGGGGGGCCGGATCCTGACGTGGGCCTTGGTTGGCTCTGGTTTGGAGTCCAAGATGTCTGTCACTCGGATGGTCTCAGTAGTGGTCTGACAGGGGCCCCATATCATGCCCGGTGAAACTGTTCTGGGTTGACATTTGATGCATGGAGACACTGTTTTCAGTCTGTCGTTGTCACGAGACGATTCCCTCTCCCTCTCCTTCCCAACGCCACCAGGAGACAGTGCCCCTGGACCTCCCCACGCTGGTCATGCTGCTCTTCATACACACTGGGACTGAGGTGGGAAATTAGTCTGCAGAAGAGGTTATAGGAGGACCAATACTGTCATCGGCTAGTTATGTCATGGTTATAGGAAGACCAATACTGTCATCTGTTAGTTATGTCATGGTTATAGGAGGACCAATACTGTCATCGGCTAGTTATGTCATGGTTATAGGAGGACCAATACTGTCATCTGTTAGTTCTGTCATGGTTATGACTGGAAGAACTCTACTTGTTCACACATGCACATAACATACATTGGGAAATAGCTTATTTAAACATGTAAATATACGACCTGCAGCCCTACTCAACATTTAAACATGTTAATATACGACCTGCAGCCCTACTCAACATTTAAACATGTTAATATACGACCTGCAGCCCTACTCAACATTTAAACATGGAAATATATACGACCTGCAGCCCTACTCAACATTTAAACATGTTAATATCCGACCTGCAGCCCTACTCAACATTTAAACATGTTAATATACGACCTGCAGCCTACTCAACATTTAAACATGGAAATATATCCGACCTGCAGCCTACTCAACATTTAAACATGGAAATATATGACCTGCAGCCCTACTCAACATTTAAACATGGAAATATATCCGACCTGCAGCCTACTCAACATTTAAACATGGAAATATATACGACCTGCAGCCCTACTCAACATTTAAACATGGAACTATACGACCTGCAGCCCTACTCAACATTTAAACATGTTAATATACGACCTGCAGCCCTACTCAACATTTAAACATGTTAATATACGACCTGCAGCCCTACTCAACATTTAAACATGTTAATATACGACCTGCAGCCCTACTCAACATTTAAACATGTTAATATACGACCTGCAGCCCTACTCAACATTTAAACATGGAACTATACGACCTGCAGCCTTACTCAACATTTAAACATGTTAATATACGACCTGCAGCCCTACTCAACATTTAAACATGTTAATATACGACCTGCAGCCCTACTCAACATTTAAACATGTTAATATACGACCTGCAGCCCTACTCAACATTTAAACATGTTAATATACGACCTGCAGCCTACTCAACATTTAAACATGTTAATATATGACCTGCAGCCCTACTCAAGATTTAAACATGGAACTAGATCTGTATGTCCACCAGTAGGTAACGGTAACCTCAAGCGAAGTGTCGTTGTGTCTAACCAGCCACCGTTCTCTGTTTCACTCCGCTGCCCTGCCCTCTGAGCCACTGTCCAAGCTGATGACTTGTTGCTCTCTCTTTCTCTCCAACCACATAACGTCTTGCTCGTTGCTGCTTTAACACCGACCACACAACTGCTCCCTCTGCTGCTCTGCCTACATGTACTGTACATATTACCTCAACTAACCGGTGCCCCTGCACATTGACTCTGTACCGATATCCTCTGTATATAGACTCGCTTGATATTTCACTGCTACTGTTTAGAAGACTGAACATTCACCCCAGTCAATAGAGGACTGAACATTCCCCTCAGTCAATAGGAGACTGAACATTCACCTCAGTCAATAGAGGACTGAACATTCACCTCAGTCAATAGGAGACTGAACATTCACCTCAGTCAATAGAGGACTGAACATTCACCTCAGTCAATAGAGGACTGAACATTCACCTCAGTCAATAGAGGACTGAACATTCCCCTCAGTCAATAGAGGACTGAACATTCACCTCAGAATAGAGGACTGAACATTCACCTCAGTCAATAGAGGACTGAACATTCACCTCAGTCAATAGGAGGACTGAACATTCACCTCAGTCAATAGAGGACTGAACATTCACCTCAGTCAATAGAGGACTGAACATTCACCTCAGTCAATAGAGGACTGAACATTCACCTCAGTCAATAGAGGACTGAACATTCACCTCAGTCAATAGAGGACTGAACATTCACCCCAGTCAATAGAGGGACTGAACATTCACCTCAGTCAATAGGAGACGGAACATTCACCTCAGTCAATAGAGGACTGAACATTCACCTCAGTCAATAGAGGATGACTCTGTACCGATATCCTCTGTATATAGACTTGCTTGATATTTCACTGCTACTGTTTAGGAGACTGAACATTCACCCCAGTCAATAGAGGACTGAACATTCACCTCAGTCAATAGAGGACTGAACATTCACCTCAGTCAATAGAGGACTGAACATTCACCTCAGTCAATAGAGGACTGAACATTCACCTCAGTCAATAGAGGACTGAACATTCCCTTCAGTCAATAGAGGACTGAACATTCACCTCAGAATAGAGGACTGAACATTCCCCTCAGTCAATAGAGGACTGAACATTCACCTCAGTCAATAGGAGACTGAACATTCACCTCAGTCAATAGAGGACTGAACATTCACCTCAGTCAATAGAGGACTGAACATTCACCTCAGTCAATAGAGGACTGAACATTCACCTCAGTCAATAGAGGACTGAACATTCACCTCAGTCAATAGAGGGACTGAACATTCACCCCAGTCAATAGAGAGACTGAACATTCACCTCAGTCAATAGAGGACTGAACATTCACCTCAGTCAATAGAGGACTGAACATTCACCTCAGTCAATAGAGGACTGAACATTCCCCCCAGTCAATAGGAGACTGAACATTCACCTCAGTCAATAGGAGACTGAACATTCACCTCAGTCATGGTGCTTCCATGAACCTGTAAACTAGTATCAAATCAAATCATATCAAATGTATTTATAAAGCCCTTCTTACATCAGCTGATATCTCAAAGTGCTGTACAGAAACCCAGCCTAAAACCCCAAACAGCAAGCAATGCAGGTGTAGAAGCACAGTGGCTAGGAAAAACTCCCTAGAAAGGCCAAAACCTAGGAAGAAACCTAGAGAGGAACCAGGCTATGAGGGGTGGCCAGTCCTCTTCTGACTGTGCCGGGTGGAGATTAGAACAGAACATGGCCAAGATGTTTAAATGTTTATAAATGACCAGCATGGTCAAATAATAATATTCACAGTTGTCGAGGGTGTAACAAGTCAGCACCTCAAGAGTAAATGTCAGTTAGCTTTTCATAGCCGATCTTTGAGAGTATCTCTACTGCTCCTGCTGTCTCTAGAGAGTTGAAAACAGCAGGTCTGGGACAGGTAGCACGTCCGGTGAACAGGTCAGGGTTCCATAGCCGCAGGCAGAACAGTTGAAAATGGAGCAGCAGCACAGCCAGGTGGACTGGGGACAGCAAGGAGTCATCATGTCAGGTAGTCCTGAGGGATGGTCCTAGGGCTCAGGTCCTCCGAGAGAGAGAAAGAGAGAAAGAGAGAATTAAAGAGAGCATACTTAAATTCACACAGGACACCGGATAAGACAGGAGAAATACTCCAGATATAACAGACTGACCCTAGCCCCGCGACACATAAACTACTGCAGCATAAATACTGGAGGCTGTCCCAGGAGGGGTCAGGAGACACTGTGGCCCCATCCGACGAGTACCGCCCCTGTTTTGAAAAGCCTGCCTTTGAGGGTGGGAACAAGGAAGTACGGCCCCTGTCAGGCTGTGGTATTTACAAAGCCAGGATATATGACTGAAATTAGATATCCTGCCAAGTCCTTGCAGATAGGAACATCATTGAGACAAGTCCAATGGCTCTATTGAACAAGGACAACCATACTGTATCTACTTGCTGCGAGTGTGATCGTGCAATCGACCGAACTCAAAGGCCACAATAATTTCTACAAAACATGACTACATTAATTTTTAGATCAGACAGCAGGATCAATCAACCAATGACTTGTATGACTTCCTGGGCGAACGCCCCCTTCAGTCCCACACGGTGACGTGATGTCATTGACGTGACGTGCAAATGAGCGATAGAAAACCGATCGAGCAAATGTCACCATTCCAAATTTTTTGGTGCGGACGCCCCATGTCGCCCCCGGCAAGATGCCACCCTGCTCGGCTGCCCATGCTGCCCCCGGCAAGATGCCACCCTGCTCAGCTGCCCATGTCGCCCCCGGCAAGATGCCACCCTGCTCGGCTGCCCATGCTGCCCCCCTGGCAAGATGCCACCCTGCTCAGCTGCCCATGCTGCCCCCCCGGCAAGATGCCACCCTGCTCGGCTGCCCATGCTGGCCCCCTGGCAAGATGCCACCCTGCTCGGCTGCCCATGTCGCCCCCGGCAAGATGCCACTCTGCTCGGCTGCCCATGCTGCCCCCCTGGCAAGATGCCACCCTGCTCAGCTGCCCATGCTGCCCCCCCGGCAAGATGCCACCCTGCTCGGCTGCCCATGCCGCCCCCCTGGCAAGATGCCACCCTGCTCGGCTGCCCATGTCGCCCCCGGCAAGATGCCACTCTGCTCGGCTGCCCATGCTGCCCCCCCGGCAAGATGCCACCCTGCTCGGCTGCCCATGCCGCCCCCCTGGCAAGATGCCACCCTGCTCTGCTGCCCATGTCGCCCCTGGCAAGATGCCACCCTGCTCGGCTGCCCATGTCGCCCCCGGCAAGATGCCACCCTGCTCAGCTGCCCATGCCACCCCCCTGGCAAGATGCCACCCTGCTCAGCTGCCCATGCCACCCCCCTGGCAAGATGCCACCCTGCTCAGCTGCCCATGCCACCCCCCTGGCAAGATGCCACCCTGCTCGGCTGCCCATGCCACCCCCCCTGGCAAGATGCCACCCTGCTCGGCTGCCCATGCCACCCCCCTGGCAAGATTCCACCCTGCTCGGCTGCCCATGCCACCCCCCTGGCAAGATGCCACCCTGCTCGGCTGCCCATGCCGCCCCCGTGGCAAGATGCCACCCTGCTCAGCTGCCCATGCCGCCCCCCTGGCAAGATACCACCCTGCTCGGCTGCCCATGTCGCCCCCGGCAAGATGCCACCCTGCTCGGCTGCCCATGCTGCCCCTGGCAAGATGCCACCCTGCTCGGCTGCCCATGTCGCCCCCGGCAAGATGCCACTCTGCTCGGCTGCCCATGCTACCCCTGGCAAGATGCCAGCTCCGAGTGTCTTCTGTTGCTGACAACCCATGCATACGTTCAAGCGTAATGATTATGACTCTAGATTGAAAAAGGAAAAAGCTGTTTCAGGTGTTTGAAAAATGCTAAATTCTCCAATTTACTGGCAGGGGGCAAAGCCCCCCCATGGACCACCCCTCAGATTTGTGGGCAGCATGATGCCCCTGGTGGGGAGGTGGATGTTGTCGAAAACTTTCCTGAAAAACAGTACATTACATTTTTACATTTTAGTCATTTAGCAGACGCTCTTATCCAGAGCGACTTACAGTAGTGAATGCATACATTTCATACATTTTTTTCTCCGTACTGGTCCCCCATGGGAATCAAACCCACAACCCTGGCGTTGCAAACACCATGCTCTACCAACTGAGCCAAGGGTAAGTTGACATATCAATACATCCCAACATTTACACCCATTGGTTGAGAGGGAGGAAGGTGATCATTGACAGAATGAGCCCATTGGTTGAGAGAGAGGAAGGTGTTCATTGCCAGAATAAGCCCATTGGTTGAGAGGGAGGAAGGTGATCATTGACAGAATGAGCCCATTGGTTGAGAGGGAGGAAGGTGATAACTGCCAGAATGAGCCCATTGGCTGAGAGAGAGGAAGGTGTTCATTGCCAGAATGAGCCCATTGGTTGAGAGAGAGGAAGTTGTTAATTGCCAGAATGAGCCCATTGGTTGAGAGAGAGGAAGGTGATAACTTCCAGAATGAGCCCATTGGTTGAGAGAGAGGAAGGTGTTCATTGACAGAATGAGCCCACAGGTTAAACGGTAGGTGTGAGGAATGTGCATTATTATTGTGCCGTGTTCATAGGTTTAAAGGTCAATAGTTGCATGACATTCCGCACGTGGCAAATAGAAAAGAGGAGGAGAGATCTGACACTGTGATGATAACGTTTGTAAACACTAACATACATTCCCACTATAAACCATAGAAGAAGAGACAATGTGACTGTATTATGCTGGTCGAGGTTAAAGAAGCAAGCCATTCAGATGCATTGCTGATTGAATGTACGTTATCAATTACATTAGATTGACCAGTGCACACAGCAATGAATGTTTATCTTGTTTGTCATGTTCATGGCGTTGCTTCAGGTTTTCTCTGCTCGACCTTTGACATTTGGCCTCCCGGTGGATTTTAGTGGTCTCATTCTGTGCTTCCGGGGCATCAAATCAAATCAAATTGTATTGGTCACATACAAATATTTATCAGATGTTATTGCTGGTGTAGCGAAATGAACCCAAAGCCAAATATAAACTGCATGGGAATATATGAAGACATTATTTCCAAAACAGTAATAGCCACTAATTTTTCACATTTGTGATTTTCCATCAGACATTATTGATTATGTTGTCAGATGATACTGTTCTCAGATTTGTTTATTCATAGATGTTTATTCATAGATGTTTATTCATAGATGTTTATTCATAGATGGTTATTCATAGATGTTTATTCATAGATGTTTATTCATAGATGTTTATTCATAGATGGTTATTCATAGATGTTTATTCATAGATGGTTATTCATAGATGGTTATTCATAGATGTTTATTCATAGATGTTTATTCATAGATGGTTATTCATAGATGTTTATTCATAGATGTTTATTCATAGATGGTTATTCATAGATGGTTATTCATAGATGTTTATTCATAGATGTTTATTCATAGATGTTTATTCATATATGTTTATTCATATATGTTTATTCATAGATGTTTATTCATAGATGGTTATTCATAGATGGTTATTCATAGATGTTTATTCATAGATGGTTATTCATAGATGTTTATTCATAGATGTTTATTCATAGATGTTTATTCATAGATGTTTATTCATAGATGTTTTCGTAGATGTTTATTTTTTGCAAAACGCTTTATATCCATTTAGCTGGAATGGAATGTTTGTATCCTGTATATTCGACTGTGATATGTGGTTGTCCACCTAGCTATCTGGAGATGAATGTACTGACTATGACTGGTCCACCTAGCTATCTGAAGGTGAATGCACTGACTATGACTGGTCCACCTAGCTATCTGAAGGTGAATGCACTGACTATGACTGGTCCACCTAGCTATCTGGAGGTGAATGCACTGACTATGACTGGTCCACCTAGCTATCTGGAGATGAATGTACTGACTATGACTGGTCCACCTAGCTATCTGAAGGTGAATGTACTGACTATGACTGGTCCACCTAGCTATCTGAAGGTGAATGCACTGACTATGACTGGTCCACCTAGCTATCTGAAGGTGAATGCACTGACTATGACTGGTCCACCTAGCTATCTGGAGATGAATGTACTGACTATGACTGGTCCACCTAGCTATCTGAAGGTGAATGCACTGACTATGACTGGTCCACCTAGCTATCTGGAGATGAATGTACTGACTATGACTGGTCCACCTAGCTATCTGGAGATGAATGGACTGACTGACTGACTGACTGACTGACTGGCTGGCTGACTGGCTGACTGGCTGACTGACTGACTGGCTGACTGGCTGACTGACTGGCTGACTGACTGGCTGGCTGACTGGCTGACTGACTGACTGGCTGACTGACTGACTGACTGGCTGACTGGCTGGCTGACTGGCTGACTGGCTGGCTGACTGACTGGCTGACTGGCTGACTGACAGGCTGACTGTAAGTCACTCTGGATAAGAGCATCTGCTAAATGACTAAAGTGTCAAATGGAAATGTTTTACATGCAGATTTGATATCATATTACTGTATTGAATATATTTTAAATATTTGCACAGTTACATTTGACTGTGTAAAACCCAGCTGTACTACTGATTTCTCTAAAAGTGAGGCAGATATATAGTATTTAGCAACAAAAACATGATTATCTCTAAAAATGAAACTGATAGCTTTTAAATAAATACACGTCTGTCATTGAACAACCCCAATGCCACGTTTAGATAGAATGAAAGAGATTGGTGTGTATTTTCACTTTCTTTCATTTCTTGAAACAATAAAAGCAAATTTACTAACATTTCTGAAAATGGTGATATACAATTTTGTGATGAAACTCTTCATATGTAGCAAGTTGTCCGGCTGTAGTCTTCCCTAAGGCATACAGCAGCATGTTCTATATTATTCCAGTACAGTGTTTATTTAACGTTATTGGGACAGGGAAACAGTAAAACGTCTCTAGGCTACATTTAGGAAAATAAAATAATCGTGGATGATTCTCTTATAGCGGCTGATAATGGCGATATTACACATTAGTGCGCCAAATAACCACAAAATGACCAGTTTCTAAAGCCTATTGTAGTAAAGGTTTGTTGTGTGACGTAGACACTACATTTCCCACAAAGCTTTGCAGTCGTTCAACAAATCAGCTGGTCGCAACAAGAATTGTCGAAAATCGCGATAATGAGTATTGTGCAATGCATAGAATAAAAACATGCAATTTGTGGGAAATTATAATAGCTTTCTTAACAAGGGAAGACGCTTTGTACGCCGCTGCATGGACACATTTATGAATCTTTTGTCCGTTTTTATAATCGGATAGATCCTGAAAAACAGGCGCTGCTGTTTAGTCGAAATGTAGAAGACCAAAACGGTCTTTAATTCTAGGTTTTACAATCCGCTATTTTCCATTACACGTGAAGGTAGAAATCATTGATCGGTCCATATGCCTATTCGTTTTTCAGCTGATTGTATTTTGTTTTTGAATAATTGTATTGATGGTAGGCTATATTATATCTCGTGCATTATTGATACACTGCTGAATTTCCATCTATCTCAAACTGGGCCATGTTTTATTTTAAACTTTAATCTCTGAGATTATTTCTCGTTTATTGGATGGACTCCGGTCGTAACCCAGGATGGGGACTGTTGTGCAGCACAGCGCTGCAGCTGGACTCAACATGCTCCCTAGCAGGGTGGACCGGGAATGGCCCAAAAGCTCATGGACCGACAGACATGTGACGAGGTACTATCTGTTCTGTTCTAAATAGCAGTGAAGACCTGACCTAAATACATCGAGCATATTACCAATGTAGAAATAAACTTCAAATGTATTGTGCTTCTTTCCTATTTATACTTCGGTTATTCAAACCTCTAGTGTAGGCAGCGTTCTTTTCATACATTTTTTTGCCCTTTCATAGCCTAGATACACTATGTTATGTCTAAATCCAGTGTATTAAATAGCACCAGGATGACGACCCAAAAGAAGCCCTTGCATCCCCAGATGATGATCCCAAGTCTGGACAACACTCACATTCCCACCCGGTCAGCAGACAAGGTACGTCCTCCTGTCCATTGGAAAAAATATGACATTATTAACAATTTTATATATTAAATAGTCTTTCTATTGATATGATCCTGTCTGAGAGCTGGGGTCCAAAGATACTTTCTGAAAGCTGGGGGCCCAGAGATCCTGTCTGAGAGCTGGGGCCCAGAGAGCCTGTCTGAGAGCAGGGGCCCAGAGATCCTGTCTGAGAGCTGGGGCCCAGAGATCCTGTCTGAGAGCTGGGGCCCAGAGATCCAGTCTTGAGAGCTGGGGCCCAGAGATCCAGTCTGAGAGCTGGGGCCCAGAGATACTGTCTGAGAGCTGGGGCCCAGAGATACTGTCTGAGAGCTGGGGCCCAGAGATACTGTCTGAGAGCTGGGGCGCAGAGATCCTGTCTGAGAGCTGGGGCCCGGAGATCCTGTCTGAGAGCTGGGGCCCAGAGATACTGTCTGAGAGCTGGGGCCCAGAGATACTGTCTGAGAGCTGGGGCCCAGAGATGCTGTCTGAGAGCTGCGGCCCTGAGATACTGTAAATCCCCATTGTACAGTACTTTAGCTATTTTTAGGCTTGAAAAGATATCAGCGTGACTGTCATAAAAGCTGCAATTTTATTCTCAAGGGCTGCGTGCAAAATGGCACCCTATTCCCTTTTTAATAATCTACGTTTGACCAGGGCCCATGGGGAATAGGGTACTGACCTGGGTCTTCACTGTGTTTTTGATCTCAGAAGCAGCAGCAAAGAAGACAGAAGCACAAACCAAACATTCCTTCAGTCAAACACAACACCAACACCTCTGAACTCAGGTGAGCTAGTTTCTCATACTACCACATCCTGTATCACCCTGTATCGTTCTATATGATACATGACCATGTCTGAGGTGTTCTAACTGTCTGTTACTTCAGCACTCAGGGCCAGTTGGACCCTCCTTCATCGCCCCTGTTATCAGCTTTGGATGGGAAGGAGAGGAGAGAGAGGAGCAGGAGGAGAGAGCAGCAGGAGAGGAGGGAGAGGAGAGAGCAGCAGGAGAGGAGAGAGCAGCAGGAGAGGAGAGAGCAGCAGGAGAGGAGGGAGAGGAGAGAGCAGAGGGAGGTTCAGGTTGAGAAGGAGAGGAGGGAGGCTCAGAGCAGCCATCACGGAGAACAGAAGCAGGCTGTCTCCAGGAGGAGTAGACAAGCTGCGTCCCTTCATCACAACCACAGCACCAGCCATAGCTCCCAGGTCCTGCCTGGAGGCGTACCTGTGGGCCAGAGGACAGCCCAGGAGTCTGTGGGGTTGGCTGGCCAGGGAAAGGGTTGTGTAGAGGGGGATGTAAGGGTGGGAGAAGGGGGAGAGGTGGGTGTAGGGGGGAAAGAGAAGGGAGAAGGGGACATATACAGTGACGTAGACACAGATCTGTCTGAATCAGAGAGGCTCCCTCTCCCCTCCTCCCCCCCCTCCCCACCTAACCTCGACCTCCGTCCAGAGGTCATCTTTCCCCGTGACTTCCAGCCTGATCTCCCTGGACCACGAGGCTACGGCCCTGGTCAGTTCAGCTACCCAGATTTCCTCCCTCCGCCCTTCAACTCCTGGAGCCTCCGGCAGCTGGCCATGTTCTTCCACCCAGAGGGAAGACACCGTCCCCGCTCCAGACCTGCAGGCATGGCGCTGGACAGGTACTCTACTTACTTTACTTACATTTCTTACTACTTTTTATACCAATGTGTTATTTTATGATTTCTTACTTATTTTTAATCGACATAGGGCCCGATTCAGACTTGAGATAAGTTGACTTAACATGGATTTATGTCAATAAAACATGGACATTTTTTGGCTCAGGTAGTCTAGTGGTTAGAGTGTTGGGAAAGTAACCGGAAGGTTGCTAGATTGAATCCCAGAGCTGACAAGGTAAAAATCTGTCGTTCTGCTCCTGAACAAGGCAGTTAACCCACTGTTCCCTGATAGGCCGTCATTGAAAATAAGAATTTGTTCTTAACTGACTTGCCTAGTTAAATAAAGGTTAAATAAATCAACTTATCTCAAGTCTGAATCGGGCCCATAGTGTTCTTATCGTGCTTTTTTAAGATAGCTTTTTGAGAGGAAGCATGTCATTGTACTGTGTACACGATGCTGGATCCTGTACATATGACAAATACACTTTGATTGGATTTAGGTACCTGGAGCATCTACTGCTGCTGGAATGGCTCCGGATTCAGACGGTTCAGGAGGAGAGTGGGAGTGTGTCCTCTGTTCCAACCAGCCGCTACTGTTCCCACCATGGTACACCCTCCCTCCACGGGAGACTCAGCTCTCCGAAATGCATCCTCCAGTGCCAGAGAGCATTCCCTGTTACTCTCCTCTCCTCCCTGTCTCCCTCTGCCTTACTGTCTGGCTGCACACATCACCACGCTCGCTACCCGCCTTGTACTGGGGCCTGCCGCTCACACACCTCCCACCACACCTCCCCCCGCGTCTCTCTCCCCAAGAGGAGCTACAGTGAGAGTCGGGTCCACTCTGCTGAGAAGGAGAAGGCTTCTGGGCGTCAGAGTTGTGGGAGCCCTGCCATGGGGATCGGCCACCTGAAACGGATGCAGGCTTTTGGGAACATCCGTAACCCTGTAGCCGTTAGTCCTACCAGAAGGCAGAGGTCATCGTCTGTAGTCAGGAACCCCAGTTTTGGGTCTGGGTCAGGGTCTGGGTCAGGGACTGGGTCAGGGACTGGGACTCCCAGAGGATTTAATTGTGTTGGGTCTGGATCTAGTGGTGCCCTCTATGAAGTCTCCAGTAGCGTGAGAAGGAGGAGAAGTGAATCTGAGCGAAGGAGAGGGACAGGGTCTGGGTCAGGGACTGGGTCAGGGACTGGGTCTGGGTCTGGATCAGGGACTGGGTGTGAGGCTTGGGAAAGGGCTATGGAGAGGGCTGGGTTTGGGATCGGGTCTGGGACTGGCAGGGGACTGCACTGGACAGGGTCTGGGTCTGGGACTGGGGCTTGGGCTTGGGCTGGGTCTGCTGCTGGGGCAAGGGCTAGTAAGAGGGCTGGGGAGAGGGCTGGGGCTGGAGAGAGGGTTGGAGCTGGGGAGAGGGCTGGGGAGAGGGTTGGAGCTGGGGAGAGGGTTGGAGCTGGGGAGAGGGCTGGGGAGAGGGTTGGAGCTGGGGAGAGGGTTGGGGAGAGGGTTGGGGAGAGGGTTGGAGCTGGGGAGAGGGCTGGGGAGAGGGTTGGAGCTGGGGAGAGGGTTGGGGAGAGGGTTGGGGAGAGGGTTGGGGAGAGGGTTGGAGCTGGGGAGAGGGCTGGGGAGAGGGTTGGAGCTGGGGAGAGGGTTGGAGCTGGGGAGAGGGTTGGGGAGAGGGTTGGAGCTGGGGAGAGGGTTGGGGAGAGGGTTGGGGAGAGGGTTGGAGCTGGGGAGAGGGCTGGGGAGAGGGTTGGAGCTGGGGAGAGGGTTGGAGCTGGGGAGAGGGTTGGGGAGAGGGTTGGGGAGAGGGTTGGAGCTGGGGAGAGGGCTGGGGAGAGGGTTGGGGAGAGGGTTGGGGAGAGGGTTGGGGCTGGGGAGAGGGTTGGGGCTGGGGAGAGGGCTGGGGAGAGGGTTGGGGCTGGGGAGAGGGTTGGAGCTGGGGAGAGGTCTGGGGAGAGGGTTGGAGCTGGGGAGAGGTCTGGGGAGAGGGTTGGAGCTGGGGAGAGGTCTGGGGAGAGGGTTGGGGCTGGGGAGAGGGCTGGGGAGAGGGTTGGGGCTGGGGAGAGGGTTGGGGAGAGGGTTGGAGCTGGGGAGAGGTCTGGGGAGAGGGTTGGGGCTGGAGAGAGGGTTGGAGCTGGGGAGAGAGTTGGGGAGAGGGTTGGGGCTGGAGAGAGGGTTGGAGTTGGGGAGAGGGTTGGGGTTGGGGAGAGAGTTGGGGAGAGGGTTGGGGCTGGGGAGAGGGTTGGAGCTGGAGAGAGGGCTGGGGAGAGGGTTGGGGCTGGGGAGAGGGTTGGGGAGAGGGTTGGAGCTGGGGAGAGGGCTGGGGAGAGGGCTGGGGAGAGGGTTGGAGCTGGGGAGAGGGCTGGGGAGAGGGTTGGGGCTGGAGAGAGGGTTGGAGCTGGGGAGAGAGTTGGGGAGAGGGTTGGGGCTGGGGAGAGGTCTGGGGAGAGGGCTGGGGCTGGGGAGAGGGTTGGGGAGAGGGTTGGAGCTGGGGAGAGGTCTGGGGAGAGGGTTGGGGCTGGGGAGAGGGCTGGGGAGAGGGTTGGGGCTGGGGAGAGGGTTGGAGCTGGGGAGAGGTCTGGGGAGAGGGTTGGAGCTGGGGAGAGGTCTGGGGAGAGGGTTGGGGAGAGGGTTGGAGCTGGGGAGAGGTCTGGGGAGAGGGTTGGGGCTGGGGAGAGGGCTGGGGAGAGGGTTGGGGCTGGGGAGAGGGTTGGAGCTGGGGAGAGGTCTGGGGAGAGGGTTGGAGCTGGGGAGAGGTCTGGGGAGAGGGTTGGAGCTGGGGAGAGGTCTGGGGAGAGGGTTGGGGCTGGGGAGAGGGCTGGGGAGAGGGTTGGGGCTGGGGAGAGGATTGGGGAGAGGGTTGGAGCTGGGGAGAGGTCTGGGGAGAGGGTTGGGGCTGGAGAGAGGGTTGGAGCTGGGGAGAGAGTTGGGGAGAGGGTTGGGGCTGGGGAGAGGGTTGGAGCTGGGGAGAGGTCTGGGGAGAGGGTTGGAGCTGGAGAGAGGGCTGGAGCTGGGGAGAGAGTTGGGGAGAGGGTTGGAGCTGGGGAGAGGTCTGGGGAGAGGGTTGGAGCTGGGGAGAGGTCTGGGGAGAGGGTTGGGGCTGGGGAGAGGTCTGGGGAGAGGGTTGGGGCTGGGGAGAGGGTTGGGGAGAGGGTTGGAGCTGGGGAGAGGTCTGGGGAGAGGGTTGGGGCTGGAGAGAGGGTTGGGGCTGGGGAGAGGTCTGGGGAGAGGGCTGGGGAGAGGGTTGGAGCTGGGGAGAGGGTTGGAGCTGGGGAGAGGGCTGGGGAGAGGGTTGGAGCTGGGGAGAGGGTTGGAGCTGGGGAGAGGGTTGGAGCTGGGGAGAGGGTTGGGGCTGGGGAGAGGGCTGGGGAGAGGGCTGGGGAGAGGGCTGGGGAGAGGGTTGGAGCTGGGGAGAGGTCTGGGGAGAGGGCTGGGGAGAGGGCTGGGGAGAGGGTTGGAGCTGGGGAGAGGTCTGGGGAGAGGGTTGGGGCTGGGGAGAGGGCTGGGGAGAGGGTTGGGGAGAGGTCTGGGGAGAGGGTTGGAGCTGGGGAGAGGTCTGGGGAGAGGGTTGGGGCTGGGGAGAGGGCTGGGGAGAGGGTGAGGGCTGGGGAGAGGGTTGGGGAGAGGGTTGGGGAGAGGGTTGGGGAGAGGGCTGGGGAGAGCGTGAGGGCTGGGGAGAGCGTGAGGGCTGGGGAGAGCGTGAGGGCTGGGGAGAGCGTGAGGGTTGGGGAGAGGGCTGGGGAGATGGTTGGGGAGAGCGTGAGGGCTGGGGAGAGGGTTGGGGAGAGGGTAGGGGAGAGCGTGAGGGTTGGGGAGAGCGTGAGGGTTGGGGAGAGGGCTGGGGAGATGGTTGGGGAGAGCGTGAGGGCTAGGGAGAGGGTTGGGGAGAGGGTAGGGGAGAGCGTGAGGGTTGGGGAGAGCGTGAGGGTTGGGGAGAGGGCTGGGGAGATGGTTGGGGAGAGCGTGAGGGTTGGGGAGAGCGTGAGGGCTGGGGAGAGCGTGAGGGCTGGGGAGAGGGCTGGGGAGAGCGTGAGGGCTGGGGAGAGCGTGAGGGCTGGGGAGAGCGTGAGGGTTGGGGAGAGCGTGAGGGTTAGGGAGAGCGTGAGGGCTGGGTCTAGCATCTGTAACCCTGCCCCCCTCATTCCCACCAGCAGGCCAAGGGCATCGACTGGAGTCAGGCACCCCAGACAGGCCAGGGTGAGGAGGAGGAGGAGGAGTGGATCTGAGAAGAGGACAGTGGTCTGTGAAGGGGCTGAGTCTGAGGCTGGGATTAGGGAGATGACTGGTTCTAGTGGTTCTCTCTCTGTGGACTCCAGGGTGAGGAGGAGGAGGAGGAGTGGATCTGAGAAGAGGACAGTGGTCTGGTCTGAGGACCAGGATGTACAACCGGACTCCAGGGTGAAGTTTCCCCTAGTTACAGATCTAGGATCAGCTCCCCCAATTCTAACTTTAACTACTAATCCAGAACTGACCCAATATCAGAATCTAGGGGTAACTTCACCAGCCTACACCGTTCAACCAGACCGTGTCACTGCAAGAAGTCATCACCCACTTCCTCGGTCCAATACCTCAACTTCAATCAGGACAATAAACGGTAAACAGGTTGAATTTCATACGAATTAACAACTCATCCAACTCCGATCGCACCCAAATAGAACATCTGTATGCAAGGGTGTGAATCCGCATTACAATATTGTACAGACCAGATAAATCTCAATGATTGTTGTTGCCTGAGTAAGATGTGATGAGTTTTGGCATGTATCTACAGATTGTCTATCTAATGTGTGATTACTAAGTTTCTTCACCTTTTTTAAATGTGTTTTTTATTGTTGTTGTTGTGTGGATGTGACTGAGTAAGTTGCCAAATGTCTTTCATCTAGAGAGACAGTACAGGTTAATCATATTCAGGTGCAATACGTTTTTTTTTATATAAAGATATAGTATATCTTTTGAATACTACATCAATTTATGTATGTATTAATTTATTAATGTAGCTATTTACATAACCGTGGGAAGTGGTTTTGAGGGGGGGTTCGGGGTGCTGCAGGGTTTCCCCCCCCCCCTCCTCGCTGGAGACTAATGGTTTCCAGGACTAGTAGACGCTGTGACCTCTAACACTAGTAATGACCCACTGCACTACTTTGGTGACATGTTTTTTTACTAACTGTATTTGAGTGTTTACCAGCATTTGTAACTTGAGTGCGATTAATTATCTGGATAAAACAGTTAATCTGATAATATTTGTGGAATATAAAAAATACTTGCTTGATATGTTTTCCAGTTTCTTAAAATGCAACTTATTTCTTTGTAAAAACTCAAATGGTCTATTCATTCCTTTTCCATTTCAGTATTTGTATTTATTATGGATCCCCATTAGTTCCTGCCAAGGCAGCAGCTACTCTTCCTGGGGTTTATTATGGATCCCCATTAGTTCCTGCCAAGGCAGCAGCTACTCTTCCTGGGGTTTATTATGGATCTCCATTAGTCCCTGCCAAGGCAGCAGCTACTCTTCCTGGGGTTTATTATGGATCCCCATTAGTTCCTGCCAAGGCAGCAGCTACTCTTCCTGGGGTTTATTATGGATCCCCATTAGTTCCTGTCAAGGCAGCAGCTACTCTTCCTGGGGTTTATTATGGATCCTCATTAGTTCCTGCCAAGGCAGCAGCTACTCTTCCTGGGGTTTATTATGGATCCCCATTAGTTCCTGCCAAGGCAGCAGCTACTCTTCCTGGGGTTTATTATGGATCCCCATTAGTTCCTGCCAAGGCAGCAGCTACTCTTCCTGGGGTTTATTATGGATCCCCATTAGTTCCTGCCAAGGCAGCAGCTGCTCTTCCTGGGGTTTATTATGGATCCCCATTAGTTCCTGCCAAGGCAGCAGCTACTCTTCCTGGGGTTTATTATGGATCCCCATTAGTTCCTGCCAAGGCAGCAGCTACTCTTCCTGGGGTTTATTATGGATCCCCATTAGTTCCTGTCAAGGCAGCAGCTACTCTTCCTGGGGTTTATTATGGATCTCCATTAGTTCCTGCCAAGGCAGCAGCTACTCTTCCTGGGGTTTATTATGGATCCCCATTAGTTCCTGCCAAGGCAGCAGCTACTCTTCCTGGGGTTTATTATGGATCCCCATTAGTTCCTGCCAAGGCAGCAGCTACTCTTCCTGGGGTTTATTATGGATCCCCATTAGTTCCTGTCAAGGCAGAAGCTACTCTTCCTGGGGTTTATTATGGATCCCCATTAGTTCCTGTCAAGGCAGCAGCTACTCTTCCTGGGGTTTATTATGGATCCCCATTAGTTCCTGCCAAGGCAGCAGCTACTCTTCCTGGGGTTTATTATGGATCCCCATTTGTTCCTGCCAAGGCAGCAGCTACTCTTCCTGGGGTTTATTATGGATCCCCATTAGTTCCTGCCAAGGCAGCAGCTACACTTCCTGGGGTTTATTATGGATCCCCATTAGTTCCTGCCAAGGCAGCAGCTACTCTTCCTGGGGTTTATTATGCATCCCCATTAGTTCCTGCCAAGGCAGCAGCTACTCTTCCTGGGGGTTTATTATGGATCCCCATTAGTTCCTGTCAAGGCAGCAGCTACTCTTCCTGGGGTTTATTATGGATCCTCATTAGTTCCTGTCAAGGCAGCAGCTACTCTTCCTGGGGGTTTATTATGGATCCCCATTAGTTCCTGCCAAGGCAGCAGCTACTCTTCCTGGGGGTTTATTATGGATCCCCATTAGTTCCTGCCAAGGCAGCAGCTACTCTTCCTGGGGTTTATTATGGATCCCCATTAGTTCCTTTATGTTGATAGAAAGTCTACAGGCACAACCCTAGATGACCAGCCTATGTGCAATACTGTAATGTACATTTACATTAAGTGATTTGTAAGGATGGTCAATTAATACAGCACAAACAGTGGTTGTTTTCTATGTTGATGTGGATGTTTTGTGTCTTTGTCCATAACTTTGCACCTTTTGATGGAAATGTTTGAGAATAGGCTTTTGTTCTTGCTGGATTCCATTAGAATGACAATTACAGTGAAAGAGACAAAAACTGACAATTACAACTATTAAACCCAGAAAGATACTGTTATACAACTACTTTATTTTTTACAAAGCCAAGATTCTGCAAAAAAAAAAAAAACATTTTTGCCCAGCGCTACAAACATCTGTATCAGTCCGCTAATACTAGACAAGGCCCAGTGCAATACTTTTGTGAAAAAGTATTTATTATTAAAATACCTTTTCCTGTCTTTACTGGACGCTGATCACGCTGTCGCCCAAAGTCTGGCAGATGGCGATATTGAGTCGCTTCATCTTACTGTCCAAAAGGAATCAATGCAGCCGCGTATACACTCGTATCCCCCGTGGAACGGTTCGTACATAACACATCTCCGTTCAGGCCGCAAAGGTGTCGATATAAATCAATTTAATTGCAAGAAATCTGGAGAAAGAAAAACAGGGAAAATATATATATATATATATAAAATATGCATACTTTCTTTATGAGAATATAATACATTAGATCTGGTAAAAGAAAATACAAAGAAAAACCAACCGTTATTAAACATTTTTTTTTTTGTACCATCATCTTTGAAACGCAAGAGAAGATTCTGTATTTTCTCATTTTTCTCTCTCATGATGAGGGAGGAAAATGAAAGTTCACGGGTAGCAAGTAATGGTAGACCTACCAATTAGTTATAGTGATTTTACTGATACGAATTTTGTTAATTAATTAATAAGGGATTTTAACTCGTAATTCCGTTACCAAATTGGAAACAGAATTACCAAACAATCTGCAGCAGAATCACTGCAACTGAATTGGCTACAACAGGAAATCACAGTAGTCGCTAACCACAGCTGGGTTACCTGTTACTGTCCTCTCTTCCACTGACATACTGTTATGTTCAGCTCATAGTGTCTCCTGTTACTGTCCTCTCTTCCACTGACATACTGTTATGTTCAGCTCATAGTGTCTCCTGTTACTGTCCTCTCTTCCACTGACATACTGTTATGTTCAGCTCATAGTGTCTCCTGTTACTGTCCTCTCTTCCACTGACATACTGTTATGTTCAGCTCATAGTGTCTCCTGTTACTGTCCTCTCTTCCACTGACATACTGTTATGTTCAGCTCATAGTGTCTCCTGCTACTGTCCTCTCTTCCACTGACATACTGTTATGTTCAGCTCATAGTGTCTCCTGTTACTGTCCTCTCTTCCACTGACATACTGTTATGTTCAGCTCATAGTGTCTCCTGTTACTGTCCTCTCTTCCACTGACATACTGTTATGTTCAGCTCATAGTGTCTCCTGCTACTGTCCTCTCTTCCACTGACATACTGTTATGTTCAGCTCATAGTGTCTCCTGTTACTGTCCTCTCTTCCACTGACATACTGTTATGTTCAGCTCATAGTGTCTCCTGTTACTGTCCTCTCTTCCACTGACATACTGTTATGTTCAGCTCATAGTGTCTCCTGTTACTGTCCTCTCTTCCACTGACATACTGTTATGTTCAGCTCATAGTGTCTCCTGTTACTGTCCTCTCTTCCACTGACATACTGTTATGTTCAGCTCATAGTGTCTCCTGTTACTGTCCTCTCTTCCACTGACATACTGTTATGTTCAGCTCATAGTGTCTCCTGTTACTGTCCTCTCTTCCACTGACATACTGTTATGTTCAGCTCATAGTGTCTCCTGTTACTGTCCTCTCTTCCACTGACATACTGTTATGTTCAGCTCATAGTGTCTCCTGTTACTGTCCTCTCTTCCACTGACATACTGTTATGTTCAGCTCATAGTGTCTCCTGCTACTGTCCTCTCTTCCACTGACTGTTATGTTCAGCTCATAGTGTCTCCTGTTACTGTCCTCTCTTCCACTGACATACTGTTATGTTCAGCTCATAGTGTCTCCTGTTACTGTCCTCTCTTCCACTGACATACTGTTATGTTCAGCTCATAGTGTCTCCTGTTACTGTCCTCTCTTCCACTGACATACTGTTATGTTCAGCTCATAGTGTCTCCTGTTACTGTCCTCTCTTCCACTGACATACTGTTATGTTCAGCTCATAGTGTCTCCTGTTACTGTCCTCTCTTCCACTGACTGTTATGTTCAGCTCATAGTGTCTCCTGTTACTGTCCTCTCTTCCACTGACATACTGTTATGTTCAGCTCATAGTGTCTCCTGTTACTGTCCTCTCTTCCACTGGCTGTTATGTTCAGCTCATAGTGTCTCCTGTTACTGTCCTCTCTTCCACTGACATACTGTTATGTTCAGCTCATAGTGTCTCCTGTTACTGTCCTCTCTTCCACTGACATACTGTTATGTTCAGCTCATAGTGTCTCCTGTTACTGTCCTCTCTTCCACTGACTGTTATGTTCAGCTCATAGTGTCTCCTGTTACTGTCCTCTCTTCCACTGACATACTGTTATGTTCAGCTCATAGTGTCTCCTGTTACTGTCCTCTCTTCCACTGACATACTGTTATGTTCAGCTCATAGTGTCTCCTGTTACTGTCCTCTCTTCCACTGGCTGTTATGTTCAGCTCATAGTGTCTCCTGTTACTGTCCTCTCTTCCACTGACATACTGTTATGTTCAGCTCATAGTGTCTCCTGTTACTGTCCTCTCTTCCACTGACATACTGTTATGTTCAGCTCATAGTGTCTCCTGTTACTGTCCTCTCTTCCACTGGCATACTGTTATGTTCAGCTCATAGTGTCTCCTGTTACTGTCCTCTCTTCCACTGACATACTGTTATGTTCAGCTCATAGTGTCTCCTGTTACTGTCCTCTCTTCCACTGGCTGTTATGTTCAGCTCATAGTGTCTCCTGTTACTGTCCTCTCTTCCACTGACATACTGTTATGTTCAGCTCATAGTGTCTCCTGTTACTGTCCTCTCTTCCACTGGCTGTTATGTTCAGCTCATAGTGTCTCCTGCTACTGTCCTCTCTTCCACTGCTGTTATGTTCAGCTCATAGCTGTGTTTTTCTTTGTCTTTATATTATCTGGTGGTCAGACCAATAGTGTTAAACAGTCTGAGTTCTCTCTCTCTCTCCAGTTAATGTCCCATCTCCCACCTTCTACTGACACGTACCCATGAGCCCCGTTCTTTCCATTCACTATAAGCAGCATCCTCAGCGCACTGGACCAAATCTGAACCTATTATAGATGTTCACTACATGACCAAAGGTATGTGGAAACCTGCTTGTCGAACGTCTCATTCCAAAATCATGGGCATTAATATGGAGTTGGTACAGCGGGGGTTAATATTAGCCTAGCATTTAGTTTGGTACAGCGGGGGTTAATATTAGCCTAGCATTTAGTTTGGTACAGTGGGGGTTAATATTAGCCTAGCATTTAGTTTGGTACAGCGGGTGTTAATATTAGCCTAGCATTTAGTTTGGTACAGCGGGGGTTAATATTAGCCTAGCATTTAGTTTGGTACAGCGGGGGTTAATATTAGCCTAGCATTTAGTTTGGTACAGCGGGGATTAATATTAGCCTAGCATTTAGTTTGGTACAGCGGGGGTTAATATTAGCCTAGCATTTAGTTTGGTACAGCGGGGGATAATATTAGCCTAGCATTTAGTTTGGTACAGCGGGGGTTAATATTAGCCTAGCATTTAGTTTGGTACAGTGGGTGTTAATATTAGCCTAGCATTTAGTTTGGTACAGCGGGGGTTAATATTAGCCTAGCATTTAGTTTGGTACAGTGGGTGTTAATATTAGCCTAGCATTTAGTTTGGTAGAGTGGGTGTTAATATTAGCCTAGCATTTAGTTTGGTACAGCGGGGGTTAATATTAGCCTAGCATTTAGTTTGGTATAGCTGGGGTTAATATTAGCCTAGCATTTAGTTTGGTACAGCGGGGTTAATATTAGCCTAGCATTTAGTTTAGTACAGCGGGGATTAATATTAGCCTAGCATTTAGTTTGGTACCATGGGGGTTAATAATAGCCTAGCATTTAGTTTGGTACAGCTGGGGTTAATATTAGCCTAGCATTTAGTTTGGTACAGCGGGGGTTAATATTAGCCTAGCATTTAGTTTGGTACAGCGGGGGTTAATATTAGCCTAGCATTTAGTTTGGTACACCGGGGGTTAATATTAGCCTAGCATTTAGTTTGGTACAGCGGGGGATAATATTAGCCTAGCATTTAGTTTTGTACTGTGGGGGTTAATATTAGCCTAGCATTTAGTTTGGTACAGCGGGGGATAATATTAGCCTAGCATTTAGTTTGGTACAGCTGGGGTTAATATTAGCCTAGCATTTAGTTTGGTACAGCTGGGGTTAATATTAGCCTAGCATTTAGTTTGGTACAGGGGGTGTTAATATTAGCCTAGCATTTAGTTTGGTACAGCGGGGGTTAATATTAGCCTAGCATTTAGTTTGGTACAGTGGGTGTTAATATTAGCCTAGCATTTAGTTTGGTACAGCGGGGGTTAATATTAGCCTAGCATTTAGTTTGGTATAGCTGGGGTTAATATTAGCCTAGCATTTAGTTTGGTACAGCGGGGTTAATATTAGCCTAGCATTTAGTTTGGTACAGCGGGGATTAATATTAGCCTAGCATTTAGTTTGGTACAGTGGGGGTTAATAATAGCCTAGCATTTAGTTTGGTACAGCTGGGGTTAATATTAGCCTAGCATTTAGTTTGGTACAGCGGGGGTTAATATTAGCCTAGCATTTAGTTTGGTACAGCGGGGGTTAATATTAGCCTAGCATTTAGTTTGGTACAGCTGGGGTTAATATTAGCCTAGCATTTAGTTTGGTACAGGGGGTGTTAATATTAGCCTAGCATTTAGTTTGGTACAGCGGGGGTTAATATTAGCCTAGCATTTAGTTTGGTACAGTGGGTGTTAATATTAGCCTAGCATTTAGTTTGGTACAGCGGGGGTTAATATTAGCCTAGCATTTAGTTTGGTATAGCTGGGGTTAATATTAGCCTAGCATTTAGTTTGGTACAGCGGGGTTAATATTAGCCTAGCATTTAGTTTGGTACAGCGGGGATTAATATTAGCCTAGCATTTAGTTTGGTACAGTGGGGGTTAATAATAGCCTAGCATTTAGTTTGGTACAGCTGGGGTTAATATTAGCCTAGCATTTAGTTTGGTACAGCGGGGGTTAATATTAGCCTAGCATTTAGTTTGGTACAGCGGGGGTTAATATTAGCCTAGCATTTAGTTTGGTACAGCGGGGGTTAATATTAGCCTAGCATTTAGTTTGGTACAGCGGGGGATAATATTAGCCTAGCATTTAGTTTGGTACTGTGGGGGTTAATATTAGCCTAGCATTTAGTTTGGTACAGCGGGGGATAATATTAGCCTAGCATTTCTTTTGGTACTGTGGGGTTAACATAAGCCTAGCATTTAGTTTGGTACAGCGAGGGTTAATATTAGCCTAGCATTTAGTTTGGTACTGTGGTGGTTAATATTAGCCTAGCATTTCTTTTGTTACTGTGGGGGATAATATTAGCCTAGCATTTAGTTTGGTACAGCGGGGGTTAATATTAGCCTAGCATTTAGTTTGGTACAGTGGGGGATAATTTTAGCCTAGCATTTAGTTTGGTACAGTGGGGGATAATATTAGCCTAGCATTTAGTTTGGTACAGCGGGGGATAATATTAGCCTAGCATTTAGTTTGGTACAGCGGGGGATAATATTAGCCTAGCATTTAGTTTGGTACAGCGGGGGTTAATATTAGCCTAGCATTTAGTTTGGTACAGCTGGGATTAATATTAGCCTAGCATTTAGTTTGGTACAGTGGGGGTTAATATTAGCCTAGCATTTAGTTTGGTACCGTGGGGGTTAATATTAGCCTAGCATTTCGTTTGGTACTGTGGGGGTTAATATTAGCCTAGCATTTAGTTTGGTACAGCTGGGGTTAATATTAGCCTAGCATTTAGTTTGGTACAGTGGGGGTTAATATTAGCCTAGCATTTATTTTGGTACCGTGGGGGTTAATATTAGCCTAGCATTTCTTTTGGTACTGTGGGGGTTAATATTAGCCTAGCATTTCTTTTGGTACCGTGGGGGTTAATATTAGCCTAGCATTTAGTTTGGTACAGCGGGGATTAATATTAGCCTAGCATTTAGTTTGTTACTGTGGGGGATAATATTAGCCTAGCATTTAGTTTGTTACTGTGGGGGTTAATATTAGCCTAGCATTTAGTTTGTTACTGTGGGGGATAATATTAGCCTAGCATTTAGTTTGTTACTGTGGGGGATAATATTAGCCTAGCATTTAGTTTGTTACTGTGGGGGTTAATATTAGCCTAGCATTTGAGTAGGTACATTCAGCTTGTCAACACTGCTTACAAAAACAAGCCGTGATGAAGTCAATCTCTCTTCTACTTTGAGCCATGGGAGATTAACATGCATGTCATTAATATTAGCTCCCTGTGTACATTTAAGGGATAGCTGTGCTGCCCTGTTTTGAGCCAACTGCAATTTTCCTAAATCACTCTGTGTGCCACCTGACCACATTACTGAATTGTAGTCCAGGTGTATCAAAACTAGGGCCTGTAGGACCTGCCCTGTTCATAGTGCTGTTAAGAAGAAGGTAGAAACTAGGGCCTGTAGGACCTGCCTTGTTGATAGTGTTGTTAAGAAGGTAGAAACTAGGGCCTGTAGGACCTGCCTTGTTGATAGTGTTGTTGAAGGTAGAAACTAGGGCCTGTAGGACCTGCCTTGTTGATAGTGTTGTTGAGAAGGTAGAAACTAGGGCCTGTAGGACCTGCCTTGTTGATAGTGTTGTTAAGAAGGTAGAAACTAGGGCCTGTAGGACCTGCCTTGTTGATAGTGATGTTAAGAAGGTAGAAACTAGGGCCTGTAGGACCTGCCTTGTTGATAGTGCTGTTAAGAAGGCAGAGCAGCGCTTTATTATGGACAGACTTCTCCCCATCTTAGCTACTGTTGCATCAACATGTTTTGACCATAACAATTTACAATCCAGGGTTATGGAATCAAACCCACAACCCTGGCGTTGCAAACACCATGCTCTACCAACTGAGCTACATCGAAGAACCCTCCATGTCCAGACCTGACAGAATCCTCCACTTCCAGACCTGACAGAACCCTCCAGTTCCAGACCTGACAGAACCCTCCACTTCCAGACCTGACAGAACCCTCCAGGCTTCCAGACCTGACAGAACCCTCCAGTTCCAGACCTGACAGAACCCTCCATGTCCAGACCTGACAGAACCCTCCATGTCCAGACCTGACAGAACCCTCCAGGGTTCCAGACCTGACAGAACCCTCCAGTTCCAGACCTGACAGAACCCTCCACTTCCAGACCTGACAGAACCCTCCACTTCCAGACCTGACAGAACCCTCCAGTTCCAGACCTGACAGAACCCTCCACTTCCAGACCTGACAGAACCCTCCAGGTCCAGACCTTACAGAACCCTCCAGGTCCAGACCTTACAGAACCCTCCAGTTCCAGACATTACAGAACCCTCCAGTTCCAGACCTGACAGAAACCCTCCTGGGTTCCAGACCTGACAGAACCCTCCACTTCCAGACCTGACAGAATCCTCCAGGTCCAGACCTGACAGAAACCCTCCTAGGTTCCAGACCTGACAGAAACCCTCCAGGCTTCCAGACCTGACAGAACCCTCCTGGGTTCCAGACCTGACAGAAACCCTCCTAGGTTCCAGACCTGACAGAACCTGTGGGAGAAAAGAGAATGTGCTGAGGGAAGGAAAAGCAGAGATACATTAATGAAGGGAGGAGGAGATAAACACCTAACCGGCAGGACAAATGAGTAAGGTTAAGCATGCGATGCATGCATTCATTTTATGTCCATATAAGGAAAGTTTGGCCACCATTATGTTAGAAACAAGAGCAGATGTGGGCGTTATCCTCAGATATGAGCGTTATCCATAGGGTTGAAAGATAATGGTGGCAGAAAGCACAAAGGGTTTTTCTTCATTTACATAAAGGATGGACCTATGTATTGTATGTGCATAAAAGCAGAGCTGGGGCCTGAGAAAGTCAGTTGTTCCGCGGACCAGCTCGGCTTTGCTACTTTGTATTAAAGTCTATATTGAATTTACAAGTTCTTGTAAGAGTGATACTTTTAAGACAATTTTCCACGACAAACCCTCCAGTTCCAGACATTACAGAACCCTCCAGGTCCAGACCTGACAGAACCCTCCAGGTCCAGACCTGACAGAACCCTCCTGGGTTCCAGACCTGACAGAACCCTCCAGGTCCAGACCTGACAGAATCCTCCTGGGTTCCAGACCTGACAGAACCCTCCAGTTCCAGACCTGACAGAATCCTCCTGGGTTCCAGACCTGACAGAACCTTCCTGGGTTCCAGACCTGACAGAACCCTCCTGGGTTCCAGACCTGACAGAAACCCTCCTAGGTTCCAGACCTGACAGAACCTGTGGGAGAAAAGAGAATGTGCTGAGGGAAGGAAAAGCAGAGATACATTAATGAAGGGAGGAGGAGATAAACACCTAACCAGGACAAATGAGTAAGGTTAAGCATGCGATGCATGCATTCATTTTATGTCCATATAAGGAAAGTTTGGCCACCATTATGTTAGAAACAAGAGCAGATGTGGGCGTTATCCTCAGATATGAGCGTTATCCATAGGGTTGAAAGATAATGGTGGCAGAAAGCACAAAGGGTTTTTCTTCATTTACATAAAGGATGGACCTATGTATTGTATGTGCATAAAAGCAGAGCTGGGGCCTGAGAAAGTCAGTTGTTCCGCGGACCAGCTCGGCTTTGCTACTTTGTATTAAAGTCTATATTGAATTTACAAGTTCTTGTAAGAGTGATACTTTTAAGACAATTTTCCACGACAAACCCTCCAGTTCCAGACATTACAGAACCCTCCAGGTCCAGACCTGACAGAACCCTCCAGGTCCAGACCTGACAGAACCCTCCTGGGTTCCAGACCTGACAGAACCCTCCAGGTCCAGACCTGACAGAATCCTCCTGGGTTCCAGACCTGACAGAACCCTCCAGTTCCAGACCTGACAGAATCCTCCTGGGTTCCAGACCTGACAGAACCTTCCTGGGTTCCAGACCTGACAGAACCCTCCTGGGTTCCAGACCTGACAGAACCCTCCAGGTCCAGACCTGACAGAACCCTCCTGGGTTCCAGACCTGACAGAAACCCTCCAGTTCCAGACCTGACAGAACCCTCCAGGTCCAGACCTGACAGAACCCTCCAGAAGGGTATATTAGCTGTCCGCTGAAAGTCTATTGAAAGATGATCAATGAATATTTTGAAACATGAATAGTACATTTTGCTCTATAGCCGTGATTGGAATGCTGACTGTTCAAACAACAAGTTACATGCGACCAAATCACATTTGTGTGTGTGGGACTTAGAGAACTTCAGTTTATAAACGGCAGTGATTTCATTTACATTTTAGTCATTTTAGCAGACGCTCTTATCTAGAGCGACTTACAGTAGTGAATGCATACATTTCATACCTTTTTTAAAATGTATTTTAAATGTATTTTTTTGTACTGGCCCCCCCCGTGGGAATCGAACCCACAACCCTGGCGTTGCGAACACCATGCTCTACCAACTGAGCCACAGGGAAGACATGGAAGACATTTCAGAACTAAAGACTGGATGTGTCAGTACACTAATCTTGAAGAGCCAGTCATTATTGTAACGGTATTAATAATATGCAACATAATATGTCATATAATTGAAATGATTCATGTAAACCAGTCTAGAGAGAGACAGATTATTCACATGTAACGTCATTCAATCTCTAATAATGTTATTAAGGACTAATATCATTCATACACTTCGCTACTACGTCCTATTTATTGCCTTTACCTCCTCACGCCATTTACACACACTGTATATAGACGTTCCTATTGTGTTATTGACTGTATGTTTTGGTTATTCCATGTGTAACTCTGTGTTGTTGTATGTTGTCGAACTGCTTTGCTTTATCTTGGCCAGGTCGCAGTTGTAAATGAGAACTTGTTCTCAACTGGCCTACCTGGTTAAATAAAGGGTTAGGGTTATATATATAATATATAAATACCTGGTTAAATAAAGGGTTATATATATAATATATAAATACCTGGTTAAATAAAGGGTTATATATATAATATATAAATACCTGGTTAAATAAAGGGTTATATATATAATATATAAATACCTGGTTAAATAAAGGGTTATATATATAATATATAAATACCTGGTTAAATAAAGGGTTATATATATATATATAATATATAAATACCTGGTTAAATAAAGGGTTATATATATAATATATAAATACCTGGTTAAATAAAGGGTTATATATATATAATATATAAATACCTGGTTAAATAAAGGGTTATATATATATATAATATATAAATACCTGGTTAAATAAAGGGTTATATATATATAATATATAAATACCTGGTTAAATAAAGGGTTATATATATAATATATAAATACCAGGTTAAATAAAGGGTTAGGGTTATATATATAATATATAAATACCTGGTTAAATAAAGGGTTATATATATATAATATATAAATACCTGGTTAAATAAAGGGTTATATATATAATATATAAATACCTGGTTAAATAAAGGGATATATATAATATATAAATACCTGGTTAAATAAAGGGTTAGGGTTATATATATAATATATAAATACCTGGTTAAATAAAGGGTTATATATATATATAATATATAAATACCTGGTTAAATAAAGGGTTATATATATAATATATAAATACCTGGTTAAATAAAGGGTTATATATATAATATATAAATACCTGGTTAAATAAAGGGTTATATATATAATATATAAATACCTGGTTAAATAAAGGGTTATATATATAATATATAAATACCTGGTTAAATAAAGGGTTATATATATATATATAATATATAAATACCTGGTTAAATAAAGGGTTATATATATAATATATAAATACCTGGTTAAATAAAGGGTTATATATATATAATATATAAATACCTGGTTAAATAAAGGGTTATATATATATATATATATAATATATAAATACCTGGTTAAATAAAGGGTTATATATATATAATATATAAATACCTGGTTAAATAAAGGGTTATATATATAATATATAAATACCAGGTTAAATAAAGGGTTAGGGTTATATATATAATATATAAATACCTGGTTAAATAAAGGGTTATATATATATAATATATAAATACCTGGTTAAATAAAGGGTTATATATATAATATATAAATACCTGGTTAAATAAAGGGATATATATAATATATAAATACCTGGTTAAATAAAGGGTTAGGGTTATATATATAATATATAAATACCTGGTTAAATAAAGGGTTATATATATATAATATATAAATACCTGGTTAAATAAAGGGTTATATATATAATATATAAATACCTGGTTAAATAAAGGGTTATATATATAATATATAAATACCTGGTTAAATAAAGGGTTATATATATAATATATAAATACCTGGTTAAATAAAGGTTTATATATATAATATATAAATACCTGGTTAAATAAAGGTGAAATAAAAATACAATAAAGACAGTAAATGAGAGTCTAGAGCAGCTGAAGGAGGTTTCTGATACAATTTTATCCAACTTTTATTTTTTATAAAACATCTGAAAAACATCTGAAAAATAACATCAAACAATGTACACTATACTGATTAAATCAAATGCTTTTCTGTCACTTATATACAACATATGGCACTCCAGGTTAATTCCCATAAAACAAGATGTTTATTAATGTACAGTTCGATCCTCTATCAGTTTCTCCTGTGACCCACGGCCCTGTATATGACCCACGGTCCTGTATATGACCCACGGCCCTGTATATGACCCACGGTCCTGTATATGACCCACGGCCCTGTATATGACCCACGGCCCTGTATATGACCCACGGTCCTGTATATGACCCACGGTCCTGTATGTGACCCACGGCCCTGTATATGACCCACGGCCCTGTATATGACCCACGGCCCTGTATATGACCCACGGTCCTGTATATGACCCACGGTCCTGTATATGACCAACGTTCCTGTATATGACCCTCGGCCCTGTATATGACCCACGGTCCTGTATATGACCCACGGTCCTGTATATGACCCTTGGTCCTGTATATGACCCATGGTCCTGTTCTCCACCCCAGCCAGTGTTCCTCAGGCTAGCTCCTCTTCTTCTCCTCCCCTCTTCTTCCCTCTCCATGTTCCTCTCCATGTTCCTCTCCTCCTCCCCTCCTCCCCTCCTCCCCTCCTCTCCTCCTCCCCTCTTCCCCTCCTCCATTCCTCTCCTCCCTTTACCCTCTACCCTCCCCTTCTCTCCTCCCTCCCTCCTCTCCTGTCCTCCCTCTCCTCCCTCCCTCCACCCCTCCTCCCCTCCACCCCTACTCCCCTCCTGTCCTCCCTCTCCTCCCTCCACCCCTCCTCCCCTCCACCCCTCCTCTCCTCCCTCCCTCCACCCCTCCACCCCTCCTCCCTCCTCCCCTCCTCCCCTCCTCTCCTCCCTCCTCCCTCCACCCCTCCTCCCCTCCTCCCCTCCTCTCCTCCCTCCTCCCTCCTCCCCTCCTCCCCTCCTCTCCTCCCTCCACCTCTCCTCCCTCCTCCCCTCCTCCCCTCCTCCCCTCTTCCAGTCTGTCTGTATTCCATTTAGGAAATCTAACTGTCTAAAGCTCAATGATCAGTTTCCCTTCATCATCACTACTGCTACTGTCCTCTTGGTCCTCCAGGCTACTACTCTGCACTCCCCCGACCCTGCTCACACAGTCTGCTATAGGGGCCCCAACCCTGCTCACACACTCTGCTGTAGGGGCCCTAACCCTGCTCAAACAGTCTACTGTAGGGGCCCTAAACCTGCTCACACACTCGATTGTAGGGGCCCTAACCCTGCTCCAACAGTCTACTGTAGGGGCCCTAAACCTGCTCACACACTCTGCTGTAGGGGCCCTAACCCTGCTCACACAGTCTACTGTAGGGGCCCTAACCCTGCTCACACACTCTGTTATAGGGGCCCTAACCCTGCTCACACAGTCTACTCTAGGGGCCCTAACCCTGCTCAAACAGTCTACTGTAGGGGCCCTAAACTTGCTCACACACTCTGTTGTAGGGGCCCTAAACCTGCTCACACACTGTGCTGTAGGGGCCCTAAACCTGCTCACACACTGTGCTGTAGGGGCCCTAAACCTGCTCAAACAGTCTACTGTAGGGAAGGGGTGTGTCTGTCCTGCCCTACTCACATTCGTATATACCATGTTAGTCTCACTGTGGCTCTGAAGTAGTTTGGAGGGGAGGACACAGTTTGTCTCTGTCTTAGGCAAAATCTGTGATCTGCTGAAGATGCTGGTATCACTAAAGGCTGGGGTGCTACAGCACACGGTGGGTTCAGGGGCATTGGAACAGTTGGTCTGTAGGTTATACGACGGATCTTTTCCTGAAGTTAAGTTGATCTGTTGCTGAGTGGCCTTCGAAAGTGTGTGAGACACGTTGGTTGGTGTCTGATATAGACGACGGTAAAGTGGCAGCGATGTCCAGATGCTGTGACGGGAATCTGCTTCATCCTGTCAGAGAGAGAAGTATCAGAGTTTTAGAGTTAGTATGTAGGTATGAGGAGGAAGGGCAACAGTTCCCGGTCATTCTAGTAGCTCCACAATGTCTTGGATAGTTTAAGAAGGACCAAACAGACAGACCATCAGATAGACAAATAGATAGTCTACTAACCCAGACTGACCCAGAGCTGTGTCCCAAATAGATAGTTTACTAACCCAGACTGACCCAGAGCTGTGTCCCAAATAGATCGTCTACTAACCCAGACTGACCCAGAGCTGTGTCCCAAATAGATCGTCTACTAACCCAGACTGACCCAGAGCTGTCTCCCAAATAGATCGTCTACTAACCCAGACTGACCCAGAGCTGTGTCCCAAATAGATCGTCTACTAACCCAGACTGACCCAGAGCTGTGTCCCAAATAGATAGTTTACTAACCCAGACTGACCCAGAGCTGTGTCCCAAATAGATAGTTTACTAACCCAGACTGACCCAGAGCTGTGTCCCAAATAGATCGTCTACTAACCCAGACTGACCCAGAGCTGTGTCCCAAATAGATCGTCTACTAACCCAGACTGACCCAGAGCTGTGTCCCAAATAGATCGTCTACTAACCCAGACTGACCCAGAGCTGTGTCCCAAATAGATAGTCTACTAACCCAGACTGACCCAGAGCTGTGTCCCAAATAGATAGTCTACTAACCCAGACTGACCCAGAGCTGTGTCCCAAATAGATCGTCTACTAACCCAGACTGACCCAGAGCTGTGTCCCAAATAGATCGTCTACTAACCCAGACTGACCCAGAGCTGTGTCCCAAATAGATCGTCTACTAACCCAGACTGACCCAGAGCTGTGTCCCAAATAGATAGTTTACTAACCCAGACTGACCCAGAGCTGTGTCCCAAATAGATAGTTTACTAACCCAGACTGACCCAGAGCTGTGTCCCAAATAGATCGTCTACTAACCCAGACTGACCCAGAGCTGTGTCCCAAATAGATAGTCTACTAACCCAGACTGACCCAGAGCTGTGTCCCAAATAGATAGTCTACTAACCCAGACTGACCCAGAGCTGTGTCCCAAATAGATCGTCTACTAACCCAGACTGACCCAGAGCTGTGTCCCAAATAGATAGTCTACTAACCCAGACTGACCCAGAGCTGTGTCCCAAATAGATAGTCTACTAACCCAGACTGACCCAGAGCTGTGTCCCAAATAGATAGTTTACTAACCCAGACTGACCCAGAGCTGTGTCCCAAATAGATAGTTTACTAACCCAGACTGACCCAGAGCTGTGTCCCAAATAGATAGTCTACTAACCCAGACTGACCCAGAGATGTGTCCCAAATATCAAACATATCTCTTTATCAAAATCAAGTCAAAGTTTGTTGGTCATATTTGCAGATGTTATCGCAGGTGCAGTGAAATGCTTGTGTTTCTAGCTTCAACAGTGCAGGAATAATACCTAGAAAACAATACAATACAAAACCAACATAATCCAAAAATAAAAATTAAGAAATATCAGAAAGGGTAGAGTCGGGGGGCTAGGTTCAGTCTGTTATATCTGGAGTATTTCTCCTGTCTTATCCGGTGTCCTGTGTGAATTTAAGTATGCTCTCTCTAATTCTCTCTCTCTCTCTCTCTCTCCTCTCTCTCTCTCTCTCTCTCTCTCTCTCTCTCTCTCTCTCTCTCTCTCTCTCTCTCTCTCTCTCTCTCTCTCTCTGTGTGCGCATTATTTCGCTGTTTGGGGTGGCTTGTGTGTGCTCGCCTGTTTCAACTATTAAAAGCCACTACCCTGTGCTCGCTGCTTCCTGCGTTTGATTCCTCACTACGACGCCCGAGCCTTACACCACCCGGCACAACCAGAGGAGGACTGGCCACCCCTCATAGCCTGGTTCCTCTCTAGGTTTCTTCCTAGGTTCTGGCCTTTCTAGGGAGTTTTTCCTAGCCACCCCTCATAGCCTGGTTCCTCTCTAGGTTTCTTCCTAGGTTCTGGCCTTTCTAGGGAGTTTTTCCTAGCCACCGTGCTTCTACACCTGCATTGCTTGCTGTTTGGGGGGTTTTAGGCTGGGTTTCTGTACAGCACTTTGAGATATCAGCTGATGCAAGAAGGGCTTTATGAATAAATTTGATTTGAAGATCTGATAACATTCAGTATACAAAAATCAGCAAAAATAGAGAAAATCATGGAAGCTTTAACCCTAGACCAGCCAGTCCCCATGTTGTAATGGAAAATGTAACTCCGTGTCTGTGAGATGTCTGTTGATTATACTGCGTGTCTGTGAAATGTCTGTTGATTATACTGCGTGTCTGTGAGATGTCTGTTGATTATACTGCGTGTCTGTGAGATGTCTGTTGATTATACTGCGTGTCTGTGAGATGTCTGTTGATTATACTGCGTGTCTGTGAGATGTCTGTTGATTATACTGCGTGTCTGTGAGATGTCTGTTGATTATACTGCGTGTCTGTGAGATGTCTGTTGATTGTACTGCGTGTCTGTGAGATGTCTGTTGATTATACTGCGTGTCTGTGAGATGTCTGTTGATTATACTGCGTGTCTGTGAGATGTCTGTTGATTATACTGCGTGTCTGTGAGATGTCTGTTGATTATACTGCGTGTCTGTGAGATGTCTGTTGATTATACTGCGTGTCTGTGAGATGTCTGTTGATTATACTGCGTGTCTGTGAGATGTCTGTTGATTATACTGCGTGTCTGTGAGATGTATGTTGATTATACTGCGTGTCTGTGAGATGTCTGTTGATTATACTGCGTGTCTGTGAGATGTCTGTTGATTATACTGCGTGTCTGTGAGATGTCTGTTGATTATACTGCGTGTCTGTGAGATGTCTGTTGATTATACTGCGTGTCTGTGAGATGTCTGTTGATTATACTGCGTGTCTGTGAGATGTCTGTTGATTATACTGCGTGTCTGTGAGATGTCTGTTGATTATACTGCGTGTCTGTGAGATGTCTGTTGATTATACTGCGTGTCTGTGAGATGTCTGTTGATTATACTGCGTGTCTGTGTGGGACAGATGTTGCTTTTGTTTCATACAGGTGTCAGCAGCGTTAAGGTCTAGTGAAGGTTCTAGTGAAGGTTCTAGTGAAGGTTCTAGTGAAGGGTCTAGTGAAGGTTCTAGTGAAGGTTCTAGTGAAGGGTCTAGTGAAGGTTCTAGTGAAGGGTCTAGTGAAGGGTCTAGTGAAGGTTCTAGTGAAGGTTCTAGTGAAGGGTCTAGTGAAGGGTCTAGTGAAGGTTCTAGTGAAGGTTCTAGTGAAGGTTCTAGTGAAGGTTCTAGTGAAGGTTCTAGTGAAGGGTCTAGTGAAGGTTCTAGTGAAGGTTCTAGTGAAGGGTCTAGTGAAGGTTCTAGTGAAGGGTCTAGTGAAGGTTCTAGTGAAGGTTCTAGTGAAGGTTCTAGTGAAGGGTCTAGTGAAGGGTCTAGTGAAGGTTCTAGTGAAGGTTCTAGTGAAGGGTCTAGTGAAGGGTCTAGTGAAGGGTCTAGTGAAGGTTCTAGTGAAGGTTCTAGTGAAGGTATTATTGATTGACAGACAGATAGACACATCTCTTGACTTACCTCTCCTCTAAACCCATCAGAGGTATGGCCAGGTGTTTCCGTTGTCTCCTCACTCTCCTCTGTCTCTTCCAAAACCTCTTCTCTCTCCTCCCTCTTCTCCTCCCACTCCTCCCTCTCCTCTTCATCTTTCAGGCTTGTTCTTCTGGAGTCTTCCTCCTCCTCCTCATCTCCTCCTCTGTCACAGCTCTTCTTGGCTCCTTTAGGACAAACCAGTTTAGTAAGACATTAGAGACATTCGGATTAGACATTAGAGACATTCGGATTAGACATTAGAGACAGTAGGATTAGACATTAGAGACATTCGGATTAGACATTAGAGACAGTAGGATTAGACATTAGAGACAGTAGGATTAGACATTAGAGACAGTAGGATTAGACATAAGAGACAGTAGGATTAGACATTAGAGACAGTAGGATTAGACATTAGAGACAGTAGGATTAGACATTAGAGACAGTAGGATTAGACATTAGAGACAGTAGGATTAGACATTAGAGACAGTAGGATTAGACATTAGAGACAGTAGGATTAGACATTAGAGACAGTAGGATTAGACATTAGAGACAGTAGGATTAGACATTAGAGACAGTAGGATTAGACATTAGAGACAGTAGGATTAGACATTAGAGACAGTAGGATTAGACATTAGAGACAGTAGGATTAGACATTAGAGACATTCGGATTAGACATTAGAGACATTCGGATTAGACATTAGAGACAGTAGGATTAGACATTAGAGACAGTAGGATTAGACATTAGAGACAGTAGGATTAGACATTAGAGACATTCGGATTAGACATTAGAGACATTCGGATTAGACATTAGAGACATTCGGATTAGACATTAGAGACATTCGGATTAGACATTAGAGACAGTAGGATTAGACATTAGAGACAGTAGGATTAGACATTAGAGACAGTAGGATTAGACATTAGAGACAGTAGGATTAGACATTAGAGACAGTAGGATTAGACATTAGAGACAGTAGGATTAGACATTAGAGACAGTAGGATTAGACATTAGAGACAGTAGGATTAGACATTAGAGACAGTAGGATTAGACATTAGAGACAGTAGGATTAGTCATTAGAGACAGTAGGATTAGACATTAGAGACAGTAGGATTAGACATTAGAGACAGTAGGATTAGACATTAGAGACAGTAGGATTAGACATTAGAGACAGTAGGATTATACATTAGAGACAGTAGGATTAGACATTAGAGACAGTATGATTAGACATTAGAGACAGTAGGATTAGACATTAGAGACAGTAGGATTAGACATTAGAGACAGTAGGATTAGACATTAGAGACAGTAGGATTAGACATTAGAGACAGTAGGATTAGACATTAGAGACAGTAGGATTAGACATTAGAGACAGTAGGATTAGACATTAGAGACAGTAGGATTAGACATTAGAGACAGTAGGATTAGACATTAGAGACCGTAGGATTAGACATTAGAGACAGTAGGATTAGACATTAGAGACAGTAGGATTAGACATTAGAGACAGTAGCATTAGTCATTAGAGACAGTAGGATTAGACATTAGAGACAGTAGGATTAGACATTAGAGACAGTAGGATTAGACATTAGAGACAGTAGGATTAGACATTAGAGACAGTAGGATTAGACATTAGAGACAGTAGGATTAGACATTAGAGACAGTAGGATTAGACATTAGAGACAGTAGGATTAGACATTAGAGACAGTAGGATTAGACATTAGAGACAGTAGGATTAGACATTAGAGACAGTAGGATTAGTCTTGTATTTCATATTAGTTTGAAAGAGCCCTATACTCTGGCTATACTCTACACTGATATTATCACCCACCTCCTGTCTCAACACATAGGTTCACAGACAACTACTGCTACAGACTACTACAGACTACTACAGACTGTTACAGACTACTACAGACTGCTACAGACTACTACAGACTACTACAGACTGTTACAGACTACTACAGACTACTACAGACTACTACAGACTACTACAGACTACTACAGACTACTACAGACTGTTACAGACTACTACAGACTACTACAGACTACTACAGACTGCTACAGACTGCTACAGACTGCTACAGACGGCTACACACTACTACAGACTACTACAGACTGCTACAGACTGCTACAGACTGCTACAGACGGCTACACACTACTACAGACTACTACAGACTGCTACAGACTACTACAGACTGCTACAGACTGCTACAGACTGCTACAGACTACTACAGACTGCTACAGACTGCTACAGACGGCTACAGACGGCTACACACTACTACAGACTACTACAGACTGCTACATACTACTACAGACTGCTACAGACTGCTACAGACTACTACAGACTGCTACAGACTGCTACAGACTACTACAGACTGCTACAGACTGCTACAGACTACTACAGACTGCTACAGACTGCTACAGACTACTACAGACTACTACAGACTGCTACAGACTGCTACAGACTACTACAGACTGCTACAGACTGCTACAGACTACTACAGACTGCTACAGACTGCTACATACTGCTGCAGACTGCTACAGACTGCTACAGACAGCTACAGACTGCTACAGACTACTACAGACTGCTACAGACTACTACAGACTGCTACAGACTGCTACAGACTGCTACAGACTACTACAGACTGCTACAGACTGCTACAGACTGCTACAGACTGCTACAGACTGCTACAGACTACTACAGACTGCTACAGACTACTACAGACTGCTACAGACTGCTACAGACTACTACAGACTGCTACAGACTGCTACAGACTGCTACAGACTGCTACAGACTGCTACAGACTGCTACAAACAGTATGCCCGCAAACCTTTAGGAACCCTATTCCTTATTTCCCAAGGCCCCCCGGGTCAAAATTAGTGCACTACACAGGGAATGGGGTGTCATTTAGGACATACCCTCAGCCAGGACACGACACCTTCCTGCCGTGGCTGACTGCTCACCCACACAAACTAACATACACTGCTCAAAAAAATAAAGGGAACACTTAAACAACACAATGTAACTCCAAGTCAATCACACTTCTGTGAAATCAAACTGTCCACTTAGGAAGCAACACTGATTGACAATGAATTTCACATGCTGTTGTGCAAATGGAATAGACAACAGGTGGAAATTATAGGCAATTAGCAAGACACCCCCAATAAAGGAGTGGTTCTGCAGGTAGGGACCACAGACCACTTCTCAGTTCCTATGCTTCCTGGCTGATGTTTTGGTCACTTTTGAATGCTGGCGGTGCTTTCACTCTAGTGGTAGCATGAGGCGGAGTCTACAACCCACACAAGTGGCTCAGGTAGTGCAGCTCATCCAGGATGGCACATCAATGCGAGCTGTGGCAAGAAGGTTTGCTGTGTCTGTCAGTGTAGTGTCCAGAGCATGGAGGCGCTACCAGGAGACAGGCCAGTACATCAGGAGACGTGGAGGAGGCCGTAGGAGGGCAACAACCCAGCAGCAGGACTGCTACCTCTGCCTTTGTGCAAGGAGGAGCAGGAGGAGCACTGCCAGAGCCCTGCAAAATGACCTCCAGCAGGCCACAAATGTGCATGTGTCTGCTCAAACGGTCAGAAACAGACTCCATGAGGGTGGTATGAGGGTCCGACGTCCACAGGTGGGGGTTGTGCTTACAGCCCAACACCGTGCAGGACGTTTGGCATTTGCCAGAGAACACCAAGATTGGCAAATTCGCCACTGGCGCCCTGTGCTCTTCACAGATGAAAGCAGGTTCACACTGAGCACATGTGACACATGTGACAGAGTCTGGAGACGCCATGGAGAACGTTCTGCTGCCTGCAACATCCTCCAGCATGAACGGTTTGACAGTGGGTCAGTCATGGTGTGGGGTGGCATTTCTTTGGGGGGGCCGCACAGCCCTCCATGTGCTCGCCAGAGGTAGCCTGACTGCCATTAGGTACCGAGATGAGATCCTCAGACCCCTTGTGAGACCATATGCTGGTGTGGTTGGCCCTGGGTTCCTCCTAATGCAAGACAATGCTAGACCTCATGTGGCTGGAGTGTGTCAGCAGTTCCTGCAAGAGGAAGGCATTGATGCTATGGACTGGCCCGCCCGTTCCCCAGACCTGAATCCAATTGAGCACATCTGGGACATCATGTCTCGCTCCATCCACCAACGCCACGTTGCACCACAGACTGTCCAGGAGTTGGCGGATGCTTTAGTCCAGGTCTGGGAGGAGATCCCTCAGGAGACCATCCGCCACCTCATCAGGAGCATGCCCAGGCGTTGGAGGGAGGTCATACCGGCCGTGGAGGCCACACACTCTACTGAGCCTCATTTTGACTTGTTTTAAGGACATTACATCAAAGTTGGATCAGCCTGTAGTGTGATTTTCCACTTTAATTTTGAGTGTGACTCCAAATCCAGACCTCCATGGGTTGATAAATTGGATTTCCATTGATTATTTTTGTGTGATTTTGTTGTCAGCACATTCAACTATGTAAAGAAAAAAGTATTTAATAAGATTATTTATTTCATTCAGATCTAAGATTTGTTGTTTAAGTGTTCCCTTTATTTTTTTGAGCAGTATATATACAGACACACAGACGAACATATATACAGTGACACACAGACTATATACACATATACACTGATTCCGGCTTACAAGCAAAAATTAAAGCATGAAGCACCAGTGACTCGATCTATAAAAAAGTGGTCAGATGAAGCAGATGCTAAACTACAGGACTGTTTTGCACAGACTGGAACATGTTCTGGGATTCTTCCGATGGCATTGAGGAGTACACCACATCAGTCACTGGCTTCATCAATAAGTATATCGATGACGTCGTCCCCACAGTGACTGTACGTACATACCCCAACCAGAAACCATGGATTACAGGCAACATTCGCACTGAGCTAAAGGGTAGAGCTGCCGCTTTGAAGGTGCGGGACTCTAACCCGGAAGCTTACAAGAAATCCTGCTATGCCCTGCGACGAACCATCAAACAGGCAAAGCGTCAATACAGGGCCAAGACTGAGTCATACTACACCGGCTCTGACGCTCGTCAGATGTGGCAGGACTTGCAAACTATTACAGAGGGAAGCACAGCCACGACCTGCCCAGTGACAGGAGCCTGAGGCATGCATGAGAGCATCAGGACGACTGTGTCATCACGCTCTCCGTAGCCGACGTGAGTAAGACCTTTAAACAGGTCAACATACACAAGGCTGCGGGGCCAGACTGATTACCAGGACGTATGCTCAAAGCATGCACTGACCAACTGGCAGGTGTCTTCACTGACATTTTCAACATGTCCCTGATTGAGTCTAATACCAACATGTTTTAAGCAGACCACCATAGTCCCTATGCCCAAGAACACAAAGGCAACCTGCCTAAATGACTACAGACCCGTAGCACTCACGTCCGTAGCCATGAAGTGCTTTGAAAGGCTGGTCATGGCTCACATCGACACCATTACCCCATAAACACTAGACCCACTCCAATTTGCATACCGCCCAAACAGATCCACAGATGATGCAATCTCCATTGACTACAGCTCAGCGTTCAACACCATAGTGCCCTCAAAGCTCATCAATAAGCTAAGGATCCTGGGACTGAACACCTCCCTCTGCAACTGGATCCTGGACTTCCTGACGGGCCGCCCCCAGGTGGTGAGGGTAGGTAGCAACACATCTGCCTCGCTGATCCTCAACACTGGAGCTCCACAGGGTTGCATGCTCAGTCCCCTCCTGTACTCCCTGTTCACCCACGACTGCATGGCCAGGCATGACTCCAACACCATCATTAAGTTAGCAGATGACACAACAGCCTGATCACCGACAACGACGAGACAGCCTATAGGGAGGAGGTCAGAGACCTGGCCAGGTGGTGCCAGAATAACAACCTATCCCTCAACGTAACCAAGAATAAGGAGGTGATTGTGGACTACAGGAAAAGGAGAACCGAGCACGCCCCCATTCTCATAGACGGGGCTGTAGTGGAGCAGGTTGAGAGCTTCAAGTTCCTTGGTGTCCACATCAACAACAAACTAGAATGGTCCAAACACACCAAAACAGTCGTGATGAGGGCACGACAAAGCCTATTCCCCCTCAGGAAACTGAAAAGATTTGGCATGGGTCCTGAGATCCTCAAAAGGTTCTACAGCTGCAACATCGAGAGCATCCTGACTGGTTGCATCCCTGCCTGGTATGGCAATTGCTCAGCCTCTGACCGCAAGGCACTACAGAGGGTAGTGTGTACGGCCCAGTACATCACTGGGGCTAAGCTGACTGCCATCCAGGACCTCTATACCAGGCAGTGTCAGTGAAAGGCCCTAAAATTGTCAAAGACTCCAGCCAACCTAGTTATAGACTGTTCTCTCTGCTACCACACAGCAAGCGGTAACGGAGCGCCAAGTCTAGGTCCAAAAGGTTTCTTAACTTTTTAGTGGCAGGGGGCAGTATTTGGAAATTCAGATGAATGACGTGCCGAAATTAAACTGCCTGCTACTCAGGCCCAGAAGATAGGATATGCATATTATTAGTAGATTTGGATAGAAAACACTCTGAAGTTTCTAAAACTGTTTGAATGATGTCTTTGAGTATAACAGAACTCATATGGCTGGCAAAAACCTGAGACAAATTCCAACCAGGAAGTGGTTTGTAGTTTTTTCAACTGATTGCATTTCCAAACTACAGTGTCTGTGGAGTCATTTTGCACTTCCTAAGGCTTCCACTAGATGTCAACAGTCTTTAGAACCTTGTTTCATGATTCTACTGTTACCGGGCAGAGAATAAGAGCTGTCTCAAGCCTGGGACCAGTGAGTTGTTTACTGCGGTCTCACGCAGGTGCGCCGCTCCTTCTTTTTCCTCTGTAATGAATATGCTATTGTCCGGTTGGAATATTATCGAAGATTTATGTTAAAAAGACCCTAAGGATTGATTGTAAACATCGTTTGACATGTTTCTACAAACGGTAATGGAACTATTTGACTTTTCGTCTCGGGTTTTGCACTCGTGCATTATACCTTTGGATTAGTGATCTGAACGCGCAAACAAAACGGAGGTATTTGGACATAAATATTGAGTTTATCGAACAAAACAAACATTTCTTGTGGAAGTGGGAGTCCTGGGAGTGCATTCCGATGAAGATCAGCAAAGGGAAGTGAATATTTATAATACTATTTCTGAGTTTAGTTGACTCCAGAACTTAGCGGGTAACTGTATAGCTTGCTTTGATGGCTAAGCTCTGTACCCAGAATATTGAACAATGTGCTTTCGCCGTAAAGCGAATTTTGAAATCTGACACAGTAGTTGCATTAAGGAGAAGTGTATCTATAATTCTTTCAATAACTGTTGTAAATTTTATCAACGTTTATGATGAGTATTTTTGTAAATTGATGTGCTCATTCACCGTAAGTTTTGGGAGGCAAAACATTTCTGAACATCACGCGCCAATGTAAAATGCGGTGTATGGATATAAATATGAACTTGATTGAACAAAACATACATGTATTGTGTAACATGAAGTCCTATGAGTGTCATCTGATGAAGATCATCAAAGGTTAGTGATTAATTTTAGCTGTATTTCTGTTTTTTGTGACGCCTCTCCTTGCTTGGAAAATGGCTGTGTGGTTTTTCTTGTTTAGGCGCTGTCCTAACATCATGCTTTCGCCGTAAAGCCTTTTTGAAATCGGACAATGTGGTTGGATTAATGAGAAGATTATCTTTAAAATGGGATATAATAATTGTATGTTTGAGAAATTTGAATTATGAGATTTTTGTTGTTTTGAATTTGCCCCCCTGCTATTTCACTGGCTGTTGCCAGTGTGTCTCGCGCGTGGGACGCTAGCGTCCCACATGTCCCAGCTTCTACCACCAAGACATGACTCCTGAACAGCTAATCAAAGGGATACCCAGACCCCTCTTTTATGCTGCTGCTACTCTGTTTATTATCTATGCATAGTCACTTTAACTCTACCTACATGTACATATTACCTTAATTACCTAGACTAACTGGTGCCCCCGCACATTGACTCTATACTGGTACCCCCTGTATATAACATCGTTATTGTTATTTTACTGCTGCTGCTTAATTATTTGTGACTTTTATTTTCTATTTTTTACACAATAATTATTTTTTCTTAATACTTCTTAAAGCATTGGTTAAGGGCTTGTAAGTAAGCATTTCGCCGTAAGGTCTACACCTTTTGTTGTCACGGTTGTCGCATGAAGGAGCGGAACAAGGTTCCACATTTTATTATAACTGTGAAACTATGCGAGACATACAAATAAACTAATAAACAAAACAACAAACCGTGACGAAGACGTGCAACATACACTCACTCAAAATAATCTCCCACAAAACCTAGTGGGAAAAACAACAACTTAAATATGATCCCCAATTAGAGACAACACGACCAGCTGCCTCTAATTGGAGATCATCCCCAAAAACAACAACATAGAAATACAGAAACTAGAAACCCCACATAGACATAAATGAACTAGACAAAACCCCCTGTCATGCCCTGACCTACTCTACCATAGAAAATAAAAGCTTTCTATGGTCAGGATGTGACATTTGTATTCTGCGCATGTGACAAATACAATTTGATTTGATTTGGAAAGGGTACCAAAACATTTCTGAAGCATTGAAGGTCGCCAAGAACCCAGTCTATATAAAGTCCCACAGTTGACAGTGCAAAAACCAAGCCATGAGGTCAAAGGAATTTTCCGCAGAGCTCCGATATAGGATGGTGTCGAGGCACAGATCTGAGGAAGGGTACCAAAACATTTCTGCAGCATTGAAGGTCCCCAAGAACACAGTGGCCTCCATCATTCTTAAATGGAAGAAGTTTGGAACCACCAAGACTCTTCCTAGAGCTGGCCGCCCGGCCAAACTGAGCAATCAGGGGAGAAGGACCTTGGTCAGGGAGGTGACCAAGAACCCAATGGTCACTCTGACAGAGTTCCAGAGTTCCTCTGTGGAGATGAGAGAACCTTCCAGAAGGACAACCATCTCTACAGCAGTTGGGTGAAGTGTTTAATCCAAAGGAGCACAACCCAAACCCACTTGGTTGAATTAACCCAATGCTGTGTTTTTCCAATATTGACCCAGTGCTGGATTGTCGAAATTACTAAAATGGGGTTATTTTTAACACACTATATAACAATCATTCATTTTGGAAAAATAATATGAATTGCCATAGTAATAACTCAATTTCTACCTTCTAAGATGGGATAATAGAAATTGTTTGCAGTAAATGTTTTCAGTTTCCAAAATTTGTTTTGTTTTCAGATTTTTTTCAGTCTTTCAAATCATTCACTAAATCCTAAACCTCAACTAAATCTTGTAATAAATAATGTGGAAATTGAGCAAGTTGAGGTGACTAAACTGCTTGGAGTAACCCTGGATTGTAAACTGTCTTGGTCAAAACATATTGATACAACAGTAGCTAAGATGGGGAGGAGTCTGTCCATGATAAAGTGCTGCTCTGCCTTCTTAACAACACTATCAACAAGGCAGGTCCTACAGGCCCTAGTTTCTACCTCCTTAACAACACTATCAACAAGGCAGGTCCTACAGGCCCTAGTTTCTACCTTCTTGACAACACTATCAACAAGGCAGGTCCTACAGGCCCTAGTTTCTACCTCCTTAACAACACTATCAACAAGGCAGGTCCTACAGGCCCTAGTTTCTACCTTCTTGACAACACTATCAACAAGGCAGGTCCTACAAGCCCTAGTTTCTACCTTCTTGACAACACTATCAACAAGGCAGGTCCAACAGACCCTAGTTCTGTCGCCCCTGGAATAATGTTCAGTCGTGTGGTCAGGTGCTACAAAGAGGGACTTAGGAAAATTGCAATTGGCCCAGAACAGGGCAGCACGGCTGGCCCTTGGATGGATGTACCCACATTGCAAACATTAATATGCATGTCAATCTCTCCTGGCTCAAAGTGGAGGAGAGATTGACTTCATCACTACTTGTATTTGTGAGAGGTATTGACATGCTGAATGCACCGAGCTGTCTATCTAAACTACTGGCACACAGCTCAGACACCCATGCATACCCCACAAGACATGCCACCAGAGGTCTCTTCACAGTCCCCAAGTCCAGAACAGACTATGGAAGGTGCCATGACTACATGGAACTCTATTCCACATCAAGTAACTCATGCCATCAGTAAAATCAGATTTAAAAAACAGAGAAAAATACACCTTATGGATCAGTGGGGACTGAGAAGCAACACAAACATAGGAGCATACACCACACACACACACACACACACACACACACACACACCCACACACACACACACACACACACACACACACACACACACACACGTACACATAGATTTTGAATTGTACATATGTGATAGTGGAGTGGTCTGAGGGCACACAGTCTGAAGGTATTGTAATGTTGTTAAAATTGTATAAACGGCCTTAGTTTTTCTGGACCCCAGGAAAAGTAGCTGCTGCCTTGGCAGGAACTAATGGGGATCCATAATAAACCCCAGGAAGAGTAGCTGCTGCCTTGACAGGAACTAATGGGGATCAATAATAAACCCCCAGGAAGAGTAGCTGCTGCCTCGGCAGGAACTAATGGGGATCCATAATAAACCCCAGGAAGAGTAGCTGCTGCCTCGGCAGGAACTAATGGGGATCCATAATAAACACCAGGAAGAGTAGCTGCTGCCTTGACAGGAACTAATGATGATCCATAATAAACCCCAGGAAGAGTAGCTGCTGCCTTGGCAGGAACTAATGGGGATCCATAATAAACCCCAGGAAGAGTAGCTGCTGCCTTGGCAGGAACTAACGGGGATCCATAATAAACCCCAGGAAGAGTAGCTGCTGCCTTGGCAGGAACTAACGGGGATCAATAATAAATACAAATAGCAGATCTGACAGACATGGTTCAGAACAGCTTTACAAGCTCTAAATCATGTTAATAACAGCCTTATGTCATTACTATGACATTACATTATGATGTAGTGTTAGTGATTCCAGCCAGGCAGACAACACTAGACTAGCGAGCCTGGCACTAAACCGAAACACTTCCATGGGAGTTACTGTAGTTATATTTAGGATAGAAACAAACATGCTACTGATATCGAGACAATATCATTAACAAGCTGATATCCCAACCAGAAGCCATGGATTACAGGTAACATCCGCACCGAGCTAAAAGGCTAGAGTTGCCGCTTTCAAGGAGAGGAAGGTCCAAAACATCGTCAGAGACTCCAGTCACCCAAATCATAGACTCTCCTCTCTGCCAAGTCTAAGTCCAAAAGGCTCCTTAACAGCTTCTACCCCCAAACCATCAGACTGCTGAATCAAATGACCAACGGACTATTTACATTGACCCCCCCCCCTTTTGTTTTCTATTTAACTAGGCAAGTCAGTCAATAAGAACAAATTGTTATTTACAATGACTGCCTTCCCCGGACGACGCTGGGCCAATTGTGCACCGCCATATGGGACTCCCAATCACGGCCAGTTGTGATACAGCCTGGAATTGAACCAGGGTCTGTAGTGACGCCTCTAGCACTGAGATACGGTGCCTTAGACCGCTGCGCGACTCGGGATTCAGAGTTCGTACCCTGCTGCTACTCGCCGTTTATTATCTATCTATTGTACACATTACCTCGACTAACCTGAATCCCCGCATGCACATTGACTCTGTACCGGTACCCCCTGTATATAGTCTCCACATTGACTCTGTACCGGTACCCCCTGTATATAGCCTCCACATTGACTCAGAACAGCTTTACAAGCTCTAAATCATGTTAATAACAAATAAAAAATAAACTTTGGACGAAGGACTTCCACAAACTCCTAAAAGTTCACTAAAGTCCACTAGTCCTGTAAAGTCACAACTTGCAGACTTGTTTACGCTGCTGTGCGTTTTGTTGCCGATCTTACTTTGCTACCTTTTACTTTTTCATTACCGTATATTTTTACTTTTTCCCTCACTCAACTTTTTTAATTCAACTTTTTCACCCCGGACGTTTTATCTGGACATGGTTCGTCAGGACTTCAAACAGCCGAAGCTAAGTAACATTAACATGATGCCTTCTAATTGCAGTCGTTGTACTTATAATATACAGGAGAACGATCGCCTTACGGCAAGGATAGCTGTGCTGCAAGCCCAGCTTCAGACGCGATCGTTAGGCAAGGGTAATTTCAGTGTAGGAAAGGAGGAAACAGCGTCTGTGCCACCAGTAAGTACAGATAGTAACGTTAGTATAAACCCCCTCGCACGGTCCCCGCAGCCGGACATCTTTCTCATGGCTTCTGGAGGGAAACGCTGTAGGAATGCTCAACCGGTGTCGCTTATTCAGCCGACAGAAACTTTCAACCGGTTCTCCCCATTAAGCGAGTCGGAGTCGGAGGCCGAGACTTCTCTGGTCTCTACTCCTCCCGTTGTGGGGTCTGAGACGCCGACGGCTCCCACCATTAGCTCTGACAAATTGAAAACCCTAGTCATTGGCGACTCCATTACCCGCAGTATTAGACTTAAAACTAATCATCCAGCGATCATACACTGTTTACCAGGGGGCAGGGCTACTGACGTTAAGGCTAATCTAAAGACGGTGCTGGCTAAAGCTAAAACTGGCGAGTGTAGAGAGTATAGAGATATTGTTATCCATGTCGGCACCAACGATGTTAGGATGAAACAGTCAGAGGTCACCAAGCGCAACATAGCTTCAGCGTGTAAATCAGATAGAAAGATGTGTCGGCATCGAGTAATTGTCTCTGGTCCCCTCCCAGTTAGGGGGAGTGATGAGCTCTACAGCAGAGTCTCACAACTCAATCGCTGGTTGAAAACTGTTTTCTGCCCCTCCCAAAAGATAGAATTTGTAGATAATTGGCCCTCTTTCTGGGACTCACCCACAAACAGGACCAAGCCTGGCCTGTTGAGGAGTGACGGACTCCATCCTAGCTGGAGGGGTGCTCTCATCTTATCTACGAACATAGACAGGGCTCTAACTCCTCTAGCTCCACAATGAAATAGGGTGCAGGCCAGGCAGCAGGCTGTTAGCCAGCCTGCCAGCTTAGTGGAGTCTGCCACTAGCACAGTCAGCGTAGTCAGCTCAGCTTTCCCCATTGAGACGGTGTCTGTGCCTCGATCTAGGTTGGGCAAAATTAAAAATGGCGGTGTTCGCTTTAGCAATCTCACTAGTATAAAGACCTCCTCCATTCCTGCCATTATTGAAAGAGATTGTGATACCTCACATCTCAAAATTGGGTTACTTAATGTTAGATCCCTCACTTCCAAGGCAGTTATAGTCAATGAACTAATCACTGATAATAATCTTGATGTGATTGGCCTGACTGAAACATGGCTTAAGCCTGATGAATTTACTGTGTTAAATGAGGCCTCACCCCCTGGTTACACTAGTGACCATACCCCCCGTGCATCCGGCAAAGGCGGAGGTGTTGCTAACATTTACGATAGCAAATTTCAATTTACCAAAAAAAAACAATGACGTTTTCGTCTTTTGAGCTTCTAGTCATGAAATCTATGCAGCCTACTCACTCACTTTTTATAGCTACTGTTTACAGGCCTCCTGGGCCATATGCAGTGTTCCTCACTGAGTTCCCTGAATTCTTATCGGATCTTGTAGTCATAGCAGATAATATTCTAATTTTTGGTGACTTTAACATTCACATGGAAAAGTCCACAGACCCACTCCAAAAGGCTTTCGGAGCCATCATCGACTCAGTGGGTTTTGTCCAACATGTCTCTGGCCACAGTCATACTCTGGACCTAGTTTTGTCCCATGGAATAAATGTTGTGGATCTAAATGTTTTTCCTCATAATCCTGGACTATCGGACCACCATTTTATTACGTTTGCAATTGCAACAAATAATCTGCTCAGACCCCAACCAAGGAGCATTAAAAGTCGTGCTATAAATTCTCAGACAACCCAAAGATTCCTTGATGCCCTTCCAGACTGCCTCTGCCTACCCAAGGACGTCAGAGGACAAAAATCAGTTAACCACCTAACCGAGGAACTCAATTTAACCTTGCGCAATACCCTAGATGCAGTTGCACCCCTAAAAACTAAAAACATCTGTCATAAGAAACTAGCTCCCTGGTATACAGAAAATACACGAGCTCTGAAGCAAGCTTCCAGAAAATTGGAACTGAAATGGCGCCGCACCAAACTGGAGGTCTTCCGACTAGCTTGGAAGGACAGTACCGTGCAGTATCGAAGAGCCCTCACTGCTGCTCGATCATCCTATTTTTCCAACTTAATTGAGGAAAATAATTTATTTTTGATACTGTCGCAAAGCTAACTAAAAAGCAGCCTTCGCAAATGGAGGATGGCTTTCACTTCAGCAGTAATACATTTATGAACTTCTTTGAGGAAAAGATCATGATCATTAGAAAGCAAATTACAGACTCCTCTTTAAATCTGGGTATTCCTCCAAAGCTCCATTGTCCTGAGTCTACACAACTCTGCCAGGACCTAGGATCAAGGGAGATACTAAAGTGTTTTAGTACTATATCTCTTGACGCAATGATGAAAATAATCATGGCCTCCAAACCCTCAAGCTGCATACTGGACCCTATTCCAACTAAACTACTGAAAGAGCTGCTTCCTGTGCTTGGCCCTCCTATGTTGAACATAATAAACGGCTCTCTATCCACCGGATGTGTACCAAGCTCACTAAAAGTGGCAGTAATAAAGCCTCTCTTGAAAAAGCCGAATCTTGATCCAGAAATTATAAAAAACTATCGGCCTATATCGAATCTTCCATTCCTCTCAAAAAAATTTGAAAAAGCTGTTGCACAGCAACTCACTGCCTTCCTGAAGACAAACAATGTATACGAAACGCTTCAGTCTGGTTTTAGACCCCATCATAGCACTGAGACTGCACTTGTGAAGGTGGTAAATGACCTTTTAATGACGTCAGACCGAGGCTCTGCATCTGTCCTCGTGCTCCTAGATCTTAGTGCTGCTTTTGATACCATCGATCACCACATTCTTTTGGAGAGATTGGAAACCCAAATTGGTCTACATGGACAAGTTCTGGCCTGGTTTAGATCTTATCTGTCGGAAAGATATCAGTTTGTCTCTGTGAATGGTTTGTCTTCTGACAAATCAATTGTAAATTTCGGTGTTCCTCAAGGTTCCGTTTTAGGACCACTATTGTTTTCACTATATGTTTTACCTCTTGGGGATGTCATACGAAAACATAATGTTAAATTTCACTGCTATGCGGACGACACACAGCTGTACATTTCAATGAAACATGGTGAAGCCCCAAAATTGCCCTCACTAGAAGCCTGTGTTTCAGACATAAAGAAGTGGATGGCTGCAAACTTTCTACTTTTAAACTCGGACAAAACAGAGATGCTTGTTCTAGGTCCCAAGAAACAAAGAGATCTTCTGTTGAATCTGACAATTAATCTGGATGGTTGTACAGTCGTCTCAAATAAAACTGTGAAGGACCTCGGCGTTACTCTGGACCCTGATCTCTCTTTTGAAGAACATATCAAGACTGTTTCAAGGACAGCTTTTTTCCATCTACGTAACATTGCAAAAATCAGAAATTTTCTGTCCAAAAATGACGCAGAAAAATTAATCCATGCTTTTGTTACTTCTAGGCTGGACTACTGCAATGCTCTACTTTCCGGCTACCCGGATAAAGCACTAAATAAACTTCAGTTAGTGCTAAATACGGCTGCTAGAATCCTGACTAGAACCCAAAAATTTGATCATATTACTCCAGTGCTAGCCTCCCTACACTGGCTTCCTGTTAAGGCAAGGGTTGATTTCAAGGTTTTACTGCTAACCTACAAAGCATTACATGGGCTTGCTCCTACTTATCTTTCCGATTTGGTCCTGCCCTACATACCTACACGTACGCTACGGTCACAAGACGCAGGCCTCCTAATTGTCCCTAGAATTTCTAAGCAAACGGCTGGAGGTAGGGCTTTCTCCTATAGAGCTCCATTTTTATGGAATGGTCTGCCTACCAATGTGAGAGACGCAGACTCAGTCTCAACCTTTAAGTCTTTACTGAAGACTTATCTCTTCAGTAGGTCCTATGATTAAGTATAGTCTGGCCCAGGAGCGTGAAGGTGAACGGAAAGGCTGGAGCAACGAACCGCCCTTGCTGTCTCTGCCTTGCCGGTTCCCCTCTTTCCACTGGCATTCTCTGCCTCTAACCCTTTTACAGGGGCTGAGTCACTGGCCTACTGGTGTTCTTCCATGCCGTCCATGGGAGGGGTGCGTCACTTGAGTGGGTTGAGTCACTGACGTGGTCTTCCTGTCTGGGTTGGCGCCCCCCCCTTGGGTTGTGCCATGGCGGAGATCGTTGTGGGCTATACTCGGCCTTGTCTTAGGACGGTAAGTTGGTGGTTGGAGACATCCCTCTAGTGGTGTGGGGGCTGTGCTTTGGCAAAGTGGGTGGGGTTATATCCTGCCTGTTTGGCCCTGTCCGGGGGTATTATCGGATGGGGCCACAGTGTCTTCTGATCCCTCCTGTCTCAGCCTCCAGTATTTATGCTGCAGTAGTTTATGTGTCGGGGGGCTAGGGTCAGTCTGTTACATCTGGAGTATTTCTCTTGTCTTATCCGGTGTCCTGTGTGTATTTAAATATGCTCTCTCTAATTCTCTCTTTCTATCTTTCTGTCTTTCTCTCGGAGTACCTGAGCCCTAGGACCATGCCTCAGGACTACCTGGTATGATGACTTCTTGCTGTCCCCAGTCCACCTGGCCGTGCTGCTGCTCCAGTTTCAACTGTTCTGCCTGCGGCTATGGAACCCTGACCTGTTCACCGGACGTGCTTGTTGCACCCTCGACAACTACTATGATTATTATTATTTGACCATGCTGGTCATTTATGAACATTTTAACATTTTAACATCTTGACTATGTTCTGTTATAATATCCACCCTGCACAGCCAGAAGAGGACTGGCCACTCCTCATAGCCTGGTTCCTCTCTAGGTTTCTTCCTAGGTTTTTGGCCTTTCTAGGGAGTTTTTCCTAGGGAGTTTTTCCTAGCCACCGTGCTTCTTTCACATGCTTTGCTTGCTGTTTGGGGTTTTAGGCTGGGTTTCTGTACAGCACTTTGAGAATATCAGCTGATGTACGAAGGGCTATATAAAAATACATTTGATTTGATTTGAATAAGAGCACCTCCTCCCAGCTGCCCACTGCACTGTGGCTAGGAAAAACGATTATCCACGATAATTGAGAATTTCAATAAGCATTTCTCTATGGCTGGCCATGCTTTCCTCCTGGCTACCCCTACCCCGGCCAACAGCTCCGCACCCCCGCAGCTACTTGCCAAAGCCTCCCCAGCTTCTCCTTCACCCAAATCCAGACAGCTGATGTTCTGAAAGAGCTGCAAAACCTGGACCCCTACAAATCAGCTGGGTTAGACAATCTGGACCCTCTCTTTCTAAAATTATCTGCCGAAATTGTTGCAACCCCTATTACTAGTCTGTTCAACCTCTCTTAAAAAGATTGGAAAGCTGCCGCGGTCATACCCCTCTTCAAAGGGGGGGACACTCTAGACCCAAACTGTTACAGACCTATATCTATCCTACCCTGCCTTTCTACGGTCGTCGAAAGCCAAGTTAACAAACAGCTCACCGACCATTTCAAATCCCACCGTACCTTCTCGCTATGCAATCTGGTCAAGGCTTTCGACTCTGTCAATCACTGTATTCTTATCAGCAGACTCAACAGCCTTGGTTTCTCAAATGACTGCCTCGCCTGGTTCACCAACTACTTCTCAGACAGAGTTCAGTGTGTCAAATCGGAGGGCCTGTTGTCCGAACCTCTGGCAGTCTCTATGGGGGTGCCACAGGGTTCAATTCTCGGGCCGACTCTTTTCTCTGTATACATCAATGATGTCGCTCTTGCTGCTGGTGAGTCTCTGATCCACCTCTACGCAGACGACACAATTCTGTATACTTCTGGCCCTTCTTTGGACACTGTGGTAACAAACCTCCAGATGAGCTTCAATGCCATACAACACTCCTTCCGTGGCCTCCAACTGCTCTTAAACGCTAGTAAAACTAAGTGCATGCTCTTCAACCGATCGCTGCCCGCACCCTCCCGCCAGACTAGCATCACTACTCTGGACGGTTCTGACTTAGAATATGTGGACAACTACAAATACCTAGGTGTCTGGCTAAACTGAAATCTCTCCTTTCAGACTCATATTAAGCATCTCCAATCCAAATTAAATCTAGAATCGGCTTCCTATTTCGCAACAAAGCATCATTCACTCATGCTGCCAAACATACCCTCGTAAAACTGACCATCCTACCGATCCTCGACTTCGGCGATGTCATTTACAAAATAGCCTCCAACACTTTACTCAGCAAATTGGATGCAGTCTATCACAGTGCCATCCGTTTTATCACCAAAGTCCCACATACTACCCACCACTGCAACCTGTATGCTCTCGCCTTACCTCCTTACTCCATTTGCACACACTGTATATAGATTTTTCTACTGTATTATTGACTGTATGTTTGTTTATTCCATGTATAGTAACAGGAGACACTATGAGCTGAACATAACAGTGGAAGAGAGGACAGTAACAGGTAACCCAGCTGTGGTTAGCGACTACTGTGATTTCCTGTTGTAGCCAATTCAGTTGCAGTGATTCTGCTGCAGATTGTTTGGTAATTCTGTTTCCAATTTGGTAATGGAATTACAAGTTTTAATTATTTAATAATGAATAAACAAATGTATATCAGTAAAATCACTTCAACTAATTGGTAGGTCTACCATTACTTCCTACTTCTGTAAACTTTCATTATCCTCCGTCATCATGAGGGAGAGCGATTAGACAATATCTTAAAGAAATGTGGGTTTTTGGCAATGGAATGACAAGGCACATGGACATTTTTCTTAAACTTACAGAAGGTAAAACATTTATCCAAAACTAAAAAAGGTTTTATATGAGTTGGGTTTTTACTTTAACATGGTTGTGTTTTGTTGACGCTGATGAGACCTTTTTACATCTGAGAACATGTGATAACATCTAGAGAGGATCTCAAAGGAACCACTTACTGACACCTTGTGGAGCAAACAAAGATTTCAGAAACGTCTTTACAGTTCACAATAGTATTGACAATAATATTACATTTTGAACATTTACAAAATGAATATTTTAACTTGACCAAGAATCAGTGTTATATTAGAACATAGAAATGAATATGAGGTGTTCCTACCTGCTGTGAAGCTGTGGTTGACTGCAGGTGAGTTGGGTTCTCCAGCTAGCAGTCCAGTACAGACCGGCGGTCCAGCTGAGTTGGGTTCCCCAGCTAGCAGTCCAGTACAGACCGGCGGTCCAGCTGAGATGGGTTCACCAGCTAGCAGTCCAGTACAGACCAGCGGTCCAGCTGAGTTGGGTTCTCCAGCTAGCAGTCCAGTACAGACCGGCGGTCCAGCTGAGTTGGGTTCTCCAGCTAGCAGTCCAGTACAGACCGGCGGTCCAGCGGAGTTGGGTTCTCCAGCTAGCAGTCCAGTACAGACCGGCGGTCCAGCTGAGATGGGTTCTCCAGCTAGCAGTCCAGTACAGACCGGCGATCCAGCTGAGTTGGGTTCTCCAGCTAGCAGTCCAGTACAGACCGGCGGTCCAGCTGAGTTGGGTTCTCCAGCTAGCAGTCCAGTACAGACCGGCGGTCCAGCTGAGTTGGGTTCTCCAGCTAGCAGTCCAGTACAGACCGGCGGTCCAGCTGAGATGGGTTCTCCAGCTAGCAGTCCAGTACAGACCGGCGGTCCAGCTGAGTTGGGTTCCCCAGCTAGCAGTCCAGTACAGACCAGCGGTCCAGCTGAGTTGGGTTCTCCAGCTAGCAGTCCAGTACAGACCGGCGGTCCAGCTGAGTTGGGTTCCCCAGCTAGCAGTCCAGTACAGACCGGCGGTCCAGCTGAGTTGGGTTCCCCAGCTAGCAGTCCAGTACAGACCGGCGGTCCAGCTGAGTTGGGTTCTCCAGCTAGCAGTCCAGTACAGACCGGCGGTCCAGCTGAGTTGGGTTCCCCAGCTAGCAGTCCAGTACAGACCAGGGGGCTGACTACTTCACTGACGCCCTGTTCAGACCAGCCCCGATGAGAGGGGCTGACTACTTCACTGACTGTCCTGTCTGAAGAAAGGAGGAGGTGCAGAGGAAGGCCTTGTTCTTCTCCTCTGTCTGTCAGACTCCTGGCTGGTTCCACACCTCCCAGAGAGGCAGAAGCTGCACCGCCTGGTGTCCTCGGAGGGAGAAATGGAGGCAGCGATAGACTCAGTGGAGCCAGGGGGGTGTGGTTCTGAGGCAGAGATAGACTCACTGGAGCCACGTTGCCAGTGTCTATGTGGTTCTGAAGAAGCATTGTGACCGTGTTGGTGTCTGGGTGGTTCTGGAGAGTTCTAGACTGGGCAACCAGGTTGTGAGGCAGAGCTGGAGTCATGTTGACAGAGTCTGGGTGGTTCTGAGGATATAGTCCTGGAGTCTCTAGGACGGAGTCTGGGTGGTTCTGGGGAAATAGTCCTGGAGTCTCCTGGACGGTGTCTGGGTGGTTCTGGGGAGATAGTCCTGGAGTCTCCTGGACGGTGTCTGGGTGGTTCTGGGGAGATAGTCCTGGAGTCTCCTGGACGGTGTCTGGGTGGTTCTGGGGAAATAGTCCTGGAGTCTCTAGGTTGGTGTTGGAGTCTAGGTGGTTCTGAGGAAATAGTCCTGGAGTCTCTAGGACGGAGTCTGGGTGGTTCTGAGGAAATAGTCCTGGAGTCTCTAGGACGGAGTCTGGGTGGTTCTGGGGAAATAGTCCTGGAGTCTCTAGGACGGAGTCTGGGTGGTTCTGGGGAAATAGTCCTGGAGTCTCCTGGACGGAGTCTGGGTGGTTCTGGGGAAATAGTCCTGGAGTCTCCTGGACGGTGTTGGTGTCTGGGTGGTTCTGAGGAGATAGTCCTGGAGTCTCCTGGACGGAGTCTGGGTGGTTCTGAGGAAATAGTCCTGGAGTCTCCTGGACGGAGTCTGGGTGGTTCTGGGGAGATAGTCCTGGAGTCTCCTGGACGGAGTCTGGGTGGTTCTGAGGAAATAGTCCTGGAGTCTCTAGGACGGAGTCTGGGTGGTTCTGAGGAAATAGTCCTGGGTCAGGTGGATCATTACGAGACAGTTGCTGCTCTGTGTTGGTTAGAGGATCAGCTTCCATCCTCTCTGATCTGTCAGTCTGAGTAAGAGGAGCTCCAGGACTAGAGAGGGTGTCTGTTGAGCGATGCTCCTGGTCATGACAACATACTGCTTCTGAATGCTGCCACTCTTCATCGCCAGAGAAACCTCTGTTGTTCTCATGTTGTGTTGAAGAAGGTTCTACTGGGTGCATAGGTTCAGTGACTTCCTGTGTCACATCCTTTACTGCCCCCTCCTGTGTTTCAGCATCAGGTAGAATACATGAACTGGTTTGGAGTGCTTCCTTTATCGTTGTGGTTCCTCCTGGATCCATCGCTCCGTGGACGCGACCATGAGAAGGCCCTGTCTCTGATGTCATATCCTGCCGTTCCGTCTGAGGCTCCGATGTCATATCCTGCCGTTCTATCTGAGGCTCTATGAGCGCCAGCTGTTCGTCTGAGATGAGCTGGAGACAGATGTGGAGGTCCGCTGTCCTCACATGGAACACTTTCTGACCCTCTGACTGCCCGCTGTGACTAACAGTGAACGGTATAGCAGGGTATGCTATGGATGTATGGTATGGGGACGACTGGGTTTCAGTGAATGGAATGGCATGGCATGCTAAAGCTGCTATCGTATGGCACGAAGGGTTGACCTCTGCAGTAACATCGGTTAGAGGGTTGACCTCTGGGTTGACCTCTGGGTTGACCTCTGCAGTAACATCGGTTAGAGGGTTGACCTCTGGGTTGACCTCTGCAGTAACATCAGTTAGAGGGTTGACCTCTGCAGTAACATCGGTTAGAGGGTTGACCTCTGGGTTGACCTCTGCAGTAACATCGGTTAGAGGGTTGACATGGTCTGCTACTGTGAGAGCAGGGTGGAGGGTTGTTGTGGAAGTGGTGTTGAGTGTAACACATTGACCATATACTGATGGTTTCCAGGGCATGCTCTGTACTGAGGCTGTGGGTGGTGTGGCAGATTGCTTCTCCGCTGTGGCTGTGATGGTAGCAAACCGGCTTTGAACCGATGCTATGGATGGTTTGGCATGTTGACTCTGAACAGAAACAGGTGTAGCAGACCTGCGCTGAGCCTGTCCTAAGCCTGTGACTGATGAAACACTGACAGGGCCTCTAGCTTGTGTTGGAGTGAGGCCCGTAGGTTGTGTTGGGGTGAGGCCCGTAGGTTGTGTTGGGGTGAGGCCCGTAGGTTGTGTTGGGGTGAGGCCCGTAGGTTGTGTTGTGGTGAGGCCCGTAGGTTGTGTTGGGGTGAAGCCCGTAGGTTGTGTTGGGGTGAGGCCCGTAGGTTGTGTTGGGGTGAGGCCCGTAGGCCCTGAGTCTGTAGGAATCATTAACTGGTACTTGGGGAGGAAACTGGTCTTGGCTGAATCCGAGGAGGACGAGGAGGAGAAGGGCTTGGCTATCCCACCTCTGACTGAGGATGAGAGTTGGTTCAGTTTAATGCTGCTGTTTAGGCCTCCTCCTCCTCCTCCTCTCTCCAGAAGACAAACGTTATTCTCAATTTTCTGCTTCTTCCTCTCTGAGGGAACATGGCTTCCACATCGTTGAGACACACAGTCAGTCCTGTTAGAAAACGCTTCTTTTGAGACTGACTGGGTTCTCTGGAGGGGATGTTTGAGAGAGGAAGTGGGTGCGGCATGGAGATGACTGGGTGTGAGACAGGAAGTGGGTGTGGTATGGAGATGACTGGGTGTGAGACAGGAAGTGGGTGGGGTATGGAGATGACTGGGTGTGAGACAGGAAGTGGGTGGGGTATGGAGATGACTGGGTGTGAGACAGGAAGTGGGTGTGTTATGGAGATGACTGGGTGTGAGACAGGAAGTGGGCATGTTATGGAGATGACTGGGTGTGAGAGAGGAAGTGGGTGCGGCATGGAGATGACTGGGTGTGAGACAGGAAGTGGGTGCGGTATGGAGATGACTGGGTGTGAGACAGGAAGTGGGTGCGGTATGGAGATGACTGGGTGTGAGACAGGAAGTGGGCGTGTTATGGAGATGACTGGGTGTGAGACAGGAAGTGGGTGTGTTATGGAGATGACTGGGTGTGAGACAGGAAGTGGGTGCGGCATGGAGATGACTGGGTGTGAGACAGGAAGTGGGTGCGGCATGGAGATGACTGGGTGTGAGACAGGAAGTGGGTGCGGTATGGAGATGACTAGGTGTTTGATATGAGTGGACATGATTGACAGGTGAAAGGTTGTCTTGGAGGCAGGATGGAAGACACACAGTGGCACTACTTGAGACGTGTGATGTCACCAGATCTGGGCCTCTCTGAACCCCCAGGACCCTCTCTGGCTCCAGACCAGCTAACGACCTTTTAGTCTTCAACACACCCGGATCAGCTACCTTCTCTGGGCTGTAGAGCTTTGTGAACGTCCCTCCTCCTCCTCCTCCATACTTGTACCACTTACTGTAGGCAAACTTCTGGGACTTCTTCCTACGACTCTTTCTACTCAGCTCTCCATCCGCGCCTACGTCTCCGTCCGAGCCAAGACCGCAGGGAATGACATTGTCGCCTGCTGCTAACGTCAACGGTCCGTCCGTCGGGAGATTGTCCACGGCCGCCTGTCTGACCAGCATGCGGTGGCCTGATGCACGATGGTCCACAGACTTGGTGGCAAAGCCTACTGGGTAAAGTAGTCCAGAGCTGCCCTTACGGCCCAGGTGTAGCCAGTCTCTTTGGTGAGGATGGGGGTTGTGAGGAGAGGCTGAGCTGGCTCTGTCTGTACCCTGAAGACCCACACTGTGGGGCAGGGAGCTACTGCGGGTCAGGGGGGCATGATGCCCCTGCTCCAGGCTGGTGGAGGTCTGGGTATGTACCGAACTATACAGACCTGGCCACCCTCCTCCCCTATCCCCTCTCTGCCAGGCCATCCCAGCGCTGGTTGTAGGAGGCCTGTTGCTGGTCTTCATATCGAAGTGGAAGGAATCTTTGTAGGTGTAGGGCATTGGCAGGTCAATGCTGCCCTGTTTAGACAGGAGGGTCTTCCTGGGTCGGACTGTGTTCAGGTGTTTGTCCTCCACCACGGCATCATTCTCTGAGATCAGCTTGGAGATTCTCTCTTCAAGACTCTGCTGGGCCAGGACTGAAACTGTGCTCCTGGGCTGAGACACTGTGAGTTTTGGCTGTGTGGGTGTGTGTGTGGCGTTTAGCTGTGTGGGTGTGTGTGAAGGCTGTGTGAGTGTATGTGTGGCGTTTAGCTGTGTGGTGTTAGTTTGATCAGGCTGTCTGTGGAAAGTGTCCGGCTGGTCGTGTATCTCCATAATAGACTCTGCCACTGACTCCATGCTGTGGTTGTGTGGTCCAGACCCAGGGCTGTGGTTGTGTGGTCCAGACCCAGGGCTGTGGTTGTGTGGTCCAGGCCCAGGGCTGTGGTTGTGTGGTCCATACCCAGGGCTGTGGTTGTGTGGTCCAGACCCAGGGTTGTGGTTGTGTGGTCCAGGCCCAGGGCTGTGGTTGTGTGGTCCAGACCCAGGGCTGTAGTTGTGTGGTCCATACCCAGGGCTGTGGTTGTGTGGTCCAGACCCAGGGCTGTGGTTGTGTGGTCCAGACCCAGGGTTGTGGTTGTGTGGTCCAGACCCAGGGCTGTGGTTGTGTGGTCCAGACCCAGGGCTGTGGTTGTGTGGTCCAGACCCAGGGTTGTGGTTGTGTGGTCCAGACCCAGGGCTGTGGTTATGTGGTCCAGGCCCAGGGCTGTGGTTGTGTGGTCCATACCCAGGGCTGTGGTTGTGTGGTCCAGACCCAGGGTTGTGGTTGTGTGGTCCAGACCCAGGGCTGTGGTTGTGTGGTCCAGACCCAGGGCTGTGGTTGTGTGGTCCAGACCCAGGGCTGTGGTTGTGTGGTCCAGACCCAGGGTTGTGGTTGTGTGGTCCAGACCCAGGGCTGTGGTTGTGTGGTCCAGACCCAGGGCTGTGGTTGTGTGGTCCAGACCCAGGGCTGTGGTTGTGTGGTCCAGACCCAGGGTTGTGTGGTCCAGACCCAGGGCTGTGGTTGTGTGGTCCAGACCCAGGGTTGTGGGGTCCAGACCCAGGGCTGGAGGTCTCGCTATAGCCGGAGTCTGTGCTGTCGTGGCTCTGGGACTTCCCTCTAGACAGGAAGTTGTCTTGGTTCTGGGCCATCCCCCTAGCCAGAGAACCCTCCCACTGAGACAAGATGGCAGCCTGCTGTCTCCGCAGCGGGAGGTGGCGGGACAGGGTCAACACTGACTTCTCTCTATCTTTATCCTTCCTGCTCTCTCTCCGTTCATCCCTCGTATCCTCCGCTTCTCTCCTCCTCTTGGATAACTCTAAACTCTGGTTCCCAGCAGCCAGGAGGAGACCCTCTAACCCAGCCTGCTGCAGGGCCCAGCCTGTGTCTGTGTCTCTACCTGCTTCTGTCCCACTCCTCTGGCCAGGGCTGGGGGAGAGGGTGGTGGTGGTAGCAGAGAGAGAGCTGCCATTCTCCAGACTGCCTGGGTCCTGGCTGAGGGTATCTAGAGAGGGGCTGGAGGTGAGGGCATCCCTGGAACCATGTAAACTGAATAGACTGTCCTGGTGACCTTGCAGACGATGTCCCTGCAGACTGTCCTGACTGCCCAGGGAAGAATAGCCCTGTAGACTGTCCAAGCTGCTCACTGAGGAATGGCCCTGTAGACTGTCCAAGCTGCTCACTGAGGAATGGCCCTGTAGACTGTCCAAGCTGCTCACTGAGGAATGGCCCTGTAGACTGCCCAGACTGCTCACTGAGGAATGGCCCTGTAGACTGCCCAGACTGCTCACTGAGGAATGGCCCTGTAGACTGCCCAGACTGCTCACTGAGGAATGGCCCTGTAGACTGCCCAGACTGCTCACTGAGGAATGGCCCTGTAGACTGTCCAGACTGCTCACTGAGGAATGGCCCTGTAGACTGCCCAGACTGCTCACTGAGGAATGGCCCTGTAGACTGCCCAGACTGCTCACTGAGGAATGGCCCTGTAGACTGCCCAGACTGCTCACTGAGGAATGGCCCTGTAGACTGCCCAGACTGCTCACTGAGGAATGGCCCTGTAGACTGCCCGGACTGTCCATCGATCCCAGGGATGAGTGACCTTGCAGACTGGCTTGGTGTCCCTGCAGACTGTCCATCGATCCCAGGGATGAGTGACCTTGTAGACTGCCCAGAGATCCGAGCGACCTCTGCCCTGAGCCGGAGTCGAGGCGTGCGTGGGCCTGTGTGCGGCGGTGCTTGTAGAGGTTGCTCTGGGTTTTGAAAGAAATGCCGCAGGTGGTGCATGGGTAGGGCCGTTCCCCGGTGTGGCACCGCAGGTGCTTCTCCAGGACACTGGGTTTCATGCAGTCCCGGCCGCAGTGAGGACAAAGGTGCTTCCCAGCGGACCTCGAGGGTCTGGCCGCAGACACAGAGGCCCTCAGGGACACATGCGGCCCCAGGCCTGATTGTGGGGCCTGCTGGTGCAGCTGCAGCCTGGCTGGTAGGTGGAGAGTCAGGAAGGGAAGGGAGTCTGTGGAACCCTGCTGAGGGATGGACAGACGGAGGGCCGTGGAGTCCAAGGAGGCAGCTGGCTGAGCCTGGTGGTGTGAAGAAAAGCCTGGCACTGTGTGAAGGAACAAGGTGGTTAGAGGAGCCCGGAGTGGCATGCTGTTGTTGATGCTGTTCTCTCTCTGCTCTGAGACGGAGCCGCTGCCAGGCCCTATCACATTCACCGAGCCTCGCTTGCCAGTCTCCATGGTAACAGCGCTGCCAATGTTCCGACACAAGGTCTGTCGTTTAATTACCTGGAAAAAGAAACAGTTTTCAGGATCACAGGATCTACTCAGCATTCTATTGGTGATTACCAAGATCACAGAATAACTGGCTTTACTGGTTGGCTGGCTGACCGACTAACCAGCGTCTTAGAATAACTACACTCGTGCTGTCCATAATCGCAGCAGCCAGGATAACAAGATAAATCGGCTAACCAGGATCAACTCTAAGGTGTCTGAAAAAGGAGTGCTGCAACTGGCTAGCTGCTAGCTTACAAATGTCGACGATTAAAGGGGACATAATTTTCTGAAGAGAGTGGTGTGGAAAATACAGATGAATGGAGATGAAATCACATGCAGAGCAGAGCAGAGCAGAGAGAGAGAGAGAGAGATGAGAGAGAGAGAGAGATGAGAGCAGAGCACGAGAGGAGAGGAGCAGACGCAGGAGGAGAGGGAGAGGAGAATGGAGGAGAGGGAGAGGGGGATGGAGGAGAGGGAGAGGGGATGGAGGAGAGGGGAGGGGGAGCAGGAGAGAAGGGAGGGGGAGGAGGAGAGGGGAGGGCGAGGAGGAGAGGGAGAGGGGAGGGGGGAGCAGGACAGGGGAGGGGCACTAGAGGAGAGGATCAGACTGCTGGAGGAGAGGGTGAGGGGGATGGAGGAGAGAGGGTGAGGGGGATGGAGGAGAGGGTGAGGGGGATGGAGGGAGGGGAGGGGAGGGGGGTGGGGGAGGGGGGGGATGGAGGAGAGGGTGAGGGGGATGGAGGAGAGGGTGAGGGGGGATGGAGGAGAGGGTGAGGGGGATGGAGGAGAGGGAGAGGTGGATGGAGGAGAGGGAGAGGGGGGATGGAGGAGAGTGTGAGGACATACACAAGACACAGATTGTACTCCTTATGGACTCAAACTGGAAATATATACAAGTGTCTAAACTCTGGTGCCCAAACACCCAGCGCCCTAGACCTTCTGTCTGAGGACCAACTAGGGTCACCCAGCGTGCCCTAGACCTTCTGTCTGAGGACCAACTAGGTTCACCCAGCGCGCCCCTGACCTGCTGTCTGAGGACCAACTAGGTTCACCCAGCGCGCCCCTGACCTGCTGTCTGAGGACCAACTAGGTTCACCCAGCGCACCCTAGACCTTCTGTCTGAGGACCAACTAGGTTCACCCAGCGCCCTAGACCTTCTGTCTGAGGACCAACTAGGTTCACCCAGCGTGCCCTAGACCTTCTGTCTGAGGACCAACTAGGGTCACCCAGCGCACCCTAGACCTTCTGTCTGAGGACCAACTAGGTTCACCAGCGTTCCCTAGACCTTCTGTCTGAGGACCAACTAGGTTCACCCAGCGCACCCTAGACCTTCTGTCTGAGGAACAACTAGGTTCACCCAGCACCCTAGACCTTCTGTCTGAGGACCAACTAGGGTCACCCAGCGCCCTAGACCTTCTGTCTGAGGAACAACTAGGTTCACCCAGCGCCCCCTAGACCTTCTGTCTGAGGACCAACTAGGTTCACCCAGCGCGCCCTAGACCTTCTGTCTGAGGACCAACTAGGTTCACCCAGCGCGCCCTAGACCTTCTGTCTGAGGACCAACTAGGGTCACCCAGCGCCCTAGACCTTCTGTCTGAGGACCAACTAGGGTCACCCAGCGCCCTAGTCCTTCTGTCTGAGGACCAACTGGCTTCACCCAGCACCCTAGACCTTCTGTCTGAGGACCGACTAGGGTCACCCAGCCACATAATAATACACACAGGCACCAACGACCTGAGAGCCCAGCAGGAAACGGTGGCCACAGCACTGAAGGGAGTGATTGAAAAAGCTTCTTCTACATTCCCCAACGCACCAGTGGTTATCTCCACCCTGCTACCACATAAAGACTTCCACCCTGCTACCATACAGCGGGTAAATGCAAGTATTTCCTGTGACTGTGCCTCAAAACCAAATGTTTACCTGGCCCTCCACTCTACCTTGGACTTGAACAGCCTTTTCGACCAGGTCCACCTATACAAGGCAGCAGTGCCCACCTTCGCCCGGACTCTAAAGGACATCGCCCTCAAACGCAGCCCCAACACTTCACACAGGACCAACAGACCAATAGACTCCCCGCCCAGACTTGCGGGACCCCCTCTGGACCTACAGGACCCCCCCCCCCGGACCTGCAGGACCCCCCCCCCCCCCCCCCCGGACCTACACATAGAGGACCTACATCCAGACCACAACACCACCAGACACATCCACGCCCCCACCTCAACCAATCAACACCCCCCCCAAGTCAACCATGCCCACACCCCATTTAGGCCCCCTCAGATCAGACCTATGCCCCTCCTGCCCACCCCAAGCCCCCCCACTCCCACAAAGAGGGCATAAACATGGAAGTCACACATACGCCCAGGCCGTAAGCAAGCAAACAGGCCCAACCTCCACTCTTACACTAGCCCAAGCCAATGGAATGTATCAGATGCTCAGCAGGCTCTGCTCACACTTACTGGCCCGAGGCCAAACCACACGGCCAACAACATTGGAAACTTTATGGAACACAAAGCCTTCACCATTTCATCCTGGAATATCCAAGGCCTGAGGTCATCTGCCTTTGGACTAAAGAGCAGGAACCTGGACTTCAAAGAAATCTTAAATACAGACATTGTCATCCTACAAGAAACATGGTATGGAGGAGATGGACCCACTGGTTGCCCTCTAGGTTACAGAGAGCTGGTAGTTCCATCCACCACACTACCAGGTGGTATAGAGGAGATGGACCCACTGGTTGTCCTCTAGGTTACAGAGAGCTGGTAGTCCCATCCACCACACTACCAGGTGGTATAGAGGAGACGGACCCACTGGTTGCCCTCTAGGTTACAGAGAGCTGGTAGTCCCATCCACCACACTACCAGGTGGTATAGAGGAGATGGACCCACTGGTTGCCCTCTAGGTTACAGAGAGCTGGTAGTCCCATCCACCACACTACCAGGTGGTATAGAGGAGATGGACCCACTGGTTGTCCTCTAGGTTACAGAGAGCTGGTAGTCCCATCCACCACACTACCAGGTGGGTGGTATAGAGGAGATGGACCCACTGGTTGTCCTCTAGGTTACAGAGAGCTGGTACTTCCATCCACCAAACTACCAGGTGTGAAACAGGGAAGGGACTCAGGGGCTATGGTAATTTGGTATAGAGCAGACCTAACTCACTCCATTAAATTAATCAAAACAGGAACATTTTACATTTGGCTAGAAATTCTAAAGGAAATGATCTCAACAGAGAAATATTTCCTCCTGTGTGCCACCTATATCCCCCCACTAGAATCCCCATACTTTAATGAAGACAGCTTCTCCATCCTACCTATATCCCTCCACTAGAATCCCCATACTATAATGAAGACAGCTTCTCCATCCTACCTATATCCCTCCACTAGAATCCCCATACTATAATGAAGACAGCTTCTCCATCCTACCTATATCTCCCCACTAGAATCCCCATACTTTAATGAAGACAGCTTCTCCATCCTACCTATATCCCCCCACTAGAATCCCCATACTATAATGAAGACAGCTTCTCCATCCTACCTATATCCCTCCACTAGAATCCCCATACTATAATGAAGACAGCTTCTCCATCCTACCTATATCCCCCCACTAGAATCCCCATACTTTAATGAAGACAGCTTCTCATCCTACCTATATCCCCCCACTAGAATCCCCATACTTTAATGAAGACAGCTTCTCCATCCTACCTATATCTCCCACTAGAATCCCCATACTTTAATGAAGACAGCTTCTCCATCCTACCTATATCCCCCCACTAGAATCCCCATACTTTAATGAAGACAGCTTCTCATCCTACCTATATCTCCCACTAGAATCACCATACTTTAATGAAGACAGCTTCTCCATCCTACCTATATCCCCCCACTAGAATCCCCATACTTTAATGAAGACAGCTTCTCCATCCTACCTATATCCCCCCACTAGAATCCCCATACTTTAATGAAGACAGCTTCTCCATCCTACCTATATCCCCCCACTAGAATCCCCATACTTTAATGAAGACAGCTTCTCCATCCTAACTATATCCCCCCACTAGAATCCCCATACTTTAATGAAGACAGCTTCTCCATCCTACCTATATCCCCCCACTAGAATCCCCATATTTTAATGAAGACAGCTTCTCCATCCTGGAGGGGGAAATCCATCATTTCCAGGCCCAGGGACATGTACTAGTCTGTGGTGACCTAAATTCCAGAACCGGACAAGAACCTGACACCCTCGGCACACAGGGGGACAAACACCTGCCTGGAGGTGACAGCATTCCCTCAGCACACAGGGGGACAAACACCTGCCTGGAGGTGACAGCATTCCCTCAGCACACAGGGGGACAAACACCTACCTGGAGGTGACAGCATTCCCTCAGCACACAGGGGGACAAACACCTACCTGGAGGTGACAGCATTCCCTCAGCACACAGGGGGACAAACACCTACCTGGAGGTGACAGCATTCCCTCAGCACACAGGGGGACAAACACCTACTTGGAGGTGACAGCATTCCCTCAGCACACAGGGGGACAAACACCTACCTTGAGGTGACAGCATTCCCTCAGCACACAGGGGGACAAACACCTACCTGGAGGTGACAGCATTCCCTCAGCACACAGGGGGACAAACACCTACCTGGAGGTGACAGCATTCCCTCAGCACACAGGGGGACAAACACCTACCTGGAGGTGACAGCATTCCCTCCCCCATATGCTCCCCTAGACACAACATAACCAACAAAAACAGGTCACAACTCCTGCAGCTCTGTTGCATTCTGGGTATGTACATAGTCAATGGTAGGCTTGGAGGAGACTCCTATGGTCGGTACACCTATAGCTCATCTCTTGGCAGTAGTACTGTAGACTACTTTATCACTGACCTCAACCCAGAGTCTCTCAGAGCGTTCAGTCAGCCCACTGACCCCCCTATCAGATCACAACAAATCACACTCTACTGGAACAGAGCAATACTCAATCATGAGGCATCAAAGCCAAAGGAACTGAATAATATTAAGAAATACTATAGATGGAAGGAAAGTAGTGTGGAAACCTACCAAAAAACAATTAGGCAACAACATATTCAGTCCCTTTTAGACAACTTCCTGGACAAAACGTTCCACTGTAATAGTAAAGGTGTAAACTTGGCAGTAGAAAACCTAAACAGTATATTTGACCTCTCAGCTTCCCGATAAAATCAAAACATTTCAAACAGAAAACCGAAGAAAATGAACAACAATGACAAATGGTTTGATGAAGAATGCAAAAACTTAAACACAGAGACCTAGAAAACCTGAGTCTACGCCTTCACTATGGTGAATCACTAAAACAATACAGAAATACACTACGGAAAAAGAAGGAACAGCACGTCAGAAATCAGCTCAATGTGATTGAAGAATCCATAGAATCTAACCACTTCTGGGAAAATTGGAAAACACTAAACAAACAACAACATGAAGAGTTATCTATCCAAAATGGAGATGTATGGGTAAACCACTTCTCCAATCTTTTTGGCTCTATAACAAAGAACAAAGAGCAAAAACATATACATGATCAAATACAAATCTTAGAATCAACTATTAAAGACGACCAGAACCCACTGGATTCTCCAATTACATTGAAAGAACTACAGGACAAAATACAAACCCTCCAACTCAAAAAGGCCTGTGGTGTTGATGGTATCCTCAATGAAACGATCAAATATACAGACAATAAATTACAATTGGCTATGCTTAAACTCTTTAACATCATCCTCAGCTCTGGCATCTTCCCCAATATTTGGAACAAATGGACTGATCACCCCAATCCACAAAAGTGGAGACAAATTTGACCCCAATAACTACCGTGGGATATGCGTCAACAGAAACCATGGGAAAATCCTCTGCATTATCATTAACAGCAGACTAGTTCATTTACTCAGTGAAAACAATGCACTGAGCAAATGTGAAATTGGCTTTTACCAAATTATTGTACGTCAGACCACGTATTCACCTTGCACACCCTAATTGACAAGCAAATAAACCAAAACAAAGGCAAAGTCTTCATGCTTTGTTGATTTAAAAAAAGCCTTCGACTCAATTTGGCATAAGGGTCTGCTATACAAATTGATGGAAAGTGGTGTTGGGGGAAAAACATACGACATTATAAAATCCATGTACACAAACAATAAGTGTGCGGTTAAAATAGGCAAAAAAACACATTTCTTCCCACAGGGCCGTGGGGTGAGACAGGGATGCAGCTTAAGCCCCACTCTCTTCAACATATTTATCAATGAATTGGCGAGGGCACTAGAACAGTCTGCAGCACCCGGCCTCACCCCACTAGAATCTGAAGTCAAATGTCTACTGTTTGCTGATGATCTGGTGCTGCTGTCCCCAACCAAGGAGGGCCTACAGCAGCACCTAGATCTTCTGCACAGATTCTGTCAGACCTGGGCCCTGACAGTAACTCTCAGTAAGACAAAAATAATGGTGTTCCAAAAAAGGTCCAGTCGCCAGGACCACAAATACAAATTTACATTTACATTTAAGACATTTAGCAGACGCTCTTATCCAGAGCGACTTACAAATTGGTGCATTCACCTTATAATATCCAGTGGAACAACCACTTTACAAAAGTGCATCTAAATCTTTTAAGGGGGGGGGGGGGGTTAGAAGGATTACTTTATCCAAATTCCATCTAGACACCGTTGCCCTAGAGCACACAAAAACGATACATACCTCGGCCTAAACATCAGCGCTACAGGTAACTTCCACAAAGCTGTGAACGATCTGAGAGACAAGGCAAGAAGGGCCTTCTATGCCATCAAAAGGAACATAAATTCGACATACCAATTAGGATCTGGCTAAAAATACTTGAATCAGTTATAGAACCCATTGCCCTTTATGGTTGTGAGGTCTGGGGTCCGCTCACCAAACAAGAATTCACAAAATGGGACAAACATTAAATTGAGACTCTGCATGCAGAATTCTGCAAAAATATCCTCTGTGTACAACGTAAAACACCAAATAATGCATACAGAGCAGAATTAGGCCGATATCGCCTAATTATCAAAATCCAGAAAATAGACGTTAAATTCTACAACCACCTAAAAGGAAGCGATTCCCAAACCTTCCATAACAAAGCCATCACCTACAGAGAGATGAACCTGGAGAAGAGTCTCCTAAGCAAGCTCGTCCTATAGAGCCCCAGGACAACAACACAATTAGACCCAACCAAATCATGAGAAAACAAAAAGATAATTACTTGACACACAGTAAAGAATTAACAAACAAATGCAGAATGCTAACAGAAAACAATAATGCTATTTGGCCCTAAACAGAGTACACAGTGGCAGAATACCTGACCACTGTGACTGACCCAAACTTAAGGAAAACTTTGACTATGTACAGACTCAGTGAGAATAGCCTTGCTATTGCTGAGCTGCACTTCCTAACCTCCTGTCCAATGTATGACCATATTAGAGACACATATTTCCCTCAGATGTCGCAGACCCACAAAGAATTAGAAAACAAATCAATTGTGATGAACTCCCATATCTACTGGGTGAAATACCCCAGTGTGACATCACAGCAGCAAGATGTGTGACCTGTTGCCACAAGAAAAGGTCAACCAGTGAAGAACAAACACCATTGTAAATACAACCCATATTTATATGTATTTATTTTCCCTTTTGTACTTTAACTATTTGCACATCGTTACAACACTGTATATAGACACAATATGACATTTGAAATGTCTTTATTCTTTTGGAACTTCTGTGAGTGTAATGTTTACTGTCCATTTTTATTGTTTATTTCACTTTTGTATATTATCTACTCCACTTGCTTTTGCAATGTTAACATATGTTTACCATGCCAATAAAACCCCTTGAATTGAATTGAATTGAATTGAATTGAGCGAGACAGAGAGAGAGCGATAGAGAGGTCGATAAGAGCGTGACTCACCGTAGAGAGAGAGAGAGACAGCACAGGGGATGTTCAGTGTGCTGCGTGGCTATATTGATGAAAAACAGATTCCATGGGATCGATCTACCACGGGACGTTGGGCAAGCCTCTACACTTTAGTTATGAATCTGTCTCCATCTGCCACGAGCCTCTACACTTTAGTAATGAATCTGTCTCCATCTGCCACGAGCCTCTACACTTTAGTTATGAATCTGTCTCCATCTGCCACGAGCCTCTACACTTTAGTAATGAATCTGTCTCCATCTGCCACGAGCCTCTACACTTTAGTTATGAATCTGTCTCCATCTGCCACGAGCCTCTACACTTTAGTTATGAATCTGTCTCCATCTGCCACGAGCCTCTACACTTTAGTTATGAATCTGTCTCCATCTGCCACGAGCCTCTACACTTTAGTTATGAATCTGTCTCCATCTGCCACGAGCCTCTACACTTTAGTTATGAATCTGTGTCCATCTGCCACGAGCCTCTACACTTTAGTTATGAATCTGTCTCCATCTGCCACGAGCCTCTACACTTTAGTTATGAATCTGTCTCCATCTGCCACGAGCCTCTACACTTTAGTTATGAATCTGTGTCCATCTGCCACGAGCCTCTACACTTTAGTTATGAATCTGTGTCTATCTGCCACGAGCCTCTACACTTTAGTTATGAATCTGTCTCCATCTGCCACGAGCCTCTACACTTTAGTTATGAATCTGTGTCCATCTGCCACGAGCCTCTACACTTTAGTTATGAATCTGTCTCCATCTGCCACGAGCCTCTACACTTTAGTTATGAATCTGTCTCCATCTGCCACGAGCCTCTACACTTTAGTTATGAATCTGTCTCCATCTGCCACGAGCCTCTACACTTTAGTTATGAATCTGTGTCCATCTGCCACGAGCCTCTACACTTTAGTTATGAATCTGTGTCCATCTGCCACGAGCCTCTACACTTTAGTAATGAATCTGTCTCCATCTGCCACGAGCCTCTACACTTTAGTTATGAATCTGTCTCCATCTGCCACGAGCCTCTACACTTTAGTTATGAATCTGTCTCCATCTGCCACGAGCCTCTACACTTTAGTAATGAATCTGTCTCCATCTGCCACGAGCCTCTACACTTTAGTAATGAATCTGTCTCCATCTGCCACGAGCCTCTACACTTTAGTAATGAATCTGTCTCCATCTGCCACGAGCCTCTACACTTTAGTAATGAATCTGTGTCCATCTGCCATGGCTAAAGAGCTGAGCGCAGGACTCAGCTTGTAAACTACATCGCGCACGCCTGTTCACAAAACTATCTGGAGATACGAGATCAGGGCATGACAATGTTTTACTTCACACAGAGGCTTGGGTGTTATCGAGGGGAAGTGTTGGTTTTTAAATTTTTAATTTAGAGAGGAACTGACTTTCTGTGTAATGAAAAGAAAATGTGTCTCCTTGCCTTTGTAACTGTTGTATTTGGGAAACTGAATGAACTGAACGGCATGCAGGGGAAATACAACAACATTGTACAGATGAGTGACCGAATCAGCGAAATCCATTTGACTGTGTTCCTGGCTCAGTTCACATGCCAGTAAGTGAAATCGAACAGCTGATCGAGCTGTCATGTGACCGAATGCTGCAGACAACACATTCACAGGTTACTATGGAGGGAAAGAGAGAGGTCTGTAAGAGCATGACTCACCCTAGAGAGAGAGAGAGAGAGGAGAGAGAGAGAGAGAGAGAGAGAGAGAGAGAGAGAGAGAGAGAGAGAGAGAGAGCGAGAGAAAGCAGAGAGCGAACAGAGAGAGAGAGAGAGAGCAGGTCGGAAGAGCGTGACTCACCCTAAAGAGAGAGAGAGAGAGAGCACGGTCGGTAAGAGAGTGACTCACCCTGAGAGAGAGAGAGAGAGAGAGAGAGAGAGAGAGAGAGAGAGAGAGAGAGAGAGAGAGAGAGAGAAAGCAGTAAGAGCGTGACTCACCCTAGAGAGAGAGAGAGAGAGAGAGAGAGGAGCGAGAGAGAGAGAGAGAGAGAGAGAGAGAGAGAGAGAGAGAGAGAAGCAGGTAAGAGCGTGACTCACCCTAGAGAGAGAGAGAGAGAGATCAATAAGACCTTGACTCACCATAGTTCCCAAACTTTTTTTTGTCCCATTTTGATATCTGAAAATTCTTGCGACAAATTATGTAATGAACTGCCAATGTTTCAGTTTTCAATTGGGGCTGTCAGTTGCAAATTATTGTCAGAGGATTTCTGATTGTATTCTCAACTCACCATCATATACTGTTAAGGGATTGGTGTGTCCCCCACAGGACAGTTGAGCTCACCTAGGCTAATGAGATTATCATGAGGTTGTAAGTAACAAGAAAATTTCCCAGGACATAGACATATCTGATTTTGGCAGAACGCGTAAATTCTTGTTAATCCACACTGCACTGTCCAATTTACAGTAGCTATTACAGTGAAAGAATACCAGGCTATTGTTTGAGGAGAGTGCACAATTACGAACTTGAAAATGCATTAATAAAACAACTATGCACCTTTGAGCAGTCTTGATACAACATTTTGAACAGAAATACAATGGTTCATTGGATCAGTCTAAAGCTTTGCACATACGCTGCTGCCATCTAGTGGCCAAAATCTACATTTCACCTGGGCTAGAATAATACATTATGGCCTTTCTCTTGCATTTCAAAATGATGGTACAAAAAAATACAGAAAAACGTTTTTCTTTGTATTATCTTTTACCAGATCTAATGTGTTATATTCTCCTACATTCATTTCACATTTCCACAAACTTCAAAGTGTTTCCTTTCAAATGGTATCAGAATATGCATATCCTTGCTTCAGGGCCTGAGCTCCAGGCAGTTAGATTTGGGTATGTCATTTTAGGAGAAAATTGAAAAAAAAGGGGCGGCTCCTTAAGAGTTTAAATTTTTTTTTTATTTCACCTTTATTTAACCAGGTATTTATATATTATATATATAACCCTTTATTTAACCAGGTATTTATATATTATATATATAACCCTTTATTTAACCAGGTATTTATATATTATATATATAACCCTTTATTTAACCAGGTATTTATATATTCTATATATATAACCCTTTATTTAACCAGGTATTTATATATATATATATATATAACCCTAACCCTTTATTTAACCAGGTATTTAAATATTATATATATAACCCTAACCCTTTATTTAACCAGGTATTTATATATTATATATATAACCCTTTATTTAACCAGGTATTTATATATTGTATATATAACCCTTTATTTAACCAGGTATTTATATATTATATATATAACCCTAACCCTTTATTTAACCAGGTATTTATATATTATATATATATCCCTAACCCTTTATTTAACCAGGTATTTATATATTATATATATAACCCTTTATTTAACCAGGTATTTATATATTATATATATAACCCTTTATTTAACCAGGTATTTATATATTATATATATATATATAACCCTTTATTTAACCAGGTATTTATATATTATATATATATCCCTTTATTTAACCAGGTATTTATATATTATATATATATATATATATATATATATATATATATATATATATATATATATATATATATATATATATAACCCTTTATTTAACCAGGTATTTATATATTATATATATATAACCCTTTATTTAACCAGGTATTTATATATTATATATATATAACCCTTTATTTAACCAGGTATTTATATATTATATATATAACCCTAACCCTTTATTTAACCAGGTAGGCCAGTTGAGAACAAGTTCTCATTTACAACTGCGACATGGCCAAGATAAAGTAAAGCAGTGCGACACAAACAACAACACAGAGTTACACATGGAATAAACAAGCGTACAGTCAATAATACAGTAAGAAAATCTATATACAGTGAGTGCAAATGAGGTAAGATAAGGGAGGTAAGGCAATAAATAGGCCATGATGGCGAAGTAATTACAATATAGCAAGTAAACACTGGACTGATAGATGTGCAGAAGATGAATGTGCAAGTAGAGACACTGGGGTGCAAAGGAGCAAAATAAATAAATAAATACAGTATGGGGATGAGGTAGTTGGATGGGCTATGTACAGGTGGAGTGATCTGTGACCTGCTCAGACAGCGGATGCTTAAAGTTAGTGAGGGAGATATGAGTCTCCAGCTTCAGTGATTTTTGCAATTCGTTCCAGTCATTGGTAGCAGAGAACTGGAAGGAAAGTCCGGCCAAAGTAAAAATTGGCTTTGGGGGTGAGCAGTGAAATATACCTGCTGGAGCGCGTGCTACGAGAGGGTGCTGCTATGGTGACCAGTGAGCTGAGATAAGGCGGGGCTTTACCTAGCAGAGACTTGTAGATGACCTGGAGCCAGTGGGTTTGGAGCCGAATATGAAGCGAGGGCCAACCAACGAGAGCGTACAGGTCCCAGTGGTGGGTAGCGAGGGCCAACCAACGAGAGCATACAGGTCCCAGTGGTGGGTAGCGAGGGCCAACCAACGAGAGCATATAGGTCCCAGTGGTGGGAAGCGAGGGCCAACCAACGAGAGCATATAGGTCCCAGTGGTGGGTAGCGAGGGCCAACCAACGAGAGCATATAGGTCCCAGTGGTGGGTAGCGAGGGCCAACCAACGAGAGCATACAGGTCCCAGTGGTGGGTAGCGAGGGCCAACCAACGAGAGCATACAGGTCCCAGTGGTGGGTAGCGAGGGCCAACCAACGAGAGCATATAGGTCCCAGTGGTGGGTAGCGAGGGCCAACCAACGAGAGCATACAGGTCCCAGTGGTGGGTAGCGAGGGCCAACCAACGAGAGCATATAGGTCCCAGTGGTGGGTAGCGAGGGCCAACCAACGAGAGCATACAGGTCCCAGTGGTGGGTAGCGAGGGCCAACCAACGAGAGCATATAGGTCCCAGTGGTGGGTAGCGAGGGCCAACCAACGAGAGCATATAGGTCCCAGTGGTGGGTAGCGAGGGCCAACCAACGAGAGCATACAGGTCCCAGTGGTGGGTAGCGAGGGCCAACCAACGAGAGCATACAGGTCCCAGTGGTGGGTAGCGAGGGCCAACCAACGAGAGCATACAGGTCCCAGTGGTGGGTAGCGAGGGCCAACCAACGAGAGCATACAGGTCCCAGTGGTGGGTAGCGAGGGCCAACCAACGAGAGCGTACAGGTCCCAGTGGTGGGTAGCGAGGGCCAACCAACGAGAGCATATAGGTCCCAGTGGTGGGTAGCGAGGGCCAACCAACGAGAGCATACAGGTCCCAGTGGTGGGTAGCGAGGGCCAACCAACGAGAGCATACAGGTCCCAGTGGTGGGTAGTAGACAGGTAATATATAAATTTCTACACCACTACTACACCACTACTACCTGTCTACTACACTACTGTTACACTACTGTTACTACACCACTACTATACTACTACCTGTCTACTACACTACTGTTACTACACCACTACTATACTGCTACCTGTCTACTACACTACTGTTACTACACCACTACTATACTGCTACCTGTCTACTACACTACTGTTACTACACCACTACTATACTGCTACCTGTCTACTACACTACTGTTACTACACCACTACTATACTGCTACCTGTCTACTACACTACTGTTACTACACCACTACTATACTGCTACCTGTCTACTACACTACTGTTACTACACCACTACTATACTACTACCTGTCTACTACACTACTGTTACTACACCACTACTACACTACTGTTACTACACCACTACTATACTGCTACCTGTCTACTACACTACTGTTACTACACCACTACTATACTGCTACCTGTCTACTACACTACTGTTGCTACACCACTACTACAGTACTGTTACTACACCACTACTATACTGCTACCTGTCTACTACACTACTGTTACTACACCACTACTACACTACTGTTACTACACCACTACTACACTACTGTTACTACACCACTACTACACTACTGTTACTACACCACTACTACACTACTGTTACTACACCACTACTACACTACTGTTACTACACCACTACTATACTACTGTTACTACACCACTACTGTTACTACACCACTACTACACTACTGTTACTACACCACTACTACACTACTGTTACTACACCACCACTGCTACTACTACACTACTGTTACTACACCACTACTATACTACTGTTACTACACCACTACTGTTACTACACCACTGCTATACTACTGTTACTACACCACTACTACACTACTGTTACTACACCACTACTATACTGCTACCTGTCTACTACACTACTGTTACTACACCACTACTACACTACTGTTACTACACCACTACTACACTACTGTTACTACACCACTACTACACTACTGTTACTACACCACTACTACACTACTGTTACTACACCACTACTACACTACTACACTACTGTTACTACACCACTACTACACTACTGTTACTACACCACTACTATACTGCTACCTGTCTACTACACTACTGTTACTACACCACTACTACACTACTGTTACTACACCACTACTACACTACTGTTACTACACCACTACTATACTACTGTTACTACACCACTACTATACTACTGTTACTACACCACTACTACACTACTGTTACTACACCACTACTACACTACTGTTACTACACCACTACTATACTGCTACCTGTCTACTACACTACTGTTACTACACCACTACTACACTACTGTTACTACACCACTACTACACTACTGTTACTACACCACTACTACACTACTGTTACTACACCACTACTATACTGCTACCTGTCTACTACACTACTGTTACTACACCACTACTATACTGCTACCTGTCTACTACACTACTGTTACTACACCACTACTACACTACTGTTACTACACCACTACTACACTACTGTTACTACACCACTACTATACTGCTACCTGTCTACTACACTACTGTTACTACACCACTACTACACTACTGTTACTACACCACTACTATACTGCTACCTGTCTACTACACTACTGTTACTACACCACTACTATACTACTGTTACTACACCACTACTACACTACTGTTACTACACCACTACTATACTACTGTTACTACACCACTACTGTTACTACACCATTACTACACTACTGTTACTACACCACTACTGCACTACTACACTACTGTTACTACACCACTACTATACTACTGTTACTACACCACTACTGTTACTACACCACTACTATACTACTGTTACTACACCACTACTACACTACTGTTACTACACCACTACTATACTGCTACCTGTCTACTACACTACTGTTACTACACCACTACTACACTACTGTTACTACACCACTACTACACTACTGTTACTACACCACTACTACACTACTGTTACTACACCACTACTACACTACTGTTACTACTACACTACTGTTACTACACCACTACTATACTACTGTTACTACACCACTACTATACTCTACCTGTTACTACACCACTGCTACTACTACTGTCTACTACACTCTACCTGTCTACTACACTACTGTTACTACACCACTACTATACTGCTACCTGTCTACTACACTACTGTTACTACACCACTACTACACTACTGTTACTACACCACTACTTACTCACCCTACTACACTACTGTTACTACACCACTACTACACTACTGTTACTACACCACTACTACACTACTGTTACTACACCACTACTACACTACTACACTACTGTTACTACACCACTACTACACTACTGTTACTACACCACTACTATACTGCTACCTGTCTACTACACTACTGTTACTACACCACTACTACACTACTGTTACTACACCACTACTACACTACTGTTACTACACCACTACTATACTACTGTTACTACACCACTACTATACTACTGTTACTACACCACTACTACACTACTGTTACTACACCACTACTACACTACTGTTACTACACCACTACTATACTGCTACCTGTCTACTACACTACTGTTACTACACCACTACTACACTACTGTTACTACACCACTACTACACTACTGTTACTACACCACTACTACACTACTGTTACTACACCACTACTATACTGCTACCTGTCTACTACACTACTGTTACTACACCACTACTATACTGCTACCTGTCTACTACACTACTGTTACTACACCACTACTACACTACTGTTACTACACCACTACTACACTACTGTTACTACACCACTACTATACTGCTACCTGTCTACTACACTACTGTTACTACACCACTACTACACTACTGTTACTACACCACTACTATACTGCTACCTGTCTACTACACTACTGTTACTACACCACTACTATACTACTGTTACTACACCACTACTACACTACTGTTACTACACCACTACTATACTACTGTTACTACACCACTACTGTTACTACACCATTACTACACTACTGTTACTACACCACTACTACACTACTACAATACTGTTACTACACCACTACTATACTACTGTTACTACACCACTACTGTTACTACACCACTACTATACTACTGTTACTACACCACTACTACACTACTGTTACTACACCACTACTATACTGCTACCTGTCTACTACACTACTGTTACTACACCACTACTACACTACTGTTACTACACCACTACTACACTACTGTTACTACACCACTACTACACTACTGTTACTACACCACTACTACACTACTGTTACTACACCACTACTATACTACTACCTGTCTACTACACTACTGTTACTACACCACTACTACACTACTGTTACTACACCACTACTATACTGCTACCTGTCTACTACACTACTGTTACTACACCACTACTACACTACACCACTACTATACTGCTACCTGTCTACTACACTACTGTTACTACACCACTACTATACTGCTACCTGTCTACTACACTACTGTTACTACACCACTACTACACTACTGTTACTACACCACTACTACACTACTGTTACTACACCACTACTATACTGCTACCTGTCTACTACACTACTGTTACTACACCACTACTATACTGCTACCTGTCTACTACACTACTGTTACTACACCACTACTATACTACTGTTACTACAGCACTACTACACTACTGTTACTACACCACTACTACACTACTACACTACTGTTACTACACCACTACTACACTACTGTTAGTACACCACTACTACACTACTGTTACTACACCACTACTACACTACTGTTACTACACCACTACTACACTACTGTTACTACACCACTACTATACTACTGTTACTACACCACTACTACACTACTGTTACTACACCACTACTACACTACTGTTACTACACCACCACTACACTACTACACTACTGTTACTACACCACTACTATACTACTGTTACTACACCACTACTGTTACTACACCACTGCTATACTACTGTTACTACACCACTACTACACTACTGTTACTACACCACTACTATACTGCTACCTGTCTACTACACTACTGTTACTACACCACTACTACACTACTGTTACTACACCACTACTACACTACTGTTACTACACCACTACTACACTACTGTTACTACACCACTACTACACTACTGTTACTACACCACTACTACACTACTACACTACTGTTACTACACCACTACTACACTACTGTTACTACACCACTACTATACTGCTACCTGTCTACTACACTACTGTTACTACACCACTACTACACTACTGTTACTACACCACTACTACACTACTGTTACTACACCACTACTACACTACTGTTACTACACCACTACTACACTACTGTTACTACACCACTACTGTTACTACACCACTACTACACTACTGTTACTACACCACTACTACACTACTGTTACTACACCACTACTACACTACTGTTACTACACCACTACTACACTACTGTTACTACACCACTACTATACTGCTACCTGTCTACTACACTACTGTTACTACACCACTACTATACTGCTACCTGTCTACTACACTACTGTTACTACACCACTACTACACTACTGTTACTACACCACTACTACACTACTGTTACTACACCACTACTATACTACTGTTACTACACCACTACTATACTACTGTTACTACACCACTACTACACTACTGTTACTACACCACTACTACACTACTGTTACTACACCACTACTATACTGCTACCTGTCTACTACACTACTGTTACTACACCACTACTACACTACTGTTACTACACCACTACTACACTACTGTTACTACACCACTACTACACTACTGTTACTACACCACTACTATACTGCTACCTGTCTACTACACTACTGTTACTACACCACTACTATACTGCTACCTGTCTACTACACTACTGTTACTACACCACTACTACACTACTGTTACTACACCACTACTACACTACTGTTACTACACCACTACTATACTGCTACCTGTCTACTACACTACTGTTACTACACCACTACTACACTACTGTTACTACACCACTACTATACTGCTACCTGTCTACTACACTACTGTTACTACACCACTACTATACTACTGTTACTACACCACTACTACACTACTGTTACTACACCACTACTATACTACTGTTACTACACCACTACTGTTACTACACCATTACTACACTACTGTTACTACACCACTACTGCACTACTACACTACTGTTACTACACCACTACTATACTACTGTTACTACACCACTACTGTTACTACACCACTACTATACTACTGTTACTACACCACTACTACACTACTGTTACTACACCACTACTATACTGCTACCTGTCTACTACACTACTGTTACTACACCACTACTACACTACTGTTACTACACCACTACTACACTACTGTTACTACACCACTACTACACTACTGTTACTACACCACTACTACACTACTGTTACTACACCACTACTATACTACTACCTGTCTACTACACTACTGTTACTACACCACTACTACACTACTGTTACTACACCACTACTATACTGCTACCTGTCTACTACACTACTGTTACTACACCACTACTACACTACACCACTACTATACTGCTACCTGTCTACTACACTACTGTTACTACACCACTACTATACTGCTACCTGTCTACTACACTACTGTTACTACACCACTACTACTACTGCCTCACCTGTCTACTACAGCTACTGTTACTACACCACTACTATACTACTGTTACTACAGCACTACTACACTACTGTTACTACACCACTACTACACTACTACACTACTGTTACTACACCACTACTACACTACTGTTAGTACACCACTACTACACTACTGTTACTACACCACTACTACACTACTGTTACTACACCACTACTACACTACTGTTACTACACCACTACTATACTACTGTTACTACACCACTACTGTTACTACACCACTACTACACTACTGTTACTACACCACTACTACACTACTGTTACTACACCACCACTACACTACTACACTACTGTTACTACACCACTACTATACTACTGTTACTACACCACTACTGTTACTACACCACTGCTATACTACTGTTACTACACCACTACTACACTACTGTTACTACACCACTACTATACTGCTACCTGTCTACTACACTACTGTTACTACACCACTACTACACTACTGTTACTACACCACTACTACACTACTGTTACTACACCACTACTACACTACTGTTACTACACCACTACTACACTACTGTTACTACACCACTACTACACTTCTACACTACTGTTACTACACCACTACTACACTACTGTTACTACACCACTACTATACTGCTACCTGTCTACTACACTACTGTTACTACACCACTACTACACTACTGTTACTACACCACTACTACACTACTGTTACTACACCACTACTACACTACTGTTACTACACCACTACTACACTACTGTTACTACACCACTACTACACTACTGTTACTACACCACTACTATACTACTGTTACTACACCACTACTGTTACTACACCACTACTACACTACTGTTACTACACCACTACTACACTACTGTTACTACACCACCACTACACTACTACACTACTGTTACTACACCACTACTATACTACTGTTACTACACCACTACTGTTACTACACCACTGCTATACTACTGTTACTACACCACTACTACACTACTGTTACTACACCACTACTATACTGCTACCTGTCTACTACACTACTGTTACTACACCACTACTACACTACTGTTACTACACCACTACTACACTACTGTTACTACACCACTACTACACTACTGTTACTACACCACTACTACACTACTGTTACTACACCACTACTACACTACTGTTACTACACTACTGTTACTACACCACTACTACACTACTGTTACTACACCACTACTACACTACTGTTACTACACCACTACTACACTTCTACACTACTGTTACTACACCACTACTACACTACTGTTACTACACCACTACTATACTGCTACCTGTCTACTACACTACTGTTACTACACCACTACTACACTACTGTTACTACACCACTACTACACTACTGTTACTACACCACTACTACACTACTGTTACTACACCACTACTACACTACTGTTACTACACCACTACTACACTACTGTTACTACACCACTACTATACTACTGTTACTACACCACTACTGTTACTACACCACTACTACACTACTGTTACTACACCACTACTACACTACTGTTACTACACCACCACTACACTACTACACTACTGTTACTACACCACTACTATACTACTGTTACTACACCACTACTGTTACTACACCACTGCTATACTACTGTTACTACACCACTACTACACTACTGTTACTACACCACTACTATACTGCTACCTGTCTACTACACTACTGTTACTACACCACTACTACACTACTGTTACTACACCACTACTACACTACTGTTACTACACCACTACTACACTACTGTTACTACACCACTACTACACTACTGTTACTACACCACTACTACACTACTGTTACTACACCACTACTACACTACTACACTACTGTTACTACACCACTACTACACTACTGTTACTACACCACTACTATACTGCTACCTGTCTACTACACTACTGTTACTACACCACTACTACACTACTGTTACTACACCACTACTACACTACTGTTACTACACCACTACTACACTACTGTTACTACACCACTACTACACTACTGTTACTACACCACTACTGTTACTACACCACTACTACACTACTGTTACTACACCACTACTACACTACTGTTACTACACCACTACTACACTACTGTTACTACACCACTACTACACTACTGTTACTACACCACTACTATACTGCTACCTGTCTACTACACTACTGTTACTACACCACTACTATACTGCTACCTGTCTACTACACTACTGTTACTACACCACTACTACACTACTGTTACTACACCACTACTACACTACTGTTACTACACCACTACTATACTGCTACCTGTCTACTACACTACTGTTACTACACCACTACTATACTGCTACCTGTCTACTACACTACTGTTACTACACCACTACTATACTACTGTTACTACAGCACTACTACACTACTGTTACTACACCACTACTACACTACTACACTACTGTTACTACACCACTACTACACTACTGTTACTACACCACTACTACACTACTGTTACTACACCACTACTACACTACTGTTACTACACCACTACTACACTACTGTTACTACACCACTACTATACTACTGTTACTACACCACTACTGTTACTACACCACTACTACACTACTGTTACTACACCACTACTACACTACTGTTACTACACCACCACTACACTACTACACTACTGTTACTACACCACTACTATACTACTGTTACTACACCACTACTGTTACTACACCACTGCTATACTACTGTTACTACACCACTACTACACTACTGTTACTACACCACTACTATACTGCTACCTGTCTACTACACTACTGTTACTACACCACTACTACACTACTGTTACTACACCACTACTACACTACTGTTACTACACCACTACTACACTACTGTTACTACACCACTACTACACTACTGTTACTACACCACTACTACACTACTACACTACTGTTACTACACCACTACTACACTACTGTTACTACACCACTACTATACTGCTACCTGTCTACTACACTACTGTTACTACACCACTACTACACTACTGTTACTACACCACTACTACACTACTGTTAGTACACCACTACTACACTACTGTTACTACACCACTACTACACTACTGTTACTACACCACTACTACACTACTGTTACTACACCACTACTATACTACTGTTACTACACCACTACTGTTACTACACCACTACTACACTACTGTTACTACACCACTACTACACTACTGTTACTACACCACCACTACACTACTACACTACTGTTACTACACCACTACTATACTACTGTTACTACACCACTACTGTTACTACACCACTGCTATACTACTGTTACTACACCACTACTACACTACTGTTACTACACCACTACTATACTGCTACCTGTCTACTACACTACTGTTACTACACCACTACTACACTACTGTTACTACACCACTACTACACTACTGTTACTACACCACTACTACACTACTGTTACTACACCACTACTACACTACTGTTACTACACCACTACTACACTACTACACTACTGTTACTACACCACTACTACACTACTGTTACTACACCACTACTATACTGCTACCTGTCTACTACACTACTGTTACTACACCACTACTACACTACTGTTACTACACCACTACTACACTACTGTTACTACACCACTACTACACTACTGTTACTACACCACTACTACACTACTGTTACTACACCACTACTATACTGCTACCTGTCTACTACACTACTGTTACTACACCACTACTACACTACTGTTACTACACCACTACTACACTACTGTTACTACACCACTACTACACTACTGTTACTACACCACTACTACACTACTGTTACTACACCACTACTGTTACTACACCACTACTACACTACTGTTACTACACCACTACTACACTACTGTTACTACACCACTACTGTTACTACACCACTACTACACTGTTCTACTCTATTTCTCCGGTACTTCTCTGTTTCTCTGACATTATGAACCTGCCTGAGCTTTTTCCTGTTCTTCTGTTCCAGCTCTGTTCAGTTCTCCCTCCCTCTATGCTTTTCCGATGCTGCGCTGGGCTTTGGAGCAGTTTATATGTAGCAAGCGCCTCAGATTAGGAGTGCTGATGGAGGATCAGGTCCTCCGTGTCCATTGAAGCAATAAGGCATGAGAACCTGAGGATTATCCTGAATAGGTTAACTCCTGACTGAGGGCTGTTCTTAGGCCCGAGGGAAATGAGAGGACCGGGGAAACAGCCCTTAGATGTCTGTTCCTCACCATAATCCACAGGTTCCAGAGCCTTATTGCTTTTATAAAACACTTGCCAACATATTAAAAACATATTAACGATATGTTTTCATCTTTTCCACCAGGCAATATAGTAATGTCTCTCTAAGCATGTCTCTATTTCTGAGATTCCCAAGTTGCTAGACAATTTGCTAGACAATTTGCTTGCCAAGTGGACTGGTCGTCCATCGAAGCAAATGCAAGGTGGCTATGCAGGGTTGCTTCTACTCCTTTGCTAGCTAGAAAATGAAGTCAACAAACACACTCGCATCAACAGCGAAAAAGAACCCAATGGTCATACTTGAGTAAAAGTATAGATACCTTAATAGAAAGTTACTCAAGTAAAAGTAGAAGTCACCCAGTAAAATACTACTTGAGTAAAAGTCTAAAAGTATTTGGTTTTAAATATACTGAAGTATCAAAAGTAAACGTTCCAACACTCAGAAATCATTTACAACCATACATTTGTGTTTAGTGAGTCCTCCAGATCAGAGGCAGTAGGGATGACCAGGGATGTTCTCTGTTTAGTGAGTCCTCCAGATCAGAGGGAGTAGGGATGACCAGGGATGTTCTCTGTTTAGTGAGTCCTCCAGATCAGAGGCAGTAGGGATGAACAGGGATGTTCTCTGTTTAGTGAGTCCTCCAGATCAGAGGCAGTAGGGATGACCAGGGATGTTCTCTGTTTAGTGAGTCCTCCAGATCAGAGGGAGTAGGGATGACCAGGGATGTTATCTTGATAAGTGTGAATTGGACGATTTTCCTGTCCTGCTACACATTAAAAATGTAATGAGTACTTTTAGGGTGTTTAGGGTTTAGGTGTCAAGGAAAATGTACAGTGGGGGAAAAAAAAAAATATCCAGAAAAACGCATGTCAAAAATGTTATGAATTGATTTGCATTTTAATGAGGGAAATAAGTATTTGACCCCCTCTCAATCAGAAAGATTTCTGGCTCCGAGGTGTCTTTTATACAGGTAACGAGCTGAGATTAGGAGCACACTGTTACCTAGAAAAAAGACACCTGTACACAGAAGCAATCAATCAATCAGATTCCAAACTCTCCACCATGGCCAAGACCAAAGAGCTCTCCAAGGATGTCAGGGACAAGATTGTAGACCTACACAAGGCTGGAATGGGCTACAAGACCATCGCCAAGCAGCTTGGTGAGAAGGTGACAACATTTGATGCCATTATTCGCAAATGGAAGAAACACAAAAGAACTGTCAATATCCCTCGGCCTTGGGCTCCATGCAAGATCTCACCTCGTGGAGTTGCAATGATCATGAGAACGGTGAGGAATCAGCCCAGAACTACACGGGAGGATCTTGTCAATGATCTCAAGGCAGCTGGGACCATAGTCACCAAGAAAACAATTGGTAACACACTACGCCGTGAAGGACTGAAATCCTGCAGTGCCCGCAAGGTCCTCCTGCTCAAGAATACATATACATGCCCGTCTGAAGTTTGCCAATGAACATCTGAATGATTCAGAGGACAACTGGTGAAAGTGTTGTGGTCAGATGAGACAAAAATGGAGCTCTTTGGCATCAACTCAACTCGCCGTGTTTGGAGGAGGAGGAATGCTGCCTATGACCCCAAGAACACCATCCCCACCGTCAAACATGGAGGTGGAAACATTATGCTTTGGGGGTGTTTTTCTGCTAAGGAGACAGGACAACTTCACCGCATTATTTGACGGGGCCATGAACTGTCAAATCTTGGGTGAGAACCTCCTTCCCTCAGCCAGGGCATTGAAAATGGGTCGTGGATGGGTATTCCAGCATGACAATGACCCAAAACACACGGCCAAGGCAACAAAGGAGTGGCTCAAGAAGAAGCACATTAAGGTCCTGGAGTGGCCTAGCCAGTCTCCAGACCTTAATCCCATAGAAAATCTGTGGAGGGAGCTGAAGGTTCGAGTTGCCAAACGCCAGCCTTGAAACCTTAATGACTTGGAGAAGATCTGCAAAGAGAAGTGGGACAAAATCCCTCCTGAGATGTGTGCAAACCTAGTGGCCAACTACAAGAAACGTCTGACCTCTGTGATTGCCAACAAGGGTTTTGCCACCAAGTACTAAGACATGTTTTGCAGAGGGGTCAAATATTTATTTCCCTCATTAAAATGCAAATCATTTTATAAGATTTTTGACATGCGTTTTTCTGGATATTTTTGTTGTTATTCTGTCTCTCACTGTTCAAATAAACCTACCATGAAAATTATAGACCGATCATTTCTTTGTAAGTGGGCAAACGTACAAAATCAGCAGGGGATCAAATACTTTTTTCCCCCACTGTATGGAGTAAAATGTAAATTATCTTCTGTTTGGAAGGTGAATTAGGTGACTCTGGAGCAGTAACCATGACTACTACTAGTATGGATGTATAGACTCTGGAGCCATGACTACTACTAGTATGGATGTATAGACTCTGGAGCAGTAACCATGACTACTACTAGTATGGATGTATAGACTCTGGAGCAGTAACCATGACTACTACTAGTATGGATGTATAGACTCTGGAGCAGTAACCATGACTACTACTAGTATGGATGTATAGACTCTGGAGCCATGACTACTACTAGTATGGATGTATAGACTCTGGAGCAGTAACCATGACTACTACTAGTATGGATGTATAGACTCTGGAGCAGTAACCATGACTACTACTAGTATGGATGTATAGACTCTGGAGCAGTAACCATGACTACCACTAGTATGGATGTATAGACTCTGGAGCAGTAACCATGACTACCACTAGTATGGATGTATAGACTCTGGAGCAGTAACCATGACTACTACTAGTATGGATGTATAGACTCTGGAGCCATGACTACTACTAGTATGGATGTATAGACTCTGGAGCAGTAACCATGACTACTACTAGTATGGATGTATAGACTCTGGAGCAGTAACCATGACTACTACTAGTATGGATGTATAGACTCTGGAGCAGTAACCATGACTACTACTAGTATGGATGTATAGACTCTGGAGCAGTAACCATGACTACTACTAGTATGGATGTATAGACTCTGGAGCAGTAACCATGACTACTACTAGTATGGATGTATAGACTCTGGAGCAGTAACCATGACTACTACTAGTATGGATGTATAGACTCTGGAGCCATGACTACTACTAGTATGGATGTATAGACTCTGGAGCCATGACTACTACTAGTATGGATGTATAGACTCTGGAGCAGTAACCATGACTACTACTAGTATGGATGTATAGACTCTGGAGCAGTAACCATGACTACTACTAGTATGGATGTATAGACTCTGGAGCAGTAACCATGACTACTACTAGTATGGATGTATAGACTCTGGAGCAGTAACCATGACTACCACTAGTATGGATGTATAGACTCTGGAGCAGTAACCATGACTACTACTAGTATGGATGTATAGACTCTGGAGCAGGAGCCATGACTACTACTAGTATGGATGTATAGACTATGGAGCCATGACTACTACTAGTATGGATGTATAGACTCTGGAGCCATGACTACTACTAGTATGGATGTATAGACTCTGGAGCAGTAACCATGACTACTACTAGTATGGATGTATAGACTCTGGAGCAGTAACCATGACTACTACTAGTATGGATGTATAGACTCTGGAGCAGGAGCCATGACTACTACTAGTATGGATGTATAGACTATGGAGCCATGACTACTACTAGTATGGATGTATAGACTCTGGAGCCATGACTACTACTAGTATGGATGTATAGACTCTGGAGCAGTAACCATGACTACTACTAGTATGGATGTATAGACTCTGGAGCAGTAACCATGACTACTACTAGTATGGATGTATAGACTCTGGAGCAGTAACCATGACTACTACTAGTATGGATGTATAGACTCTGGAGCAGTAACCATGACTACTACTAGTATGGATGTATAGACTCTGGAGCAGGAGCCATGACTACTACTAGTATGGATGTATAGACTCTGGAGCCATGACTACTACTAGTATGGATGTATAGACTCTGGAGCAGTAACCATGACTACTACTAGTATGGATGTATAGACTCTGGAGCAGTAACCATGACTACTACTAGTATGGATGTATAGACTCTGGAGCAGGAGCCATGACTACTACTAGTATGGATGTATAGACTCTGGAGCAGTAACCATGACTACCACTAGTATGGATGTATAGACTCAGGAGCCATGACTACTACTAGTATGGATGTATAGACTATGGAGCCATGACTACTACTAGTATGGATGTATAGACTCTGGAGCCATGACTACTACTAGTATGGATGTATAGACTCTGGAGCAGTAACCATGACTACTACTAGTATGGATGTATAGACTCTGGAGCAGTAACCATGACTACCACTAGTATGGATGTATAGACTCAGGAGCCATGACTACTACTAGTATGGATGTATAGACTCTGGAGTCATGACTACTACTAGTATGGATGTATAGACTCTGGAGCAGTAACCATGACTACTACTAGTATGGATGTATAGACTCTGGAGCAGTAACCATGACTACCACTAGTATGGATGTATAGACTCAGGAGCCATGACTACTACTAGTATGGATGTATAGACTCTGGAGCCATGACTACTACCAGTATGGATGTATAGACTCTGGAGCCATGACTACTACTAGTATGGATGTATAGACTCTGGAGCAGTAACCATGACTACTACTAGTATGGATGTATAGACTCTGGAGCAGTAACCATGACTACTACTAGTATGGATGTATAGACTCTGGAGCAGTAACCATGACTACCACTAGTATGGATGTATAGACTCTGGAGCCATGACTACTAGTATGGATGTATAGACTCTGGAGCAGTAACCATGACTACTACTAGTATGGATGTATAGACTCTGGAGCAGTAACCATGACTACCACTAGTATGGATGTATAGACTCTGGAGCCATGACTACTAGTATGGATGTATAGACTCTGGAGCAGTAACCATGACTACTATTTCTTACTACTCACAGAATAGATGGCATCATGAGGCAAGAAAATGATGTGGATATATTGAATCAACATCTCAAGACAACAGTCAGGAAATTAAAGCTTGGTCGCAAATGGAGCTTGGTCACAAAATTCACCCAACTTATTGTGGGAAGCTTGTGGAAGGCTACCCGAAACGTTTGACCCAAGTTAAACAATTTTAAAGACAATGCTACCAAATACTAATTGAGTGTATGTAAACTTCTGACCCACTGGGAATGTGATGAAAGAAATAAAAGCTGAAATAAATCATTCTCTCTCCTATTATTCTGACATTTCACATTCTTAAATAAACTGGTGATCCTAACTGACCTAAAACAGGGAATTTTTACTAGGATTAAATGTCAGGAATTGTGAAAAACGGAGTTTAAATGTATTTGGCTAAGGTGTATGTAAACTTCCCACTTCAACTGTATATAGGGAATAGGGTTCCATAGGGCACTGGCCAACAGTAGTGCACTATATAGGGAATAGGGTGCTATTTGGGACTAACTCTTAGTTTTGCATAATGGTTGTTTCAGCCACAGGGTTGTTAGAGCACTGTCTGTCATAAGGCTGGTAGATATCAGCACTGTAGAAATACACCCAGGTCTAAGTTACAGCAGATCACTAACTCTGACATGAGATATAGAGCTTTGTATGTGTCTCTGTGTGTGGAGTAAAGGCGGTCTAGAGTTGTTTTTCCCTCTGGTTGCACATTTAACATGCTGATAGAAATCTGGTAAAACTGATTTCAGTTCCCCTGCATTAAAATCCCCGGCCACTAGGAGCGCCGCTCCTGGATGAGCATTTTCCTGTTTGCTTATGGCCTTATACAGCTGGTTGAGTGCGGTCTTAATGCCCAGCATTGGTTTGTAGTGGTAAATAGACAGCTACGAAAAATATAGATAAACTCTCTTGGTAAATAGTGTGGTCAACAGCTTATCATGAGATACTCTACCTCAGGCGAGCAAAACCTTGAGACTTCCTTAGATTTTGTGCACCAGCTGTTGTTTACAAATATACATACACCTTCACCCCTCGTCTTACCACAGGCTGCTGTTCTATCCTGCCGAAAAAGCTTAAAACTCGCCAGCTGTATGTTATTGATGTCGTCCTTCAGCCACAATACAGGAGAATACCTGGTGACCCAGAGACAGAACAGACGTGATGTTGTCATGGGTTGTCTCCCAAAAGGCAACCTATTCCCTTTATAATGTACCACTTCTGGCCAGGGCCCATAGTGAACAGGCTGACAGTTCAGACACACCCATGGCCTTTCTATTACTCTAACCTGTTCCCATAGAGACAGAACAGTGTTCCCATAGAGAGAGAACATTGTTCCCATAGAGACAGAACGGTGTTCCCACAGAGACAGAACAGTGTTCCCACAGAGACAGAATAGTGTTCCCATAGAAACAGAACAGAATAGTGTTCCCACAGAGACAGAACAGTGTTCCCATAGAGACAGAACAGTGTTCCCACAGAGACAGAACAGTGTTCCCACAGAGACAGAATAGTGTTCCCATAGAAACAGAACAGAATAGTGTTCCCACAGAGACAGAACAGTGTTCCCATAGAGACAGAACAGTGTTCCCATAGAGACAGAACAGTGTTCCCATAGAGACAGAACAGTGTTCCCACAGAGACAGAACAGTGTTCCCATAGAGACAGAACAGTGTTCCCATAGAGACAGAACAGTGTTCCCACAGAGACAGAACAGTGTTCCCATAGAGACAGAACAGTGTTCCCATAGAGACAGAACAGTGTTCCCATAGAGACAGAACAGTGTTCCCATAGAGACAGAACAGTGTTCCCATAGAGACAGAACAGTGTTCCCATAGAGACAGAACAGTGTTCCCATAGAGACAGAACAGTGTTCCCATAGAGACAGAACAGTGTTCCCATAGAGACAGAACAGTGTTCCCATAGAGACAGAACAGTGTTCCCATAGAGACAGAACAGTGTTCCCATAGAGACAGAACAGTGTTCCCATAGAGACAGAACAGTGTTCCCATAGAGACAGAACAGTGTTCCCATAGAGACAGAACAGTGTTCCCATAGAGACAGAACAGTGTTCCCATAGAGACAGAACAGTGTTCCCATAGAGACAGAACAGTGTTCCCATAGAGACAGAACAGACATAATAATGTTGTCATGGTGTTCCTTTAATCTGTAATCTATTTTCATTTCACATCAGTAGGTTTCAACCACAGAAAGGTATTCAATGGGCATCCCTATTCAATGGGCATCCCTATTCAATGGGCATCACTATTCAATGGGCATCCCTATTCAATGGGCATCCCTATTCAATGCCATGGGTAAAGTCTCTATAGACAGATATGTTACTGACTGGGTAAAGTCTCTATAGACAGATACTGACTGGGTAAAGTCTCTATAGACAGATATGTTACTGACTGGGTAAAGTCTCTATAGGCAGATATGTTACTGACTGGGTAAAGTCTCTATAGACAGATATGATACTGACTGGGTAAAGTCTCTATAGACAGATATGTTACTGACTGGGTAAAGTCTCTATAGACAGATATGATACTGACTGGGTAAAGTCTCTATAGACAGATATGTTACTGACTGGGTAAAGTCTCTATAGGCAGATATGTTACTGACTGGGTAAAGTCTCTATAGACAGATACTGACTGGGTAAAGTCTCTATAGGCAGATATGTTACTGACCGGGTAAAGTCTCTATAGAAAGATATGTTACTGACTGGGTAAAGTCTCTATAGACAGATATGTTACTGACTGGGTAAAGTCTCTATAGACAGATACTGACTGGGTAAAGTCTCTATAGACAGATATGTTACTGACTGGGTAAAGTCTCTATAGGCAGATATGTTACTGACTGGGTAAAGTCTCTATAGACAGATATGTTACTGACTGGGTAAAGTCTCTATAGGCAGATATGTTACTGACTGGGTAAAGTCTCTATAGACAGATATGTTACTGACTGGGTAAAGTCTCTATAGGCAGATATGTTACTGACTGGGTAAAGTCTCTATAGACAGATACTGACTGGGTAAAGTCTCTATAGACAGATACTGACTGGGTAAAGTCTCTATAGACAGATACTGACTGGGTAAAGTCTCTATAGACAGATATGTTACTGACTGGGTAAAGTCTCTATAGACAGATACTGACTGGGTAAAGTCTCTATAGACAGATATGTTACTGACTGGGTAAAGTCTCTATACACAGATACTGACTGGGTAAAGTCTCTATAGACAGATATGTTACTGACCGGGTAAAGTCTCTATAGACAGATATGTTACTGACTGGGTAAAGTCTCTATAGACAGATATGTTACTGACTGGGTAAAGTCTCTATAGACAGATATGATACTGACTGGGTAAAGTCTCTATAGACAGATATGTTCCTGACTGGGTAAAGTCTCTATAGACAGATATGTTACTGACTGGGTAAAGTCTCTATAGACAGATACTGACTGGGTAAAGTCTCTATAGACAGATATGTTACTGACTGGGTAAAGTCTCTATAGGCAGATATGTTACTGACTGGGTAAAGTCTCTATAGACAGATATGTTACTGACTGGGTAAAGTCTCTATAGACAGATATGTTACTGACTGGGTAAAGTCTCTATAGACAGATACTGACTGGGTAAAGTCTCTATAGACAGATATGTTACTGACTGGGTAAAGTCTCTATAGACAGATATGTTACTGACAGGGTAAAGTCTCTATAGACAGATATGTTACTGACTGGGTAAAGTCTCTATAGACAGATATGTTACTGACTGGGTAAAGTCTCTATAGACAGATATGTTACTGACTGGGTAAAGTCTCTATAGACAGATATGTTACTGACTGGGTAAAGTCTCTATAGACAGATATGTTACTGACTGGGTAATGTCTCTATAGACAGATATGTTACTGACTGGGTAAAGTCTCTATAGACAGATACTGACTGGGTAAAGGCTCTATAGACAGATACTGACTGGGTAAAGTCTCTATAGACAGATATGTTACTGACTGGGTAAAGTCTCTATAGACAGATACTGACTGGGTAAAGTCTCTATAGGCAGATATGTTACTGACTGGGTAAAGTCTCTATAGGCAGATATGTTACTGACTGGGTAAAGTCTCTATAGACAGATATGTTACTGACTGTGTAAAGTCTCTATAGACAGATACTGACTGGGTAAAGTCTCTATAGACAGATATGTTACTGACTGGGTAAAGTCTCTATAGACAGATATGTTACTGACTGGGTAAAGTCTCTATAGGCAGATATGTTACTGACTGGGTAAAGTCTCTATAGACAGATATGTTACTGACTGGGTAAAGTCTCTATAGACAGATACTGACTGGGTAAAGTCTCTATAGACAGATATGTTACTGACTGGGTAAAGTCTCTATAGGCAGATATGTTACTGACTGGGTAAAGTCTCTATAGACAGATATGTTACTGACTGGGTAAAGTCTCTATAGACAGATATGTTACTGACTGGGTAAAGTCTCTATAGACAGATACTGACTGGGTAAAGTCTCTATAGACAGATATGTTACTGACTGGGTAAAGTCTCTATAGACAGATATGTTACTGACTGGGTAAAGTCTCTATAGACAGATATGTTACTGACTGGGTAAAGTCTCTATAGACAGATATGTTACTGACTGGGTAAAGTCTCTATAGACAGATATGTTACTGACTGGGTAAAGTCTCTATAGACAGATATGTTACTGACTGGGTAAAGTCTCTATAGACAGATATGTTACTGACTGGGTAATGTCTCTATAGACAGATATGTTACTGACTGGGTAAAGTCTCTATAGACAGATACTGACTGGGTAAAGTCTCTATAGACAGAGATGTTACTGACTGGGTAAAGTCTCTATAGACAGATATGTTACTGACTGGGTAAAGTCTCTATAGGCAGATATGTTACTGACTGGGTAAAGTCTCTATAGACAGATATGTTACTGACTGGGTAAAGTCTCTATAGACAGATATGTTACTGACTGGGTAAAGTCTCTATAGACAGATACTGACTGGGTAAAGTCTCTATAGACAGATATGTTACTGACTGGGTAAAGTCTCTATAGACAGATATGTTACTGACTGGGTAAAGTCTCTATAGACAGATATGTTACTGACTGGGTAAAGTCTCTATAGACAGATATGTTACTGACTGGGTAAAGTCTCTATAGACAGATATGTTACTGACTGGGTAAAGTCTCTATAGACAGATATGTTACTGACTGGGTAATGTCTCTATAGACAGATATGTTACTGACTGGGTAAAGTCTCTATAGACAGATACTGACTGGGTAAAGTCTCTATAGACAGATACTGACTGGGTAAAGTCTCTATAGACAGATATGTTACTGACTGGGTAAAGTCTCTATAGGAAGATATGTTACTGACTGGGTAAAGTCTCTATAGACAGATATGTTACTGACTGGGTAAAGTCTCTATAGACAGATATGTTACTGACTGGGTAAAGTCTCTATAGACAGATACTGACTGGGTAAAGTCTCTATAGACAGATATGTTACTGACTGGGTAAAGTCTCTATAGACAGATATGTTACTGACTGGGTAAAGTCTCTATAGACAGATATGTTACTGACTGGGTAAAGTCTCTATAGACAGATACTGACTGGGTAAAGTCTCTATAGACAGATATGTTACTGACTGGGTAAAGTCTCTATAGACAGATATGTTACTGACTGGGTAAAGTCTCTATAGACAGATATGTTACTGACTGGGTAAAGTCTCTATAGACAGATATGTTACTGACTGGGTAAAGTCTCTATAGACAGATATGTTACTGACTGGGTAAAGTCTCTATAGACAGATATGTTACTGACTGGGTAAAGTCTCTATAGACAGATATGTTACTGACTGGGTAAAGTCTCTATAGACAGATATGTTACTGACTGGGTAAAGTCTCTATAGACAGATACTGACTGGGTAAAGTCTCTATAGACAGATATGTTACTGACTGGGTAAAGTCTCTATAGACAGATATGTTACTGACTGGGTAAAGTCTCTATAGACAGATATGTTACTGACTGGGTAAAGTCTCTATAGACAGATATGTTACTGACTGGGTAAAGTCTCTATAGGCAGATATGTTACTGACTGGGTAAAGTCTCTATAGACAGATATGTTACTGACTGGGTAAAGTCTCTATAGACAGATATGTTACTGACTGGGTAAAGTCTCTATAGACAGATACTGACTGGGTAAAGTCTCTATAGACAGATATGTTACTGACTGGGTAAAGTCTCTATAGACAGATATGTTACTGACTGGGTAAAGTCTCTATAGACAGATATGTTACTGACTGGGTAAAGTCTCTATAGACAGATATGTTACTGACTGGGTAAAGTCTCTATAGACAGATATGTTACTGACTGGGTAAAGTCTCTATAGACAGATATGTTACTGACTGGGTAAAGTCTCTATAGGCAGATATGTTACTGACTGGGTAAAGTCTCTATAGACAGATATGTTACTGACTGGGTAAAGTCTCTATAGACAGATACTGACTGGGTAAAGTCTCTATAGACAGATATGTTACTGACTGGGTAAAGTCTCTATAGACAGATATGTTACTGACTGGGTAAAGTCTCTATAGACAGATATGTTACTGACTGGGTAAAGTCTCTATAGACAGAATACTGACTGGGTAAAGTCTCTATAGACAGATATGTTACTGACTGGGTAAAGTCTCTATAGACAGATATGTTACTGACTGGGTAAAGTCTCTATAGACAGATATGTTACTGACTGGGTAAAGTCTCTATAGACAGATATGTTACTGACTGGGTAAAGTCTCTATAGACAGATATGTTACTGACTGGGTAAAGTCTCTATAGACAGATACTGACTGGGTAAAGTCTCTATAGACAGATATGTTACTGACTGGGTAAAGTCTCTATAGACAGATATGTTACTGACTGGGTAAAGTCTCTATAGACAGATATGTTACTGACTGGGTAAAGTCTCTATAGGCAGATATGTTACTGACTGGGTAAAGTCTCTATAGACAGATATGTTACTGACTGGGTAAAGTCTCTATAGACAGATACTGACTGGGTAAAGTCTCTATAGACAGATATGTTACTGACTGGGTAAAGTCTCTATAGACAGATATGTTACTGACTGGGTAAAGTCTCTATAGACAGATATGTTACTGACTGGGTAAAGTCTCTATAGACAGATATGTTACTGACTGGGTAAAGTCTCTATAGACAGATATGTTACTGACTGGGTAAAGTCTCTATAGACAGATATGTTACTGACTGGGTAAAGTCTCTATAGACAGATATGTTACTGACTGGGTAAAGTCTCTATAGACAGATATGTTACTGACTGGGTAAAGTCTCTATAGGCAGATATGTTACTGACTGGGTAAAGTCTCTATAGACAGATATGTTACTGACTGGGTAAAGTCTCTATAGACAGATACTGACTGGGTAAAGTCTCTATAGACAGATACTGACTGGGTAAAGTCTCTATAGACAGATACTGACTGGGTAAAGTCTCTATAGACAGATATGTTACTGACTGGGTAAAGTCTCTATAGACAGATACTGACTGGGTAAAGTCTCTATAGACAGATATGTTACTGACTGGGTAAAGTCTCTATAGACAGATTACTGACTGGGTAAAGTCTCTATAGACAGATATGTTACTGACTGGGTAAAGTCTCTATAGACAGATATGTTACTGACTGGGTAAAGTCTCTATAGACAGATATGTTACTGACTGGGTAAAGTCTCTATAGACAGATATGTTACTGACTGGGTAAAGTCTCTATAGACAGATATGTTACTGACTGGGTAAAGTCTCTATAGACAGATATGTTACTGACTGGGTAAAGTCTCTATAGACAGATACTGACTGGGTAAAGTCTCTATAGACAGATATGTTACTGACTGGGTAAAGTCTCTATAGACAGATATGTTACTGACTGGGTAAAGTCTCTATAGACAGATATGTTACTGACTGGGTAAAGTCTCTATAGACAGATATGTTACTGACTGGGTAAAGTCTCTATAGACAGATACTGACTGGGTAAAGTCTCTATAGACAGATATGTTACTGACTGGGTAAAGTCTCTATAGACAGATATGTTACTGACTGGGTAAAGTCTCTATAGACAGATATGTTACTGACTGGGTAAAGTCTCTATAGACAGATATGTTACTGACTGGGTAAAGTCTCTATAGACAGATATGTTACTGACTGGGTAAAGTCTCTATAGACAGATATGTTACTGACTGGGTAAAGTCTCTATAGACAGATATGTTACTGACTGGGTAATGTCTCTATAGACAGATATGTTACTGACTGGGTAAAGTCTCTATAGACAGATACTGACTGGGTAAAGTCTCTATAGACAGATACTGACTGGGTAAAGTCTCTATAGACAGATATGTTACTGACTGGGTAAAGTCTCTATAGACAGATACTGACTGGGTAAAGTCTCTATAGACAGATATGTTACTGACTGGGTAAAGTCTCTATAGGCAGATATGTTACTGACTGGGTAAAGTCTCTATAGACAGATATGTTACTGACTGGGTAAAGTCTCTATAGACAGATACTGACTGGGTAAAGTCTCTATAGACAGATATGTTACTGACTGGGTAAAGTCTCTATAGACAGATATGTTACTGACTGGGTAAAGTCTCTATAGGCAGATATGTTACTGACTGGGTAAAGTCTCTATAGACAGATATGTTACTGACTGGGTAAAGTCTCTATAGACAGATACTGACTGGGTAAAGTCTCTATAGACAGATATGTTACTGACTGGGTAAAGTCTCTATAGACAGATATGTTACTGACTGGGTAAAGTCTCTATAGACAGATATGTTACTGACTGGGTAAAGTCTCTATAGACAGATATGTTACTGACTGGGTAAAGTCTCTATAGACAGATACTGACTGGGTAAAGTCTCTATAGACAGATATGTTACTGACTGGGTAAAGTCTCTATAGACAGATATGTTACTGACTGGGTAAAGTCTCTATAGACAGATATGTTACTGACTGGGTAAAGTCTCTATAGACAGATATGTTACTGACTGGGTAAAGTCTCTATAGACAGATATGTTACTGACTGGGTAAAGTCTCTATAGACAGATATGTTACTGACTGGGTAAAGTCTCTATAGACAGATATGTTACTGACTGGGTAAAGTCTCTATAGACAGATATGTTACTGACTGGGTAAAGTCTCTATAGACAGATACTGACTGGGTAAAGTCTCTATAGACAGATATGTTACTGACTGGGTAAAGTCTCTATAGACAGATATGTTACTGACTGGGTAAAGTCTCTATAGACAGATATGTTACTGACTGGGTAAAGTCTCTATAGACAGATATGTTACTGACTGGGTAAAGTCTCTATAGACAGATATGTTACTGACTGGGTAAAGTCTCTATAGACAGATTACTGACTGGGTAAAGTCTCTATAGACAGATATGTTACTGACTGGGTAAAGTCTCTATAGACAGATATGTTACTGACTGGGTAAAGTCTCTATAGACAGATATGTTACTGACTGGGTAAAGTCTCTATAGACAGATATGTTACTGACTGGGTAAAGTCTCTATAGACAGATATGTTACTGACTGGGTAAAGTCTCTATAGACAGATATGTTACTGACTGGGTAAAGTCTCTATAGACAGATATGTTACTGACTGGGTAAAGTCTCTATAGACAGATACTGACTGGGTAAAGTCTCTATAGACAGATACTGACTGGGTAAAGTCTCTATAGACAGATATGTTACTGACTGGGTAAAGTCTCTATAGACAGATATGTTACTGACTGGGTAAAGTCTCTATAGACAGATATGTTACTGACTGGGTAAAGTCTCTATAGACAGATATGTTACTGACTGGGTAAAGTCTCTATAGACAGATACTGACTGGGTAAAGTCTCTATAGACAGATATGTTACTGACTGGGTAAAGTCTCTATAGACAGATATGTTACTGACTGGGTAAAGTCTCTATAGACAGATATGTTACTGACTGGGTAAAGTCTCTATAGACAGATACTGACTGGGTAAAGTCTCTATAGACAGATATGTTACTGACTGGGTAAAGTCTCTATAGACAGATATGTTACTGACTGGGTAAAGTCTCTATAGACAGATATGTTACTGACTGGGTAAAGTCTCTATAGACAGATATGTTACTGACTGGGTAAAGTCTCTATAGACAGATATGTTACTGACTGGGTAAAGTCTCTATAGACAGATATGTTACTGACTGGGTAAAGTCTCTATAGACAGATATGTTACTGACTGGGTAAAGTCTCTATAGACAGATATGTTACTGACTGGGTAAAGTCTCTATAGACAGATACTGACTGGGTAAAGTCTCTATAGACAGATATGTTACTGACTGGGTAAAGTCTCTATAGACAGATATGTTACTGACTGGGTAAAGTCTCTATAGACAGATATGTTACTGACTGGGTAAAGTCTCTATAGACAGATATGTTACTGACTGGGTAAAGTCTCTATAGACAGATATGTTACTGACTGGGTAAAGTCTCTATAGACAGATATGTTACTGACTGGGTAAAGTCTCTATAGACAGATATGTTACTGACTGGGTAAAGTCTCTATAGACAGATACTGACTGGGTAAAGTCTCTATAGACAGATATGTTACTGACTGGGTAAAGTCTCTATAGACAGATATGTTACTGACTGGGTAAAGTCTCTATAGACAGATATGTTACTGACTGGGTAAAGTCTCTATAGACAGATATGTTACTGACTGGGTAAAGTCTCTATAGACAGATATGTTACTGACTGGGTAAAGTCTCTATAGACAGATATGTTACTGACTGGGTAAAGTCTCTATAGACAGATATGTTACTGACTGGGTAAAGTCTCTATAGACAGATACTGACTGGGTAAAGTCTCTATAGACAGATACTGACTGGGTAAAGTCTCTATAGACAGATATGTTACTGACTGGGTAAAGTCTCTATAGACAGATATGTTACTGACTGGGTAAAGTCTCTATAGACAGATATGTTACTGACTGGGTAAAGTCTCTATAGACAGATATGTTACTGACTGGGTAAAGTCTCTATAGACAGATACTGACTGGGTAAAGTCTCTATAGACAGATATGTTACTGACTGGGTAAAGTCTCTATAGACAGATATGTTACTGACTGGGTAAAGTCTCTATAGACAGATATGTTACTGACTGGGTAAAGTCTCTATAGACAGATATGTTACTGACTGGGTAAAGTCTCTATAGACAGATATGTTACTGACTGGGTAAAGTCTCTATAGACAGATATGTTACTGACTGGGTAAAGTCTCTATAGACAGATATGTTACTGACTGGGTAAAGTCTCTATAGACAGATATGTTACTGACTGGGTAAAGTCTCTATAGACAGATATGTTACTGACTGGGTAAAGTCTCTATAGACAGATACTGACTGGGTAAAGTCTCTATAGACAGATATGTTACTGACTGGGTAAAGTCTCTATAGACAGATATGTTACTGACTGGGTAAAGTCTCTATAGACAGATATGTTACTGACTGGGTAAAGTCTCTATAGACAGATATACTGACTGGGTAAAGTCTCTATAGACAGATATGTTACTGACTGGGTAAAGTCTCTATAGACAGATATGTTACTGACTGGGTAAAGTCTCTATAGACAGATATGTTACTGACTGGGTAAAGTCTCTATAGACAGATATGTTACTGACTGGGTAAAGTCTCTATAGACAGATATGTTACTGACTGGGTAAAGTCTCTATAGACAGATACTGACTGGGTAAAGTCTCTATAGACAGATATGTTACTGACTGGGTAAAGTCTCTATAGACAGATATGTTACTGACTGGGTAAAGTCTCTATAGACAGATATGTTACTGACTGGGTAAAGTCTCTATAGGCAGATATGTTACTGACTGGGTAAAGTCTCTATAGACAGATATGTTACTGACTGGGTAAAGTCTCTATAGACAGATACTGACTGGGTAAAGTCTCTATAGACAGATATGTTACTGACTGGGTAAAGTCTCTATAGACAGATATGTTACTGACTGGGTAAAGTCTCTATAGACAGATATGTTACTGACTGGGTAAAGTCTCTATAGACAGATATGTTACTGACTGGGTAAAGTCTCTATAGACAGATATGTTACTGACTGGGTAAAGTCTCTATAGACAGATATGTTACTGACTGGGTAAAGTCTCTATAGACAGATATGTTACTGACTGGGTAAAGTCTCTATAGACAGATATGTTACTGACTGGGTAAAGTCTCTATAGACAGATATGTTACTGACTGGGTAAAGTCTCTATAGACAGATATGTTACTGACTGGGTAAAGTCTCTATAGACAGATACTGACTGGGTAAAGTCTCTATAGACAGATACTGACTGGGTAAAGTCTCTATAGACAGATATGTTACTGACTGGGTAAAGTCTCTATAGACAGATATGTTACTGACTGGGTAAAGTCTCTATAGACAGATATGTTACTGACTGGGTAAAGTCTCTATAGACAGATATGTTACTGACTGGGTAAAGTCTCTATAGACAGATACTGACTGGGTAAAGTCTCTATAGACAGATATGTTACTGACTGGGTAAAGTCTCTATAGACAGATATGTTACTGACTGGGTAAAGTCTCTATAGACAGATATGTTACTGACTGGGTAAAGTCTCTATAGACAGATATGTTACTGACTGGGTAAAGTCTCTATAGACAGATACTGACTGGGTAAAGTCTCTATAGACAGATATGTTACTGACTGGGTAAAGTCTCTATAGACAGATATGTTACTGACTGGGTAAAGTCTCTATAGACAGATATGTTACTGACTGGGTAAAGTCTCTATAGACAGATATGTTACTGACTGGGTAAAGTCTCTATAGACAGATATGTTACTGACTGGGTAAAGTCTCTATAGACAGATATGTTACTGACTGGGTAAAGTCTCTATAGACAGATATGTTACTGACTGGGTAAAGTCTCTATAGACAGATACTGACTGGGTAAAGTCTCTATAGACAGATATGTTACTGACTGGGTAAAGTCTCTATAGACAGATATGTTACTGACTGGGTAAAGTCTCTATAGACAGATATGTTACTGACTGGGTAAAGTCTCTATAGACAGATATGTTACTGACTGGGTAAAGTCTCTATAGACAGATATGTTACTGACTGGGTAAAGTCTCTATAGACAGATATGTTACTGACTGGGTAAAGTCTCTATAGACAGATATGTTACTGACTGGGTAAAGTCTCTATAGACAGAGTTACTGACTGGGTAAAGTCTCTATAGACAGATACTGACTGGGTAAAGTCTCTATAGACAGATATGTTACTGACTGGGTAAAGTCTCTATAGACAGATATGTTACTGACTGGGTAAAGTCTCTATAGACAGATATGTTACTGACTGGGTAAAGTCTCTATAGACAGATATGTTACTGACTGGGTAAAGTCTCTATAGACAGATACTGACTGGGTAAAGTCTCTATAGACAGATATGTTACTGACTGGGTAAAGTCTCTATAGACAGATATGTTACTGACTGGGTAAAGTCTCTATAGACAGATATGTTACTGACTGGGTAAAGTCTCTATAGACAGATATGTTACTGACTGGGTAAAGTCTCTATAGACAGATATGTTACTGACTGGGTAAAGTCTCTATAGACAGATATGTTACTGACTGGGTAAAGTCTCTATAGACAGATATGTTACTGACTGGGTAAAGTCTCTATAGACAGATATGTTACTGACTGGGTAAAGTCTCTATAGACAGATATGTTACTGACTGGGTAAAGTCTCTATAGACAGATACTGACTGGGTAAAGTCTCTATAGACAGATATGTTACTGACTGGGTAAAGTCTCTATAGACAGATATGTTACTGACTGGGTAAAGTCTCTATAGACAGATATGTTACTGACTGGGTAAAGTCTCTATAGACAGATACTGACTGGGTAAAGTCTCTATAGACAGATATGTTACTGACTGGGTAAAGTCTCTATAGACAGATATGTTACTGACTGGGTAAAGTCTCTATAGACAGATATGTTACTGACTGGGTAAAGTCTCTATAGACAGATATGTTACTGACTGGGTAAAGTCTCTATAGACAGATATGTTACTGACTGGGTAAAGTCTCTATAGACAGATACTGACTGGGTAAAGTCTCTATAGACAGATATGTTACTGACTGGGTAAAGTCTCTATAGACAGATATGTTACTGACTGGGTAAAGTCTCTATAGACAGATATGTTACTGACTGGGTAAAGTCTCTATAGACAGATATGTTACTGACTGGGTAAAGTCTCTATAGACAGATATGTTACTGACTGGGTAAAGTCTCTATAGACAGATACTGACTGGGTAAAGTCTCTATAGACAGATATGTTACTGACTGGGTAAAGTCTCTATAGACAGATATGTTACTGACTGGGTAAAGTCTCTATAGACAGATATGTTACTGACTGGGTAAAGTCTCTATAGACAGATATGTTACTGACTGGGTAAAGTCTCTATAGACAGATATGTTACTGACTGGGTAAAGTCTCTATAGACAGATATGTTACTGACTGGGTAAAGTCTCTATAGACAGATATGTTACTGACTGGGTAAAGTCTCTATAGACAGATATGTTACTGACTGGGTAAAGTCTCTATAGACAGATATGTTACTGACTGGGTAAAGTCTCTATAGACAGATATGTTACTGACTGGGTAAAGTCTCTATAGACAGATACTGACTGGGTAAAGTCTCTATAGACAGATACTGACTGGGTAAAGTCTCTATAGACAGATATGTTACTGACTGGGTAAAGTCTCTATAGACAGATATGTTACTGACTGGGTAAAGTCTCTATAGACAGATATGTTACTGACTGGGTAAAGTCTCTATAGACAGATATGTTACTGACTGGGTAAAGTCTCTATAGACAGATACTGACTGGGTAAAGTCTCTATAGACAGATATGTTACTGACTGGGTAAAGTCTCTATAGACAGATATGTTACTGACTGGGTAAAGTCTCTATAGACAGATATGTTACTGACTGGGTAAAGTCTCTATAGACAGATATGTTACTGACTGGGTAAAGTCTCTATAGACAGATATGTTACTGACTGGGTAAAGTCTCTATAGACAGATATGTTACTGACTGGGTAAAGTCTCTATAGACAGATATGTTACTGACTGGGTAAAGTCTCTATAGACAGATATGTTACTGACTGGGTAAAGTCTCTATAGACAGATATGTTACTGACTGGGTAAAGTCTCTATAGACAGATATGTTACTGACTGGGTAAAGTCTCTATAGACAGATATGTTACTGACTGGGTAAAGTCTCTATAGACAGATATGTTACTGACTGGGTAAAGTCTCTATAGACAGATATGTTACTGACTGGGTAAAGTCTCTATAGACAGATACTGACTGGGTAAAGTCTCTATAGACAGATATGTTACTGACTGGGTAAAGTCTCTATAGACAGATATGTTACTGACTGGGTAAAGTCTCTATAGACAGATATGTTACTGACTGGGTAAAGTCTCTATAGACAGATATGTTACTGACTGGGTAAAGTCTCTATAGACAGATATGTTACTGACTGGGTAAAGTCTCTATAGACAGATATGTTACTGACTGGGTAAAGTCTCTATAGACAGATATGTTACTGACTGGGTAAAGTCTCTATAGACAGATATGTTACTGACTGGGTAAAGTCTCTATAGACAGATACTGACTGGGTAAAGTCTCTATAGACAGATATGTTACTGACTGGGTAAAGTCTCTATAGACAGATATGTTACTGACTGGGTAAAGTCTCTATAGACAGATATGTTACTGACTGGGTAAAGTCTCTATAGACAGATATGTTACTGACTGGGTAAAGTCTCTATAGACAGATATGTTACTGACTGGGTAAAGTCTCTATAGACAGATACTGACTGGGTAAAGTCTCTATAGACAGATATGTTACTGACTGGGTAAAGTCTCTATAGACAGATATGTTACTGACTGGGTAAAGTCTCTATAGACAGATATGTTACTGACTGGGTAAAGTCTCTATAGACAGATATGTTACTGACTGGGTAAAGTCTCTATAGACAGATACTGACTGGGTAAAGTCTCTATAGACAGATATGTTACTGACTGGGTAAAGTCTCTATAGACAGATATGTTACTGACTGGGTAAAGTCTCTATAGACAGATATGTTACTGACTGGGTAAAGTCTCTATAGACAGATATGTTACTGACTGGGTAAAGTCTCTATAGACAGATATGTTACTGACTGGGTAAAGTCTCTATAGACAGATATGTTACTGACTGGGTAAAGTCTCTATAGACAGATATGTTACTGACTGGGTAATGTCTCTATAGACAGATATGTTACTGACTGGGTAAAGTCTCTATAGACAGATACTGACTGGGTAAAGTCTCTATAGACAGATATGTTACTGACTGGGTAAAGTCTCTATAGACAGATATGTTACTGACTGGGTAAAGTCTCTATAGACAGATATGTTACTGACTGGGTAAAGTCTCTATAGACAGATATGTTACTGACTGGGTAAAGTCTCTATAGACAGATATGTTACTGACTGGGTAAAGTCTCTATAGACAGATACTGACTGGGTAAAGTCTCTATAGACAGATATGTTACTGACTGGGTAAAGTCTCTATAGACAGATATGTTACTGACTGGGTAAAGTCTCTATAGACAGATATGTTACTGACTGGGTAAAGTCTCTATAGACAGATATGTTACTGACTGGGTAAAGTCTCTATAGACAGATATGTTACTGACTGGGTAAAGTCTCTATAGACAGATATGTTACTGACTGGGTAAAGTCTCTATAGACAGATATGTTACTGACTGGGTAAAGTCTCTATAGACAGATACTGACTGGGTAAAGTCTCTATAGACAGATACTGACTGGGTAAAGTCTCTATAGACAGATATGTTACTGACTGGGTAAAGTCTCTATAGACAGATATGTTACTGACTGGGTAAAGTCTCTATAGACAGATATGTTACTGACTGGGTAAAGTCTCTATAGACAGATATGTTACTGACTGGGTAAAGTCTCTATAGACAGATACTGACTGGGTAAAGTCTCTATAGACAGATATGTTACTGACTGGGTAAAGTCTCTATAGACAGATATGTTACTGACTGGGTAAAGTCTCTATAGACAGATATGTTACTGACTGGGTAAAGTCTCTATAGACAGATATGTTACTGACTGGGTAAAGTCTCTATAGACAGATATGTTACTGACTGGGTAAAGTCTCTATAGACAGATATGTTACTGACTGGGTAAAGTCTCTATAGACAGATATGTTACTGACTGGGTAAAGTCTCTATAGACAGATATGTTACTGACTGGGTAAAGTCTCTATAGACAGATATGTTACTGACTGGGTAAAGTCTCTATAGACAGATATGTTACTGACTGGGTAAAGTCTCTATAGACAGATATGTTACTGACTGGGTAAAGTCTCTATAGACAGATATGTTACTGACTGGGTAAAGTCTCTATAGACAGATTACTGACTGGGTAAAGTCTCTATAGACAGATATGTTACTGACTGGGTAAAGTCTCTATAGACAGATATGTTACTGACTGGGTAAAGTCTCTATAGACAGATATGTTACTGACTGGGTAAAGTCTCTATAGACAGATATGTTACTGACTGGGTAAAGTCTCTATAGACAGATATGTTACTGACTGGGTAAAGTCTCTATAGACAGATATGTTACTGACTGGGTAAAGTCTCTATAGACAGATATGTTACTGACTGGGTAAAGTCTCTATAGACAGATACTGACTGGGTAAAGTCTCTATAGACAGATATGTTACTGACTGGGTAAAGTCTCTATAGACAGATATGTTACTGACTGGGTAAAGTCTCTATAGACAGATATGTTACTGACTGGGTAAAGTCTCTATAGACAGATATGTTACTGACTGGGTAAAGTCTCTATAGACAGATATGTTACTGACTGGGTAAAGTCTCTATAGACAGATATGTTACTGACTGGGTAAAGTCTCTATAGGCAGATATGTTACTGACTGGGTAAAGTCTCTATAGACAGATATGTTACTGACTGGGTAAAGTCTCTATAGACAGATACTGACTGGGTAAAGTCTCTATAGACAGATATGTTACTGACTGGGTAAAGTCTCTATAGACAGATATGTTACTGACTGGGTAAAGTCTCTATAGACAGATATGTTACTGACTGGGTAAAGTCTCTATAGACAGATACTGACTGGGTAAAGTCTCTATAGACAGATATGTTACTGACTGGGTAAAGTCTCTATAGACAGATATGTTACTGACTGGGTAAAGTCTCTATAGACAGATATGTTACTGACTGGGTAAAGTCTCTATAGACAGATATGTTACTGACTGGGTAAAGTCTCTATAGACAGATATGTTACTGACTGGGTAAAGTCTCTATAGACAGATACTGACTGGGTAAAGTCTCTATAGACAGATATGTTACTGACTGGGTAAAGTCTCTATAGACAGATATGTTACTGACTGGGTAAAGTCTCTATAGACAGATATGTTACTGACTGGGTAAAGTCTCTATAGACAGATATGTTACTGACTGGGTAAAGTCTCTATAGACAGATATGTTACTGACTGGGTAAAGTCTCTATAGACAGATACTGACTGGGTAAAGTCTCTATAGACAGATATGTTACTGACTGGGTAAAGTCTCTATAGACAGATATGTTACTGACTGGGTAAAGTCTCTATAGACAGATATGTTACTGACTGGGTAAAGTCTCTATAGACAGATATGTTACTGACTGGGTAAAGTCTCTATAGACAGATATGTTACTGACTGGGTAAAGTCTCTATAGACAGATATGTTACTGACTGGGTAAAGTCTCTATAGACAGATATGTTACTGACTGGGTAAAGTCTCTATAGACAGATATGTTACTGACTGGGTAAAGTCTCTATAGACAGATATGTTACTGACTGGGTAAAGTCTCTATAGACAGATATGTTACTGACTGGGTAAAGTCTCTATAGACAGATTACTGACTGGGTAAAGTCTCTATAGACAGATACTGACTGGGTAAAGTCTCTATAGACAGATACTGACTGGGTAAAGTCTCTATAGACAGATATGTTACTGACTGGGTAAAGTCTCTATAGACAGATACTGACTGGGTAAAGTCTCTATAGACAGATATGTTACTGACTGGGTAAAGTCTCTATAGACAGATACTGACTGGGTAAAGTCTCTATAGACAGATATGTTACTGACTGGGTAAAGTCTCTATAGACAGATATGTTACTGACTGGGTAAAGTCTCTATAGACAGATATGTTACTGACTGGGTAAAGTCTCTATAGACAGATATGTTACTGACTGGGTAAAGTCTCTATAGACAGATATGTTACTGACTGGGTAAAGTCTCTATAGACAGATATGTTACTGACTGGGTAAAGTCTCTATAGACAGATACTGACTGGGTAAAGTCTCTATAGACAGATATGTTACTGACTGGGTAAAGTCTCTATAGACAGATATGTTACTGACTGGGTAAAGTCTCTATAGACAGATATGTTACTGACTGGGTAAAGTCTCTATAGACAGATATGTTACTGACTGGGTAAAGTCTCTATAGACAGATACTGACTGGGTAAAGTCTCTATAGACAGATATGTTACTGACTGGGTAAAGTCTCTATAGACAGATATGTTACTGACTGGGTAAAGTCTCTATAGACAGATATGTTACTGACTGGGTAAAGTCTCTATAGACAGATATGTTACTGACTGGGTAAAGTCTCTATAGACAGATATGTTACTGACTGGGTAAAGTCTCTATAGACAGATATGTTACTGACTGGGTAAAGTCTCTATAGACAGATATGTTACTGACTGGGTAATGTCTCTATAGACAGATATGTTACTGACTGGGTAAAGTCTCTATAGACAGATACTGACTGGGTAAAGTCTCTATAGACAGATACTGACTGGGTAAAGTCTCTATAGACAGATACTGACTGGGTAAAGTCTCTATAGACAGATATGTTACTGACTGGGTAAAGTCTCTATAGGCAGATATGTTACTGACTGGGTAAAGTCTCTATAGACAGATATGTTACTGACTGTGTAAAGTCTCTATAGACAGATACTGACTGGGTAAAGTCTCTATAGACAGATATGTTACTGACTGGGTAAAGTCTCTATAGACAGATATGTTACTGACTGGGTAAAGTCTCTATAGGCAGATATGTTACTGACTGGGTAAAGTCTCTATAGACAGATATGTTACTGACTGGGTAAAGTCTCTATAGACAGATACTGACTGGGTAAAGTCTCTATAGACAGATATGTTACTGACTGGGTAAAGTCTCTATAGGCAGATATGTTACTGACTGGGTAAAGTCTCTATAGACAGATATGTTACTGACTGGGTAAAGTCTCTATAGACAGATATGTTACTGACTGGGTAAAGTCTCTATAGACAGATACTGACTGGGTAAAGTCTCTATAGACAGATATGTTACTGACTGGGTAAAGTCTCTATAGACAGATATGTTACTGACTGGGTAAAGTCTCTATAGACAGATATGTTACTGACTGGGTAAAGTCTCTATAGACAGATATGTTACTGACTGGGTAAAGTCTCTATAGACAGATATGTTACTGACTGGGTAAAGTCTCTATAGACAGATATGTTACTGACTGGGTAAAGTCTCTATAGACAGATATGTTACTGACTGGGTAATGTCTCTATAGACAGATATGTTACTGACTGGGTAAAGTCTCTATAGACAGATACTGACTGGGTAAAGTCTCTATAGACAGATATGTTACTGACTGGGTAAAGTCTCTATAGACAGATATGTTACTGACTGGGTAAAGTCTCTATAGGCAGATATGTTACTGACTGGGTAAAGTCTCTATAGACAGATATGTTACTGACTGGGTAAAGTCTCTATAGACAGATATGTTACTGACTGGGTAAAGTCTCTATAGACAGATACTGACTGGGTAAAGTCTCTATAGACAGATATGTTACTGACTGGGTAAAGTCTCTATAGACAGATATGTTACTGACTGGGTAAAGTCTCTATAGACAGATATGTTACTGACTGGGTAAAGTCTCTATAGACAGATATGTTACTGACTGGGTAAAGTCTCTATAGACAGATATGTTACTGACTGGGTAAAGTCTCTATAGACAGATATGTTACTGACTGGGTAATGTCTCTATAGACAGATATGTTACTGACTGGGTAAAGTCTCTATAGACAGATACTGACTGGGTAAAGTCTCTATAGACAGATACTGACTGGGTAAAGTCTCTATAGACAGATATGTTACTGACTGGGTAAAGTCTCTATAGACAGATATGTTACTGACTGGGTAAAGTCTCTATAGACAGATATGTTACTGACTGGGTAAAGTCTCTATAGACAGATATGTTACTGACTGGGTAAAGTCTCTATAGACAGATATGTTACTGACTGGGTAAAGTCTCTATAGACAGATATGTTACTGACTGGGTAAAGTCTCTATAGACAGATATGTTACTGACTGGGTAAAGTCTCTATAGACAGATATGTTACTGACTGGGTAAAGTCTCTATAGACAGATACTGACTGGGTAAAGTCTCTATAGACAGATATGTTACTGACTGGGTAAAGTCTCTATAGACAGATATGTTACTGACTGGGTAAAGTCTCTATAGACAGATATGTTACTGACTGGGTAAAGTCTCTATAGACAGATATGTTACTGACTGGGTAAAGTCTCTATAGACAGATATGTTACTGACTGGGTAAAGTCTCTATAGACAGATATGTTACTGACTGGGTAAAGTCTCTATAGACAGATATGTTACTGACTGGGTAAAGTCTCTATAGACAGATATGTTACTGACTGGGTAAAGTCTCTATAGACAGATACTGACTGGGTAAAGTCTCTATAGACAGATATGTTACTGACTGGGTAAAGTCTCTATAGACAGATATGTTACTGACTGGGTAAAGTCTCTATAGACAGATATGTTACTGACTGGGTAAAGTCTCTATAGACAGATATGTTACTGACTGGGTAAAGTCTCTATAGACAGATATGTTACTGACTGGGTAAAGTCTCTATAGACAGATATGTTACTGACTGGGTAAAGTCTCTATAGACAGATATGTTACTGACTGGGTAAAGTCTCTATAGACAGATACTGACTGGGTAAAGTCTCTATAGACAGATATGTTACTGACTGGGTAAAGTCTCTATAGACAGATATGTTACTGACTGGGTAAAGTCTCTATAGACAGATATGTTACTGACTGGGTAAAGTCTCTATAGACAGATATGTTACTGACTGGGTAAAGTCTCTATAGACAGATATGTTACTGACTGGGTAAAGTCTCTATAGACAGATATGTTACTGACTGGGTAAAGTCTCTATAGACAGATATGTCACTGACTGGGTAAAGTCTCTATAGACAGATACTGACTGGGTAAAGTCTCTATAGACAGATACTGACTGGGTAAAGTCTCTATAGACAGATGTGTTACTGACTGGGTAAAGTCTCTATAGGACAGATATGTTACTGACTGGGTAAAGTCTCTATAGACAGATATGTTACTGACTGGGTAAAGTCTCTATAGACAGATATGTTACTGACTGGGTAAAGTCTCTATAGACAGATACTGACTGGGTAAAGTCTCTATAGACAGATATGTTACTGACTGGGTAAAGTCTCTATAGACAGATATGTTACTGACTGGGTAAAGTCTCTATAGACAGATATGTTACTGACTGGGTAAAGTCTCTATAGACAGATATGTTACTGACTGGGTAAAGTCTCTATAGACAGATATGTTACTGACTGGGTAAAGTCTCTATAGACAGATATGTTACTGACTGGGTAAAGTCTCTATAGACAGATATGTTACTGACTGGGTAAAGTCTCTATAGGCAGATATGTTACTGACTGGGTAAAGTCTCTATAGACAGATATGTTACTGACTGGGTAAAGTCTCTATAGACAGATACTGACTGGGTAAAGTCTCTATAGACAGATATGTTACTGACTGGGTAAAGTCTCTATAGGCAGATATGTTACTGACTGGGTAAAGTCTCTATAGACAGATATGTTACTGACTGGGTAAAGTCTCTATAGACAAATACTGACTGGGTAAAGTCTCTATAGACAGATATGTTACTGACTGGGTAAAGTCTCTATAGACAGATATGTTACTGACTGGGTAAAGTCTCTATAGACAGATATGTTACTGACTGGGTAAAGTCTCTATAGACAGATATGTTACTGACTGGGTAAAGTCTCTATAGACAGATATGTTACTGACTGGGTAAAGTCTCTATAGACAGATACTGACTGGGTAAAGTCTCTATAGACAGATATGTTACTGACTGGGTAAAGTCTCTATAGACAGATATGTTACTGACTGGGTAAAGTCTCTATAGGCAGATATGTTACTGACTGGGTAAAGTCTCTATAGGCAGATATGTTACTGACTGGGTAAAGTCTCTATAGACAGATATGTTACTGACTGGGTAAAGTCTCTGTAGACAGATACTGACTGGGTAAAGTCTCTATAGACAGATATGTTACTGACTGGGTAAAGTCTCTATAGACAGATATGTTACTGACTGGGTAAAGTCTCTATAGACAGATATGTTACTGACTGGGTAAAGTCTCTATAGACAGATATGTTACTGACTGGGTAAAGTCTCTATAGACAGATATGTTACTGACTGGGTAAAGTCTCTATAGACAGATATGTTACTGACTGGGTAAAGTCTCTATAGACAGATATGATACTGACTGGGTAAAGTCTCTATAGACAGATATGTTACTGACTGGGTAAAGTCTCTATAGGCAGATATGTTACTGACTGGGTAAAGTCTCTATAGACAGATATGTTACTGACTGGGTAAAGTCTCTATAGACAGATACTGACTGGGTAAAGTCTCTATAGACAGATACTGACTGGGTAAAGTCTCTATAGACAGATATGATACTGACTGGGTAAAGTCTCTATAGGCAGATATGTTACTGACTGGGTAAAGTCTCTATAGGTAGATATGTTACTGACTGGGTAAAGTCTCTATAGACAGATATGTTACTGACTGGGTAAAGTCTCTGTAGACAGATACTGACTGGGTAAAGTCTCTATAGACAGATATGTTACTGACTGGGTAAAGTCTCTATAGACAGATATGTTACTGACTGGGTAAAGTCTCTATAGACAGATATGTTACTGACTGGGTAAAGTCTCTATAGACAGATATGTTACTGACTGGGTAAAGTCTCTATAGACAGATATGTTACTGACTGGGTAAAGTCTCTATAGACAGATATGTTACTGACTGGGTAAAGTCTCTATAGACAGATATGATACTGACTGGGTAAAGTCTCTATAGACAGATATGTTACTGACTGGGTAAAGTCTCTATAGGCAGATATGTTACTGACTGGGTAAAGTCTCTATAGACAGATACTGACTGGGTAAAGTCTCTATAGACAGATATGTTACTGACTGGGTAAAGTCTCTATAGACAGATATGTTACTGACTGGGTAAAGTCTCTATAGACAGATGTGTTACTGACTGGGTAAAGTCTCTATAGACAGATACTGACTGGGTAAAGTCTCTATAGACAGATATGTTACTGACTGGGTAAAGTCTCTATAGACAGATATGTTACTGACTGGGTAAAGTCTCTATAGACAGATATGTTACTGACTGGGTAAAGTCTCTATAGACAGATATGTTACTGACTGGGTAAAGTCTCTATAGACAGATATGTTACTGACTGGGTAAAGTCTCTATAGACAGATATGTTACTGACTGGGTAAAGTCTCTATAGACAGATATGTTACTGACTGGGTAATGTCTCTATAGACAGATATGTTACTGACTGGGTAAAGTCTCTATAGACAGATACTGACTGGGTAAAGTCTCTATAGACAGATATGTTACTGACTGGGTAAAGTCTCTATAGACAGATATGTTACTGACTGGGTAAAGTCTCTATAGACAGATATGTTACTGACTGGGTAAAGTCTCTATAGACAGATATGTTACTGACTGGGTAAAGTCTCTATAGGCAGATATGTTACTGACTGGGTAAAGTCTCTATAGACAGATATGTTACTGACTGGGTAAAGTCTCTATAGACAGATATGTTACTGACTGGGTAAAGTCTCTATAGACAGATACTGACTGGGTAAAGTCTCTATAGACAGATATGTTACTGACTGGGTAAAGTCTCTATAGACAGATATGTTACTGACTGGGTAAAGTCTCTATAGACAGATATGTTACTGACTGGGTAAAGTCTCTATAGACAGATATGTTACTGACTGGGTAAAGTCTCTATAGACAGATATGTTACTGACTGGGTAAAGTCTCTATAGACAGATATGTTACTGACTGGGTAATGTCTCTATAGACAGATATGTTACTGACTGGGTAAAGTCTCTATAGACAGATACTGACTGGGTAAAGTCTCTATAGACAGATACTGACTGGGTAAAGTCTCTATAGACAGATGTGTTACTGACTGGGTAAAGTCTCTATAGGAAGATATGTTACTGACTGGGTAAAGTCTCTATAGACAGATATGTTACTGACTGGGTAAAGTCTCTATAGACAGATATGTTACTGACTGGGTAAAGTCTCTATAGACAGATACTGACTGGGTAAAGTCTCTATAGACAGATATGTTACTGACTGGGTAAAGTCTCTATAGACAGATATGTTACTGACTGGGTAAAGTCTCTATAGACAGATGTGTTACTGACTGGGTAAAGTCTCTATAGACAGATATGTTACTGACTGGGTAAAGTCTCTATAGACAGATATGTTACTGACTGGGTAAAGTCTCTATAGACAGATATGTTACTGACTGGGTAAAGTCTCTATAGACAGATATGTTACTGACTGGGTAAAGTCTCTATAGACAGATATGTTACTGACTGGGTAAAGTCTCTATAGACAGATATGTTACTGACTGGGTAAAGTCTCTATAGACAGATATGATACTGACTGGGTAAAGTCTCTATAGACAGATATGTTACTGACTGGGTAAAGTCTCTATAGGCAGATATGTTACTGACTGGGTAAAGTCTCTATAGACAGATATGTTACTGACTGGGTAAAGTCTCTATAGACAGATACTGACTGGGTAAAGTCTCTATAGACAGATACTGACTGGGTAAAGTCTCTATAGACAGATATGTTACTGACTGGGTAAAGTCTCTATAGACAGATATGTTACTGACTGGGTAAAGTCTCTATAGACAGATATGTTACTGACTGGGTAAAGTCTCTATAGACAGATATGTTACTGACTGGGTAAAGTCTCTATAGACAGATATGTTACTGACTGGGTAAAGTCTCTATAGACAGATATGTTACTGACTGGGTAAAGTCTCTATAGACAGATATGTTACTGACTGGGTAAAGTCTCTATAGACAGATACTGACTGGGTAAAGTCTCTATAGGCAGATATGTTACTGACTGGGTAAAGTCTCTATAGACAGATATGTTACTGACTGGGTAAAGTCTCTATAGACAGATACTGACTGGGTAAAGTCTCTATAGGCAGATATGTTCCTGACTGGGTAAAGTCTCTATAGACAGATATGTTACTGACTGGGTAAAGTCTCTATAGACAGATACTGACTGTGTAAAGTCTCTATAGACAGATACTGACTGGGTAAAGTCTCTATAGACAGATATGATACTGACTGGGTAAAGTCTCTATAGACAGATATGTTACTGACTGGGTAAAGTCTCTATAGACAGATACTGATTGGGTAAAGTCTCTATAGACAGATATGTTACTGACTGGGTAAAGTCTCTATAGACAGATATGTTACTGACTGGGTAAAGTCTCTATAGACAGATATGTTACTGACTGGGTAAAGTCTCTATAGACAGATATGTTACTGACTGGGTAAAGTCTCTATAGACAGATATGTTACTGACTGGGTAAAGTCTCTATAGACAGATATGTTACTGACTGGGTAAAGTCTCTATAGACAGATATGTTACTGACTGGGTAAAGTCTCTATAGACAGATACTGACTGGGTAAAGTCTCTATAGGCAGATATGTTACTGACTGGGTAAAGTCTCTATAGACAGATATGTTACTGACTGGGTAAAGTCTCTATAGACAGATACTGACTGGGTAAAGTCTCTATAGGCAGATATGTTCCTGACTGGGTAAAGTCTCTATAGACAGATATGTTACTGACTGGGTAAAGTCTCTATAGACAGATACTGACTGTGTAAAGTCTCTATAGACAGATACTGACTGGGTAAAGTCTCTATAGACAGATATGATACTGACTGGGTAAAGTCTCTATAGACAGATATGTTACTGACTGGGTAAAGTCTCTATAGACAGATACTGATTGGGTAATGTCTCTATAGACAGATATGTTACTGACTGGGTAAAGTCTCTATAGACAGATATGTTACTGACTGGGTAAAGTCTCTATAGACAGATATGTTACTGACTGGGTAAAGTCTCTATAGACAGATACTGACTGGGTAAAGTCCCTATAGACAGATATGTTACTGACTGGGTAAAGTCTCTATAGACATATACTGACTGGGTAAAGTCTCTATAGACAGATATGTTACTGACTGGGTAATGTCTCTATAGACAGATACTGACTGGGTAAAGTCTCTATAGACAGATATGTTACTGACTGGGTAATGTCTCTATAGACAGATACTGACTGGGTAAAGTCTCTATAGACAGATACTGACTGGGTAAAGTCTCTATAGACAGATATGATACTGACTGGGTAAAGTCTCTATAGACAGATATGTTACTGACTGGGTAAAGTCTCTATAGACAGATACTGATTGGGTAATGTCTCTATAGACAGATATGTTACTGACTGGGTAAAGTCTCTATAGACAGATATGTTACTGACTGGGTAAAGTCTCTATAGACAGATATGTTACTGACTGGGTAAAGTCTCTATAGACAGATATGTTACTGACTGGGTAAAGTCTCTATAGACAGATACTGACTGGGTAAAGTCCCTATAGACAGATATGTTACTGACTGGGTAAAGTCTCTATAGACATATGCTGACTGGGTAAAGTCTCTATAGACAGATACTGACTGGGTAAAGTCTCTATAGACAGATATGTTACTGACTGGGTAATGTCTCTATAGACAGATACTGACTGGGTAAAGTCTCTATAGACAGATATGTTACTGACTGGGTAAAGTCTCTATAGGCAGATATGTTACTGACTGGGTAAAGTCTCTATAGACAGATATGTTACTGACTGGGTAAAGTCTCTATAGACAGATATGTTACTGACTGGGTAAAGTCTCTATAGACAGATACTGACTGGGTAAAGTCTCTATAGACAGATACTGACTGGGTAAAGTCTCTATAGACAGATATGTTACTGACTGGGTAAAGTCTCTATAGACAGATATGTTACTGACTGGGTAAAGTCTCTATAGACAGATATGTTACTGACTGGGTAAAGTCTCTATAGACAGATATGTTACTGACTGGGTAAAGTCTCTATAGACAGATATGTTACTGACTGGGTAAAGTCTCTATAGACAGATACTGACTGGGTAAAGTCTCTATAGACAGATATGTTACTGACTGGGTAAAGTCTCTATAGACAGATATGTTACTGACTGGGTAAAGTCTCTATAGACAGATATGTTACTGACTGGGTAAAGTCTCTATAGACAGATATGTTACTGACTGGGTAAAGTCTCTATAGACAGATACTGACTGGGTAAAGTCCCTATAGACAGATATGTTACTGACTGGGTAAAGTCTCTATAGACATATACTGACTGGGTAAAGTCTCTATAGACAGATACTGACTGGGTAAAGTCTCTATAGACAGATATGTTACTGACTGGGTAAAGTCTCTATAGACAGATATGTTACTGACTGGGTAAAGTCTCTATAGGCAGATATGTTACTGACTGGGTAAAGTCTCTATAGACAGATATGTTACTGACTGGGTAAAGTCTCTATAGACAGATACTGACTGGGTAAAGTCTCTATAGACAGATATGTTACTGACTGGGTAAAGTCTCTATAGACAGATATGTTACTGACTGGGTAAAGTCTCTATAGACAGATACTGACTGGGTAAAGTCTCTATAGACAGATATGTTACTGACTGGGTAAAGTCTCTATAGACAGATATGTTACTGACTGGGTAAAGTCTCTATAGGCAGATATGTTACTGACTGGGTAAAGTCTCTATAGACAGATATGTTACTGACTGGGTAAAGTCTGATCAGTTGTGTTTTCTTGATATCACTGTAAAATCAAATCAGACATTACAGTGCTGAAGTTTAAGACTGTTGAAACTGTTCAGATGAAATGGTAAATACTACGTTCTCAGAGAAATACCATCACTATCATGCTAAACATCACAGACTACATGAGTAACCCTGGACAGAGGTCATCATATCAGATCACTCACCTATCCACTGAGGTTCTCTGACCTGCTGTTCTACCAGAGTTATCCCTCTGTTCATGTTGCTGTTACTGCCTCTGTTCACATTCCAGGTCCTGGAGGTGCTCAGCAGAACAGCAGAACAGAGTCGGGGTTCTGTAACAACAGCTCTTCCTCCAGAACCAGATGAAGGTATCAGACACCAGGGTTCTGTAACAACAGCTCTTCCTCCAGAACCAGATGAAGGTATCAGTCACCAGGGTTCTGTATCAACAGCTCTTCCTCCAGAACCAGATGAAGGTATCAGTCACCAGGGTTCTGTAACAACAGCTCTTCCTCCAGAACCAGATGAAGGTATCAGACACCGGGGTTCTGTATCAACAGCTCTTCCTCCAGAACCAGATGAAGGTATCAGTCACCAGGGTTCTGTAACAACAGCTCTTCCTCCAGAACCAGATGAAGGTATCAGACACCAGGGTTCTGTATCAACAGCTCTTCCTCCAGAACCAGATGAAGGTATCAGTCACCAGGGTTCTGTAACAACAGCTCTTCCTCCAGAACCGGATGAAGGTATCAGACACCAGGGTTCTGTAACAACAGCTCTTCCTCCAGAACCAGATGAAGGTATCAGACACCAGGGTTCTGTAACAACAGCTCTTCCTCCAGAACCAGATGAAGGTATCAGACACCAGGGTTCTGTAACAACAGCTCTTCCTCCAGAACCAGATGAAGGTATCAGACACCAGGGTTCTGTAACAACAGCTCTTCCTCCAGAACCAGATGAAGGTATCAGACACCGGGGTTCTGTAACAACAGCTCTTCCTCCAGAACCAGATGAAGGTATCAGACACCAGGGTTCTGTAACAACAGCTCTTCCTCCAGAACCAGATGAAGGTATCAGACACCAGGGTTCTGTAACAACAGCTCTTCCTCCAGAACCAGATGAAGGTATCAGTCACCGGGGTTCTGTAACAACAGCTCTTCCTCCAGAACCAGATGAAGGTATCAGACACCAGGGTTCTGTAACAACAGCTCTTCCTCCAGAACCAGATGAAGGTATCAGACACCAGGGTTCTGTAACAACAGCTCTTCCTCCAGAACCAGATGAAGGTATCAGACACCAGGGTTCTGTAACAACAGCTCTTCCTCCAGAACCAGATGAAGGTATCAGACACCGGGGTTCTGTAACAACAGCTCTTCCTCCAGAGCTAACTCTCTCTCTCCAATGATGGTGCTTTTCAGAGCTGCTGATCTGTTCTGTGCTGTTCTGTTATGCTCATCTCTGTAGTTTGTTAGATCAGGTATTACAGACAAACTGGTTCTGTTGTGCTCCTCTCTGTAGTCTGTTTGATCAGGTCTAACTGAGGAACTGCTACTGAGATGAGGAAACACACAGCCTGTAGCCAGCAGCACTCATGCAAATTAGAGAACAAGGATAGAGAGAGAGAGAGAGAGAGAGAGAGAGAGAGAGAGAGAGAGAGAGAGAGAGAGACGGAGACAGGAGTAGACAGTGTGAGAGCGAGAGAGAGAGAGAGAGAGAGAGAGAGAGAGAGAGAGAGAGAGAGAGAGACGGAGACAGGAGTAGACAGTGTGAGAGAGAGAGAGAGAGAGAGAGAGAGAGAGAGAGACGGAGACAGGAGTAGACAGTGTGAGAGCGAGAGAGAGAGAGAGAGAGAGAAAAAGAGAGAGCGGAAGGGTGGGGGATAGTATGATAGCATTGTTAGACAAAGAGTTTCAGAGCAGAAGTTGACAATATGCTCAGAATCAGGAGAGGAGAAACATAGATAGACAGGTAGAGTATGAAATGCAGGAGAGATTTTAAAAGACAGAGAAAATGTCAACAACAACCCTGACAAAATGAGGAAGTGCAGAGTAGAGTAAAGTGGCAGGCTCTGAGGTAGGCTTACCTTTAACAGTAACTACATCTCTCCCAGCCATCTCAGCTAACCTCGCTACAGAAGCAATCTCTAACCCATTGTACAATAGCTACATCTATATTTATTTATTTGTATTTTTTATTTAACCTTTATTAACTAGGCAAGTCAGTTATGAACAATTTATTATTTACAATTAGTATACTTTTTTTTATATATCTCTACTTCATTCTACAGTAGGTACCTCTATATAACTCTACCTCATTCTACAGTTGGTACCCCTATATAACTCTGCCTCTAACTCATTCTACAGTAGGTACCTCTATATAACTCTACCTCTACCTCATTCTACAGTATCTACCTCTATAACTCTACCTCATTCTACAGTATCTACCTCTATATAACTCTACCTCATTCTACAGTTGGTACCTCTATATAACTCTGCCTCTAACTCATTCTACAGTAGGTACCTCTATATAACTCTACCTCTACCTCATTCTACAGTAGGTACCTCTATATAACTCTACCTCTACCTCATTCTACAGTATCTACCTCTATAACTCTACCTCATTCTACAGTAGGTACCTCTATATAACTCTAGCTCTAACTCATTCTACAGTAGGTACCACTATATAACTGTACCTCTACCTCATTCTACAGTAGGTACCTCTATATAACTCTACCTCTACCTCATTCTACAGTATCTACCTCTATAACTCTACCTCATTCTACAGTTGGTACCTCTATATAACTCTAGCTCTAACTCATTCTACAGTATGTACCACTATATAACTGTACCTCTACCTCATTCTACAGTATCTACCTCTATAACTCTACCTCATTCTACAGTAGGTACCTCAATATAACTCTACCTCTACTTCATTCTACAGTATCTACCTCTATATAACTCTACCTCATTCTACAGTATCTACCTCTATATAACTCTACCTCATTCTACAGTAGGTACCTCTATATAACTCTGCCTCTAACTCATTCTACAGTATCTACCACTATATAACTCTACCTCTACCTCATTCTACAGTATCTACCTCTATAACTCTACCTCATTCTACAGTAGGTACCTCTATATAACTCTATCTCTAACTCATTCTACAGTAGGTACCACTATATAACTGTACCTCTACCTCATTCTACAGTAGGTACCTCTATATAACTGTACCTCTACCTCATTCTACAGTACCTACCTCTATATAACTCTACCTCATTCTACAGTATCTACCTCTATTTAACTATACCTCTAACTCATTCTACAGTATCTACCTCCATAACTCTACCTCATTCTACAGTATCTACCCCTATATAACTCTGCCTCTAACTCATTCTACAGTATCTACCTCTATAACTCTACCTCATTCTAAAGTATCTACCTCTATATAACTCTGCCTCTAACTCATTCTACAGTATCTACCTCCATAACTGTACCTCATTCTACAGTATCTACCTCTATATAACTCTGCCTCTAACTCATTCTACAGTATCTACCTCTATAACTCTACCTCATTCTACAGTATCTACCTCTATATAACTCTACCTCATTCTACAGTAGGTACCTCTATATAACTCTGCAATGACTCAGTACCCATCCTGTTTCAGCCTACTCTACCTCCATAACACCTTCTCACTCTCGCCCTCTCTCCCTCCCTCTCCCTCTCTCGCCTTCCCTCCCTCCCTCTCCCTCTCTTGCCCTCTCTCTCTCCCTCTCCCTCTCTCATCCTCTCTCCCTCCCTCTCTCGCCCTCTCTCTCTCCCTCTCCCTCCCTCTCTCCCTCCCTCCCTCCCTCTCCCTCTCTCGCCCTCTCTCTCTCCCTCTCTCGCCCTCTCTCCCTCCCTCTCCCTCTCTCGCCCTCTCTCTCTCCCTTTCTCACCCTCTCTCTCTCCCTCCCTCTCCCTCTCTCGCCCTCTCTCTCTCCCTCCCTCTCCCTCCCTCTCTCGCCCTCTCTCCCTCCCTCTCCCTCTCTCGCCCTCTCTCTCTCCCTCTCCCTCTCTCATCCTCTCATCCTCTCTCCCTCTCTCACTCTCACCCTCTCTCTCCCTCTCACTCTCGCCCTCTCCCTCTCCCTCCCTCCCTCTCCCTCTCTCGCCCTCTCTCCCTCTCCCTCTCTCATCCTCTCTCTCTCCCTCTCCCTCCATCTCTCCCTCTCACCCTCTCTCACCCTCGCCCTCTCTCTCTCCCTCTCCCTCCATCTCTCCCTCTCACCCTCTCTCACCCTCGCCCTCTCTCTCCCTCTCTCCCTCTCCCTCTCTCCCTCTCGGGGAGGATGGGCTCATGGTAATAGATGGTGCAGAATAGTGGAATGGTATGAAATACATGGTGTGAACCGTCCTTCCTTCAGCAGCCTCCTGCGGTGTGTCGTCAAGGCTATGGGGGAAATATCTCTGCTCCGTAATGTTATGATCCCTCCAGACAAAAAGAACAATAGCTCAAAATGTAAGTTATTAATTAAGCTTGAAGTGACACACACACCGTGCAACCATGTTGTCCAGCGCGTGCAAACTTCCATCTGCCTGGCCGGCTGATGTGTGACTTTGTGGGCAGGAGGCAGGAGGCAGGAGGCAGTCTGTGTGTGTGTGTGTGTGTGTGTGTGTGTGTGTGTGTGTGTGTGTGTGTGTGTGTGTGTGTGTGTGTGTGTGTGTGTGTGTGTGTATGTGTGTGTGTGTGTGTGTGTGTGTGTGTGTGTGTGTGTGTGTGTGTGTGTGTGTGTGTGTGTGTGTGTGTGTGTGTGTGTGTGTGTGACTGAGTGGGCAGAGCAACCTGCTGCCCCCTCTCTCTCTCTCTCTCTCTCTGATAAACAACAGTTCTCTCTGAAACATCACTATTCCTTTTTCACATTGCAGGGAATATGACTAGAGGACTCTGTAGAAAACAGGAAATATCTGCAGGCTAGAGTAACGACGACAGCATATATCTCCGGGGGGGGTCTAACTCGAGGTGTCATAAAGAATGCACCCCCCGTTCCGCAGCGTAAAACATATTTTTGATCATCCCTTTCCACTGTAAACGAATAGCACACATTCCCCAACAAATAACAATAACTGTAACTCCCCTGTGTTTATAAAGGTGAATATTAATGTCACCACTCGATGCCAAAAGGTTGAGGGTTCGCTGACCTCCAAGGAGGACCCTTCCCAAGGGAAAACAAGTATACTAAAGTAAACTTAAATATACTACAAATATACTTCAAATAATATACTTCAAATAGGAGATGTGCTTTTCTAGTATATCTTAAGTATACTATAAATATACTATCATACTATCAACACAATTATTAAAAGTTGTCCTTTAAATGAATAGTTTCTCATTGTTTAAGTATACTACATGTTCACTATCATTACACTTAAACACACTCATTGAAAGTGCATTTCAATTTCATACGCTTTCGTTATAATTTAGTATATTCATTCAAAATACACATGGAGTGGTTTTTCAGTTGAAGCATAGAGTTCTGATGTACTTTCTGAATTCCTGTTCAGAAGAGCGCAGAAAATGTTGACAATAATAATAATGAATGTTTATTCCACATAAGGGAACATGCACAGCTGAGGAACATGCTTCCTGAAAGTATACTTTTTTTTATGTCTCAAGAAAATTGACTTCAGTATACTTTCAAAAAAGCATATTTAACTTAATTGCAGCTGAAGTTTTGATTGGTAATATAATGTACCGCCATCCCTAGCATGCGCAGACCAGCTGGCTGGAGTGTTTACGGACATATTCACTCTCTCCCTATCCCAGTCTGTTGTCCCCACATGCTTCAAGATGTCCACCATTGTTCCTGTACCCAAGAAAGCAAAGGTAACTGAACTAAATGACTATAGCCCCGTAGCACTCACTTCTGTCATCATGAAGTATATTTATCACAAACATAGTTAAATATATTAAAATATATGAATGAAGTATGACTTAAGTATATTTAAAATATGTTTTTTTTCCCCACTTGGGTTCCATGTCTGTCTCATTACACTACAATCAGAGGGGGCTGTAGACAATGATCAGCTAGGGAGAAAACCGATTTTAAAAATGTTGATGCTATGTTTGTAATTATATAAAATATATGCAACAAATTTTCCACCAACAGGTTTCTGTGCCAATACACCACACAACCAATAAGCATAACTGTGTTGGTTAACGACTTCAGAATTATTAACATCAGAGTTTGTGTTTTCAACACCACAATCAAATAGATTATGTCAATCTTGATAAAGACAAAATGCATTGCTCCCTACCCTGGACCCAGTATCGAAGGCTTGACAATCTCTGTCATTCAACTTTTCTCTTTCCATTCCTCAAATGGCCTGAGCACGGTTTGGATGCTGGAATTATATCAGAGTGGAGTGGACGAACATGCCTACAGGAGACTGTTGAAGGAGCCTAATCAGATTAAAACATTGTGACTGGCTGTGTTCATGCCACACATAAAAGGTAATACATTTTTAAAGTAAAATGACTAATATTTAGGCTATATTGAAGCGTTATGGTTCTAGGTGAGCGAGGAATAGCCGCTTGGATCGGTGGCAGAGCGCACCTTATGCTTTCCTGAATATCTGGGCCTGCTGGGAGCATAAGCTTTCCTGAATAACTGGGCCTGCAGGGAGCATAAGCTTTCCTGAATATCTGGGCCTGCTGGGAGCATAAGCTTTCCTGAATAACTGGGCCTGCAGGGAGCATAAGCTTTCCTGAATAACTGGGCCTGCAGGGAGCATAAGCTTTCCTGAATAACTGGGCCTGCAGGGAGCATAAGCTTTCCTGAATAACTGGGCCTGCAGGGAGCATAAGCTTTCCTGAATAACTGGGCCTGCAGGGAGCATAAGCTTTCCTGAATATCTGGGCCTGCAGGGAGCATAAGCTTTCCTGAATAACTGGGCCTGCAGGGAGCATAAGCTTTCCTGAATAACTGGGCCTGCAGGGAGCATAAGCTTTCCTGAATAACTGGGCCTGCTGGGATCATAAGCTTTCCTGAATAACTGGGCCTGCAGGGAGCATAAGCTTTCCTGAATAACTGGGCCTGCAGGGAGCATAAGCTTTCCTGAATATCTGGGCCTGCAGGGAGCATAAGCTTTCCTGAATAACTGGGCCTGCAGGGAGCATAAGCTTTCCTGAATAACTGGGCCTGCTGGGATCATAGAACTACAATTGAAGTGGGAAGTTTACATACATTTAGGTTGAAGTCATTAAACTCGTTTTTTAACCACTCCACAAATTTCTTGTTAACAAACTATAGTTTTAGCAAGTCGGTTAAGACATCTACTTTGTGCATGACACAAGTAATTTTTCCAACAATTGTTTACAGATTATTTCACTTATAATTCACTGTATCACAATTCCAGTGGGTCAGAAGTTTACATACACTAAGTAGACTGTGCCTTTAAACAGCATGGAAAATTCAAGAAAATGATGTCATGGCTTTAGAAGCTTCTGATAGGCTAATTGACATAATTTGAGTCAATTGGAGGTGTACCTGTGGATGTATTTCAAGGCCTACCTTCAAACTCAGTGCCTCTTTGCTTGACATCATGGGAAAATCAAAAGAAATCAGCCAAGACCTCAGAAAAAAATTGTAGACCTCCACAAGTCTGGTTCATCCTTGGGAGCAATTTCCAAACGCCTGAAGGTACCACGTTCATCTGTACAAACAATAGTACGCAAGTATAAACACCATGGGACCACGCAGCCGTCATACCGCTCAGGAAGGAGACGCGTTCTGTCTCCTAGAGATGAACGTACTTTGGTGCAAAAAGTGCAAATCAATCCCAGAACAACAGCAAAAGACCTTGTGAAGATGCTGGAGGAAACAGGTACAAAAGTATCTATATCCACAGTGAAACGAGTCCTATATCGTCATAACCTGAAAGGCCGCTCAGCAAGGAAGAAGCCACTGCTCCAAAACCGCCATAAAATAGCCAGATTATGGTTTGCAACTGCACATGGGGACAAAGATCGTTATGTTTGGAGGAAAAAGTGGGAGGAAAAAGTGGGAGGCTTGCAAGCTGAAGAACACCATCCCAACCGTGAAGCACGGGGGTGGCAGCATCATGTTGTGGGAGTGCTTTGCTGCAGGAGGGACTGGTGCACTTCACAAAATAGATGGCATCATGAGGAAGGAAAATTATGTGGATATATTGAAGCAACATCTCAAGACATCAGTCAGGAAGTTAAAGCTTGGTCGCAAATGGGTCTTCCAAATGGACAATGACCCCAAGCATACTTCCAAAGTTGTGGCAAAATGGCTTAAGGGCAACAAAGTAAAGGTATTGGAGTTGCCATCATAAACCCTTGACCTCAGTCCTATAGAAAATGTGTGGGCAGAACTGAAAAAGCGTGTGCGAGCAAGGAGGCCTACAAACCTGACTCAGTTACACCAGCTCTGTCTTGTGGAAAGCTACCCGAAACGTTTGACCAAAGTTTAAACAATTTAAAGGCAACGCTACCAAATACTAATTGAGTGTATGTAAACTTCTGACCCACTGGGAATGTGATGAAAGAAATAAAAGCTGAAATAAATCATTTTCTCTACTATTATTCTGACATTTCACATTCTTAAAATAAAGTGGTGATCCTATCTGACCTAAAACAGTGCATTTTTACTAGGATTAAATGTCAGGAATTGTGAAAAACGGAGTTTAAATGTATTTGGCAAAGGTGTATGTAAACTTCCGACTTCAACTGTATGCGGCCAGATTATTATAGGAGGACTTGATGATCTGCAACAGACAGCACATCTCAATATCAGAAGTTAAATCTTTTGCCTCTGTGTCTTTGTAAACCTTGTAAAATGTCCAGAGTAAACCCACTACTGATCCAAATGGAATGAAACATTCAACATTGTTGAATAGATGCCCAATGTTCAGGGCTTTAGCGTCATTATTCAAATAACATTCTCATGCAGTTCACAGCCTAGATTAGAATTTTGTACTCACTTGAAAACAGTGTGATCTGCTGCCTATCACCTGATCTCTCCCCTGTCTATCACCTGACCTCTCCCCTGCCTACCACCTGACCTCTCCACCACCTGACTTCTCCCCTGCCTATCACCTGATCTCTCCCCTGTCTATCACCTGACCTCTCCCCTGCCTACCACCTGACCTCTCCACCACCTGACCTCTCCCCTGCCTATCACCTGATCTCTCCCCTGTCTATCACCTGACCTCTCCACTGCCTATCACCTGACCTCTCCCCTGCCTACCACCTGACCTCTCCCCTGCCTATCACCTGACCTCTCCACTGCCTATCACCTGACCTCTCCCCTGCCTATCACCTGACCTTTCCCCTGTCTATCACCTGACCTCTCCACTGCCTATCACCTGACCTCTCCCCTGCCTACCACCTGACCTCTCCCCTGCCTATCACCTGACCTCTCCACTGCCTATCACCTGACCTCTCCCCTGTCTATCACCTGACCTCTCCCCTGCCTATCACCTGATCTCTCCCTGCCTATCACCTGATCTCTCCCCTGCCTATCACCTGACCTCTCCCCTGCCTATCACCTGATCTCTCCCTGCCTATCACCTGATCTCTCCCCTGTCTATCACCTGACCTCTCCACTGCCTATCACCTGACCTCTCCCCTGCCTACCACCTGACCTCTCCCCTGCCTATCACCTGACCTCTCCCCTGCCTATCACCTGACCTCTCCCCTGCCTATCACCTGACCTCTCCACTGCCTATCACCTGACCTCTCCACTGCCTATCACCTGACCTCTCCCCTGTCTATCACCTGACCTCTCCCCTGTCTATCACCTGACCTCTCCCCTGCCTACCACCTGACCTCTCCCCTGCCTATCACCTGATCTCTCCCCTGCCTATCACCTGATCTCTCCCCTGTCTATCACCTGACCTCTCCCCTGCCTACCACCTGACCTCTCCCCTGCCTATCACCTGACCTTTCCCCTGCCTATCACCTGACCTCTCCACTGCCTATCACCTGACCTCTCCCCTGTCTATCACCTGACCTCTCCCCTGCCTACCACCTGACCTCTCCCCTGCCTATCACCTGACCTCTCCACTGCCTATCACCTGACCTCTCCACTGCCTATCACCTGACCTCTCCCCTGTCTATCACCTGACCTCTCCCCTGCCTATCACCTGATCTCTCCCTGCCTATCACCTGATCTCTCCCCTGCCTACCACCTGACCTCTCCCCTGCCTATCACCTGACCTCTCCCCTGCCTACCACCTGACCTCTCCCCTGCCTATCACCTGACCTCTCCCCTGCCTACCACCTGACCTCTCCCCTGCCTATCACCTGACCTCTCCACTGCCTATCACCTGACCTCTCCCCTGTCTATCACCTGACCTCTCCCCTGTCTATCACCTGACCTCTCCCCTGCCTACCACCTGACCTCTCCCCTGCCTATCACCTGATCTCTCCCCTGTCTACCACCTGATCTCTCCCCTGTCTATCACCTGACCTCTCCCCTGCCTACCACCTGATCTCTCCCCTGTCTATCACCTGACCTCTCCCCTGCCTACCACCTGACCTCTCCCCTGCCTACCACCTGACCTCTCCCCTGCCTATCACCTGATCTCTCCCCGTCTACCACCTGATCTCTCCCCTGCCTATAAATAACCAACCGTACTATTTTGTTTGTTTTTTCTCATTGTTTGTAACTTATTTTGTACGTAATGTTTCTGCTACCGTCTCTTATGACCGAAAAGAGCTTCTGAAAGTCAGAACAGTGATTACTCACCTCGAATTGGCCTAAGAATTGTTCTTTAAAAAGAGTCGGAACTCCAAACACCCGAACAGGCCCTTATCCACGTCATTCACTGGAGAAACAAACAGAGATTTTGCGGAAAGAGATCGGGGTGCCCCTGTGAGGATCAGGCGACGAGTGGCTAATCTGCCTTTGCCATCCGTACTGATCGCCAAAGTTCAATCACTGGGAGAAAAAAAAGGGACGAACTGAAAGCACGTATATCCTACCAACGGGACATTAAAAACTGTAATATCTTATGTTTCACCGATTCGTTGCTGAACGACGACATTAAGAAAATACAGAAGGCGAGTTATACACTCTATCAGCAGGATAGAGCAGCAGCCTCTGGAGACGGTGGCCAAGAGGAGGACCTATGTAAGAATGCTGTTCATTGACTACAGCTCAGCATTCAACACCATAGTACCCTCCAAACTCATCATTAACCTGTTATGGCTAGGGGGCAGTATTTTCACGGCTGGATAAAAAACGTACCCGATTTAATCTGATTATTACTCCTGCCCAGAAACTAGAATATGCATATAATTATTAGCTTTGGATAGAAAACACTCCAAAGTTTCTAAAACTGTTTGAATGGTGTCTGTGAGTATAACAGAACTCATTTGGCAGGCCAAAACCTGAGAAGATTCCGTGCAGGAAGTACCCTGTCTGACCGTTTCTTAGCCTTCTTGATCATCTCTATCCATTACAGGGGATCTCTGCTGTTACGTGACACTTCCTACGGCTCCAATGGGCTCTCAGAGCCCGGGAAAAATCTGAATGACGTAATTCAAAGCTCTGGCTGAAACACATTATCGCGTTTGTCAAGTGGCCGATCAGCGGACAGTGGGCTTAGGCGCGTGCACTGGCCGCCCCCGTCTTTCTGTTTTTCCCTCTATTTACCGAAACTCAGATTCCCGGTCGGAATATTATCGCTTTTTTACGAGAAAAATGGCATAAAAATTGATTTTAAACAGCGGTTGACATGCTTCGAAGTACGGTCATGAAATATTTAGAAATCTTTTGTCACGAATTGCGCCATGCTCGTCACCCTTATTTACCATTCGGATAGTGTCTGGAACGCACGAACAAAACGCCGCTATTTGGATATAACGATGGATTATTTTGGACCAAACCAACATTTGTTATTGAAGTAGCAGTCCTGGGAGTGCATTCTGACGAAGACAACTAAGGTAATGAAACTTTTGTAATAGTAAATCTGACTTTGGTCAGGGCTAAACTTGGTCGGTGTCTAAATAGCTAGCCGTGATGGCTGGGCTATCTACTGAGAATATTGTAAAATGTGCTTTCACCGAAAAGCTATTTTAAAATCGGACATATCGAGTGCATAGAGGAGTTCTGTATCTATAATTCTTAAAATAATTGTTATGTTTTTTGTGAACGTTTATCGTGAGTAATTTAGTAAATTCACCGGAGGTTTGCGGGGGGTATGCTAGTTCTGAACGTCACATGCTAATGTAAAAAAGCTGGTTTTTGATATAAATATGAACTTGATTGAACAAAACATGCATGCATTGTATAACATAATGTCCTAGGGTTGTCATCTGATGAAGATCATCAAAGGTTAGTGCTGCATTTAGCTGTGGTTTTGTTTTTTGTGACATTATATGCTAGCTTGAAAAATGGGTAGTCTGATTATTTCTGGCTGGGTACTCTGCTGACATAATCTAATGTTTTGCTTTCGCTGTAAAGCCTTTTTGAAATCGGACAGTGTGGTTAGATTAACGAGAGTCTTGTCTATAAAATGCTGTAAAATAGTCATATGTTTGAAAAATTGAAGTTTTCGGATTTTAGAGGAATTTGTATTTCGCGCCACGCCCATCATTGGATATTGGAGCAGGTGTTCCGCTAGCGGAACATCTAGATGTAAGAGGTTAAGCTGGAGGCCCTGGGTCTCTGCCCCTCCCTGTGCAACTGGGTCCTGGACTTTCTGACGGGCCGCCCCCAGGTGGTGAAGGTAGGAAACAACATCTCCACTTCGCTGACCCTCAACACTGGGGCCCCGCAAGGGTGCGTGCTCAGCCCTCTCCTGTACTCCTTGTTCACCCACGACTGCGTGGCCATGCACGCCTCCAACTCAATCATCAAGTTTGCAGACGACACAACAGTAGTAGGCTTGATTACCAACAATGACGAGACAGCCAGAGGGAGGAGGTGAGGGCACTCAGAGTGTGGTATCAGGAAAACAACCTCTCACTCAACATCAACAAAACAATGGAGACAATCGTGGACTTCAGGAAACAGCAGAGGGAGCACACCCCTATCCACATCGAAGGGACAGCAGCGGAGAAGGTGGAAAATACCTGGGGGTACACATCACAGACAAACTGAAATGGTCCACCCACACAGACAGTGTGGTGAAGAAAGCGCAACAGCGCCTCTTCAACCTCAGGAGGCTGTCACTCAAAACCCTGACTAACTTTAACAGATGCACAATCGAGAGCATCCTGTCTGGCTGTATCACATCCTGGTACGGCAGCTGCTCCGCCCTCAACCGCAGGGCTCTCCAGAGGGTAGTGAGGTCTGCACAACGCATCACCGGGGGCAAACTACCTGCCCTCCAGGACACCTACACCACCCGATGTCACAGGAAGACCAAAAGGATCATCAAGGACAACAACCACCCGAGCCACTGCCTGTTCACACCGCTACCATCAAAGGCGAGATCAGTACAGGTGCATCAAAGCAGGGACCGAGAGATTGAGAAACAGCTTCTATCTCAAGGCCATCAGACTGCTAAACAGCCATCACTAACTCAGAGAGGCTGCTGCCTACATTGAGACCCAATCACTGGACACTTAATAAATAGATCACTAGTCACTTTAATATTGTTTGCATATCTTACATTACTCATATCACATGTATATACTGTATTTTATGCCATCTACTGCACCTTGCCTATGCCGCTCGGCCATCGCTCGTCCATATACTTATATGTACATATTCTCATTCACCCTTTAAGATTAGAGTAGGCGTGCAAACTATTACAGACCACAAAGGGAAGTGACACAAGCCTACCAAACGAGCTAAATAACTTCTATGCTCGCTTCGAGACAAGTAACACTGGAACATGCATGAGAGCATCAGCTGTTCTGGACGACTGTGTGATCACGCTCTCCGCAGCCGATGTGAGTAAGACCTTTAAACAGGTCAACATTCACAAGACCGCAGGGCCAGATGGATTACCAGTATGTGTACTCTGAGCATGCGCTGACCAACTGGCAAGTGTCTTCACTGACATTTTCAACCTCTCCCTGTCTGAGTCTGTAATACCAACATGTTTTAAGCATAGTCCCTGTGCCCAAGAACACTAAGGTAACCTGCCTAAATGACTACCGACCCGTAGCACTCACGTCTGTAGCCATGAAGTGCTTTGAAAGGCTGGTCATGGCTCACATCAACACCATTATCCCAGAAACCCTAGACCCACTCCAATTTGCATACCGCCTCAACAGATCCACAGATGATGCAATCTCTATTGCCACTCCACACTGCCCTTTCCCACCTGGACAAAAGGAACACCTATGTGAGAATGCTGTTCATTGACTACAGCTCAACATTCAACACCATAGTGCCCTCAAAGCTCATCACTATGCTAAGGACCCTGGGACTAAACACCTCCCTCTGCAACTGGATCCTGGACTTCCTGATGGGTCACCCCCAGGTGGTAAGGGTAGGTAACAACACATCCGCCATGCTGATCCTCAACACAGGGGCCCCTCATGGGTGCATGCTCAGTCCCCTGCTGTACTCCCTGTTCACTCACGACTGCATGGCCAGGCACGACTCCAACACCATCATCAAGTTTGCCGAAGACACAACAGTGGTAGGCCTGATCACTGACAACGATGAGACAGCCTATAGCGAGGAGGTCAAAGACCTGACAGTGTGGTGCAAGGACAACAACCTTTCCCTCAACGTGATCAAGACAAAAGAGATGATTGTGGATTACAGGAAAAGCACGGCCCCATTCTCATCGACGGGGCTGTAGTGGAGCAGGTTGAGAGCTTCAAGTTCCTTGGTGTCCACATCACCAACAAACTATGGTCCAAGCACACCAAGACAGTCGTGAAGAGGGCATGAAAAAACATATCCCCCCTCAGGAGACTGGAAAGATTTGTCATGGGTCCTCAGATCCTCAAAAGGTTTTACAGCTGCACCATAGGAGCATCCTGACCGGTTGCATCACTGCCTGGTATGGCAACTGCTCGGCCTCCGACCACAAGGCACTACAGAGGGTAGTGCGAACGGCCCAGTATATCACTGGGGCCAAGCTACCTGCCATCCAGGACCTCTATACCAGGCGGTGTCAGAGGAAGGCCCTAAAAATTGTCAAAGACTCCAGCCACCCTAGTCATAGACTGTTCTCTCTGCTACCGCACGGCAAGCTGTACCGTACAGCCAAGTCTAGGTTCAGGAGCCTTCTAAACAGCTTCTACCCCCAAACCATAGGACTCCTGAACAGCTAATCAAATGGTTACCCAGACTATTTGTATTCGGCGCTTGTGACAAATAACATTTTATTTGATTTGATTGTACACTCCCGATGGCGGCGGATGAATGGCACGACAACGGGCCTCAGGATCTCGTCACGGTATCTTTGTGCATTGAAATTGAGATTCATCCGAGAATAGCACACCTCTCCAGCCTGCCAGTGGCCGTCGAAGGTGAGCATTTGCCCACTGATGTCAGTTAACACTCCAAACTGCAGTCAGGTCAATATTCTGGTTAGGACAACGAGCACGCAGATGAGCTTCTCTGAGATGGTTTCTGACAGTTTGTGCAGAAATTCTTCGATTGTGCCAACCCACAGTTTCATCAGCTGTCCGAGTGGCTGGTCTCAGATGATCCCGCCGGTGAAGAAGCCGGATGTGGAGGTCCTGGGCTGGCGTGGTTACACGTAGTCTGCGGTTGTGAGGCCGGTTGGACGTACTGCAAAATTCTCTAAAACGAAATTGGAGGGGGCTTATGGTAGAGAAATTAACATTAAATTATTTGGCAACAGCTTTGGTGGACATTCCTGCAGTCAGCATGCCAACTGCACGCTCCCTCAACAAGCATCTGTGGCATTGTGTTGTGTGACAAAACTGCACAAGTTAGAATGTCCTTTTATTGTCCCCAGAACAAGGTGCACCTGTGTAATGATCATGCTGTTTTATCAGCTTCTTGATATGCCACAACTGTCAGGTGGATGGATTATCTTGGCAAAGTAGAAATGCTCACTAACAGGAATGTAAACAAATTTGTGCACAAAATTTAAGCAAAATAAGCTTTTTGTGCACATGGAACATTTCTGGGATCTTTTATTTCAGCTCATGAAACATGGACCAACACTTTACATGCTAATATTTTTTTTCGGTATAATTCTTGCCCCCCCCCTGCCCCCCGCCCCCCGCCCCCCGCCCAACTGTATAATTTGATTTTACCTTTATTTAACTAGGCAAGTCAGTTAAAAACAATTTCTTATTTACAATGACGGCCTAGGAACGGTGAGTTAACTGCCTTGTTCAGGGGCAGAATGACAATTTTTTACCTTGTCAGCTCAGGGGATTCAATCTAGCAACTTTGTAGTTACTGGCCCAACGCTCTAACCACTAGACTACCTGCCGCCCGAATGATCCTACATGTTAACTCGCTCTCACTATCTTTTTCTCGCTCCCTTTCTCTCTCTCTGTGTCCTTGTTTGTCCACAGGAACCAACTGTCTAATGATGATCCATGTCATTCCGTGTTACTTTATGACCCATCCTAGACTACTACATTACATTTGACCATTGGATGACTCATTGTTATCTTTGGGGGGTGGGTGGCCGAGAGAGGGGAGAGCCAGAGATGGGCCCGGAGTGGGAGACGGGGGGGACGGGGACGGGGAGAGCACGGGGGGAGAGACACAGGGGGAGGAGAGAAAGAGAGAGCACGGGGGGGGGACGGAGGCCGGGATGGAGAAAGACAGAGAGAGACACAGAGAGATGGAGAAAGACAGAGAGAGACACAGAGAGATGGAGAAAGACAGAGAGAGATGGAGAAAGACAGAGAGAGATGGAGAGAGACACAGAGACACCGAGAGATGGAGAAAGACAGAGAGAGATGAGGAGAGACAGGGAGATGGAAATAGATAGAGAGAGAGATGGGGAAAGACACAGGGGGATAGAGAGAGACACAGAAGGGACACAGAGAGATGGAGAAAGACAGAGAGAGACGGGGAGAGAGAGAGCGATGGAGAGAGAGAGAGATGGAGAAAGACAGAGATGGGGAGAGAGAGAGACAGAGAAAGACAGAGAGAGACAGGGAGACAGGGAAAGACAGAGAGAGACGGGGAGAGAGAGAGGTGGAGAGAGACAGAGAGATGGAGAAAGACAGAGAAGGGGAGAGAGAGAGACAAAGAGAGAAAGACAGAGAGAGACAGGGAGACAGAGAGAGAAAGACAGAGAGAGACAGGGAGACAGAGAGAGACGGGGAGAGAGAGAGACAGAGAAAGACAGAGAGAGACAGGGAGACAGAGAGAGACGGGGAGAGAGAGAGACAGAGAAAGACAGAGAGAGACAGGGAGACAGAGAGATGGGGAAAGACAGAGAGAGACAGAGAGAGACAGACAAGACAGTTACTTTTCATATTATTCTCCCTGGGTGGTTGAAGCCTCTTGTTAGATTCTGGTCTCCACGACAACGGCCTGCTGCTCCGAGGAACCATGGTTAGTGTTGGCATGGTAACCAACAATCTCAGTCCGCTCTGGAGTTTGGGCAGAAGATGGAATCATGAACAAATGGATTACAAGCGAACTTCCTATATTACACAGCCTTTATTTGCATTTTTTTCAAACATTATACCGTATTTTCTTTACAACCACTGCGATTATAATGTAGTACTATAATTAGGGAACAACACTTTCTTGTAAAGTGGCACATCAAATTATACGAACAAATATTCAACCTATTTTGACACACTTCATATATTAAATAGTATTTATTTTCTTACTTTTCCAAAGATTATCCTGTATCTCTTACAAGCAGAGCCGTTAGGTGGAAACGCTTCCTTGCAGTGGCTACAGTGATAGGTAAATCACGTGAAACTGCCTAGCTGCCTAGTTGTGCTGTGTATTAGAGGGTGCTCTGTGCAATGGCAGTTGGCAGAGATTCTGCAAGCTGTAAATCATGTGGGAAGCCACATGCAGGAAGTGAGAGCTCAGATGTGTGGGTGGGTGCTGCAAGCTGCACATGGTGCAACAACAAGCTGTCAGAAAGATCAAACTTTAAAAACAACATTTAAAAGGCTCTTTAATAAATCCTGTTTGAATTAACTCTTAAAAAAAAAAAAATATCAAAATAATATTTGAATCCGGTGTGAATTCAAGTCACAACTATCATATTAAAATTGACATCAAAATCTTTACCACACACCTTCTGCTTGATGACATTGTGGACATTGAGCAGTTTGGTTTTCGCCAGAAAATAATCAGATTAAAGTTTATTAGTCACAAGCTCCGAATACAACAGGTGTAGTAGACCTCACAGTGAAATGCTGAATACAACAGGTGTAGTAGACCTCACAGTGAAATGCTGAATACAACAGGTGTAGTAGACCTCACAGTGAAATGCTGAATACAACAGGTGTAGTAGACCTTACAGTGAAATGCTGAATACAACAGGTGTAGTAGACCTCACAGTGAAATGCTGAATACAACAGGTGTAGTAGACCTCACAGTGAAATGCTGAATACAACAGGTGTAGTAGACCTCACAGTGAAATGCTGAATACAACAGGTGTAGTAGACCTCACAGTGAAATGCTAACTTACAAGACCTTAACCAACAATGCAGTTCAATAAATAGAGTTAAGAAAATACTTACTAAATAAACAAAAAATGTAAATAAAAAGTAGCACACTAAAATAACAATAACAAGGCTGTATACAGGGGGTACCGGTACAGAGTCAATGTGGAGGCTATATACAGGGGGTACCGGTACAGAGTCAATGTGGAGGCTATATACAGGGGCTACCGGTACAGAGTCAATGTGGAGGCTATATACAGGGGGTACCGGTACAGAGTCAATGTGGAGGCTATATACAGGGGGTACCGGTACAGAGTAAATGTGGAGGCTATATACAGGGGGTACCGGTACAGAGTCAATGTGGAGGCTATATACAGGGGGTACCGGTACAGAGTCAATGTGGAGGCTATATACAGGGGCTACCGGTACAGAGTCAATGTGGAGGCTATATACAGGGGGTACCGGTACAGAGTCAATGTGGAGGCTATATACAGGGGGTACCGGTACAGAGTAAATGTGGAGGCTATATACAGGGGGTACCGGTACAGAGTCAATGTGGAGGCTATATACAGGGGTACCGGTACAGAGTCAATGTGGAGGCTATATACAGGGGGGTACCGGTACAGAGTCAATGTGGAGGCTATATACAGGGGGTACCGGTACAGAGTCAATGTGGAGGCTATATACAGGGTGTTACGGTACAGAGTCAATGTGGAGGCTATATACAGGGGGTACCGGTACAGAGTCAATGTGGAGGCTATATACAGGGGGTACCGGTACAGAGTCAATGTGGAGGCTATATACAGGGGGTACCGGTACAGAGTCAATGTGGAGGCTATATACAGGGGGTACCGGTACAGAGTCAATGTGGAGGCTATTTACAGGGGGTACCGGTACAGAGTCAATGTGGAGGCTATATACAGGGGGTACCGGTACAGAGTCAATGTAGAGGCTATATACAGGGGGTACCAGTACAGAGTCAATGTGGAGGCTATATACAGGGGGTACCAGTACAGAGTCAATGTGGAGGCTATATACAGGGGGTACCGGTACAGAGTCAATGTGGAGGCTATATACAGGGGGTACCGGTACAGAGTCAATGTGGAGGCTATATACAGGGGGTACCAGTACAGAGTCAATGTGGAGGCTATATACAGGGGGTACCAGTACAGAGTCAATGTGGAGGCTATATACAGGGGGTACTGGTACAGAGTCAATGTGGAGGCTATATACAGGGTATTACGGTACAGAGTCAATGTGGAGGCTATATACAGGGGGTACCGGTACAGAGTCAATGTGGAGGCTATATACAGGGGGTACCGGTACAGAGTCAATGTGGAGGCTATATACAGGGGGTACCGGTACAGAGTCAATGTGGAGGCTATATACAGGGGGTACCGGTACAGAGTCAATGTGGAGGCTATATACAGGGGGTACCGGTACAGAGTCAATGTGGAGGCTATATACAGGGGGTACCGGTACAGAGTCAATGTGGAGGCTATATACAGGGTATTACGGTACAGAGTCAATGTGGAGGCTATATACAGGGGGTACTGGTACAGAGTCAATGTGGAGGCTATATACAGGGGGTACCAGTACAGAGTCAATGTGGAGGCTATATACAGGGGGTACCAGTACAGAGTCAATGTGGAGGCTATATACAGGGGGTACCGGTACAGAGTCAATGTGGAGGCTATATACAGGGTATTACGGTACAGAGTCAATGTGGAGGCTATATACAGGGGGTACCGGTACAGAGTCAATGTGGAGGCTATATACAGGGGGTACCGGTACAGAGTCAATGTGGAGGCTATATACAGGGTATTACGGTACAGAGTCAATGTGGAGGCTATATACAGGGGGTACCAGTACAGAGTCAATGTGGAGGCTATATACAGGGTATTACGGTACAGAGTCAATGTGGAGGCTATATACAGGGTATTACGGTACAGAGTCAATGTGGAGGCTATATACAGGGGGTACCAGTACAGAGTCAATGTGGAGGCTATATACAGGGGGTACCAGTACAGAGTCAATGTGGAGGCTATATACAGGGGGTACCGGTACTGAGTCAATGTGGAGGCTATATACAGGGGGTACCGGTACAGAGTCAATGTGGAGGCTATATACAGGGGGTACCAGGACTGAGTCAATGTGGAGGCTATATACAGGGTATTACGGTACAGAGTCAATGTGGAGGCTATATACAGGGGGTACCGGTACAGAGTCAATGTGGAGGCTATATACAGGGTATTACGGTACAGAGTCAATGTGGAGGCTATATACAGGGGGTACCGGTACAGAGTCAATGTGGAGGCTATATACAGGGGGTACCGGTACAGAGTCAATGTGGAGGCTATATACAGGGGGTACCGGTACAGAGTCAATGTGGAGACTATATACAGGGGGTACCGGTACAGAGTCAATGTGGAGGCTATATACAGGGGGTACCGGTACAGAGGTAATGTGGAGGCTGTATACAGGGGGTACCAGGACTGAGTCAACGTGAGAGGATACAGGTTAGTCGTGGTAATTCGTACATGTAGGTAGGGGTGAAGTGACTATGCATAGATAATAAACAGCGAGTAGCAGCAGGGTACAAAACAAATGGGGGGGGGGGGGGGCAATGTAAATAGTCCGGGTGGCCATTTGATTAATTGTTCAGCAGTCTGATGGCTTGTGGCTAGAGGCTGTTAAGGAGCCTTTTGGACCTAGACTCCGGTACCGCCTGCCGTGCGGTAGCAGAGAGAACAGTCTATGACTAGGGTGACTGGAGTCTTTGACCTACTTTTGGGCCTTCCTCTGACACCGCCTGGTATAGAGGTCCTGGATGTCAGGAAGCTTGGCCCCGGTGGTGTATTGGGCTGTACGCACTACCCTCTGTAGTGCCTTACGGTCGAATGCCTAGCTGTTGCCATACCAAGCGATGATGCAACCGGTCAGGATGCTCTCGATGGTGCAGCTGTATACATTTTTTGAGGATATGGGGACCCATGTCGTCCAAAAGGTTTTACTTTTGACTCATCCGTCCATAGAACATTCTTCCCAGAGTCTTGATGATCATCCAGGTGCTTTTTAGCAAACTGGAGTCAACTTTCTGGTTGAGATGGGTCCCATTATGTCTAGTGAAAAACATACACTGCATTCTACGGTAAGAACCTCATACCAACGGTCCAGCATGGTGGTGGTAGTGTGATGGGATGCTTTGCTGCCTCAGGACCTGGACGACTTGCCTTAATAGAAGAAACCATGAATTCTGCTCTGTATCAGAGAATTATTCAGGAGAATGTCAGGCCATCCGTCAGGAAGTCCAGGATCCAGTTGCAGAGGGAGGTGTTTAGTCCCAGGATCCTTAGCTTAGTGATGAGCTTTGAGGGCACTATGGTGTTGGTGTAGGGACTCTTTTGGAAGAAGCTAGCTAGCTAACGAAGAACAACAAAGAATATCTAGTTAACAGAAGAAAAGAAAGAGAAAATCAGGACAGAAGAAAAAGGATATCTAAGTGAAACAGTTCTCTAAAGACACAAGAGACAATAATACAAGAAACAACACTTCTGTAGCTTGTCAACTATGTGTCTGTCTATCCCTGTTCTCTCCTCTCTGCACAGGCCATACAAACGCTTCACACCGCGTGGCCGCTGCCACTCCAACCTGGTGGTCCCAACGCGCACGACCCACGTGGAGTTCCAGGTCTCCGGCAGCCTCTGGAACTGCCGGTCTGCAGCCAACAAGGCTGAGTTCATCTCAGCCTATGCTACCCTCCAGTCCCTAGACTTCCTGGCGCTGACGGAAGCATGGATTACCACAGATAACACTGCTACTCCTACTGCTCTCTCTTCGTCTGCCCACGTGTTCTCGCATACCCCTAGAGCATCGAGCCAGCGGGGTGGTGGCACTGGAATCCTCATCTCTCCCAAGTGGACATTCTCTCTTTCTCCCCTGACCCATCTGTCTATCTCCTCATTTGAATTCCATGCTGTCACAGTTACCAGCCCTTTCAAGCTTAACATCCTTATCATTTATCGCCCTCCAGGTTCCCTTGGAGAGTTCATCAATGAGCTTGACGCCTTGATAAGTTCCTTTCCTGAGGATGGCTCACCTCTCACAGTTCTGGGTGACTTTAACCTCCCCACGTCTACCTTTGACTCATTCCTCTCTGCCTCCTTCTTTCCACTCCTCTCCTCTTTTGACCTCACCCTCTCACCTTCCCCCCCTACTCACAAGGCAGGCAATACGCTTGACCTCATCTTTACTAGATGCTGTTCTTCCACTAATCTCATTGCAACTCCCCTCCAAATCTCCGACCACTACCTTGTATCCTTTTCCCTCTTGCTCTCATCTAACACTTCTCACTCTGCCCTTACTCGGATGGTATTGCGCCGTCCCAACCTTCGCTCTCTCTCTCCCGCTACTCTCTCCTCTTCCATCCTATCATCTCTTCCCTCTGCTCAAACCTTCTCCAACCAATCTCCTGATTCTGCTTCCTCAACCCTCCTCTCCTCCCTTTCTGCATCCTTTGATTTTCTCTGTCCCCTATCCTCCAGGCCGGCTCGGTCCTCCCCTCCTGCTCCGTGGCTCGACGACTCACTACGACCTCACAGAACAGGGCTCCGGGCAGCTGAGCGGAAATGGAGGAAAACTCGCCTCCCTGCGGACCTGGCATCCTTTCACTCACTCCTCTCTACATTCTCCTCTTCTGTCTCTGCTGCTAAAGCCACTTTCTACCACTCTAAATTCCAAGCATCTGCCTCTAACCCTAGGAAGCTCTTTGCTACCTTCTCCTCCCTCCTGAATCCTCCTCCCCCTCCCCCCCCCCCTCCTCCCTCTCTGCGGATGACTTCGTCAACCATTTTGAAAAGAAGGTTGACGATATCCGATCCTCGTTTGCTAAGTCAAACGACACCGCTGGTCCTGCTCACACTGCCCTACCCTGTGCTTTGACCTCTTTCTCCCCTCTCTCTCCAGATGAAATCTCGCATCTTGTGACGGCCGGCCGCCCAACAACCTGCCCACTTGACCCTATCCCCTCCTCTCTTCTCCAGGCCATTTCCGGAGACCTTCTCCCCTTCCTCACCTCGCTCATCAACTCATCCTTGACCGCTGGCTACGTCCCTTCCGTCTTCAAGAGAGCGAGAGTTGCACCCCTTCTGAAAAAACCTACACTCGATCCCTCCGATGTCAACAACTACAGACCAGTATCCCTTCTTTCTTTTGTCTCCAAAACTCTTGAACGTGCCATCCTTGGCCAGCTCTCCTGCTATCTCTCTCAGAATGACCTTCTTGATCCTAATCAGTCAGGTTTCAAGACTGGGCATTCAACTGAGACTGCTCTTCTCTGTGTCACGGAGGCTCTCCGCACTGCTAAAGCTAACTCTCTCTCCTCTGCTCTCATACTTCTAGACCTATCTGCTGCCTTTGATACTGTGAACCATCAGATCCTCCTCTCCACCCTCTCCGAGTTGGGCATCTCCAGCGCGGCCCACGCTTGGATTGCGTCCTACCTGACAGGTCGCTCCTACCAGGTGGCGTGGCGAGAATCTGTCTCCGCACCATGCGCTCTCACCACTGGTGTCCCCCAGGGCTCTGTTCTAGGCCCTCTCCTATTCTCGCTATACACCAAGTCACTTGGCTCTGTCATATCCTCACATGGTCTCTCCTATCATTGCTATGCAGACGACACACAATTAATCTTCTCCTTTCCCCCTTCTGATAACCAGGCGGCGAATCGCATCTCTGCATGTCTGTCAGACATATCAGTGTGGATGACGGATCACCACCTCAAGCTGAACCTCGGCAAGACGGAGCTGCTCTTCCTCCCGGGGAAGGACTGCCCGTTCCATGATCTCGCCATCACGGTTGACAACTCCCTTGTGTCCTCCTCCCAGAGTGCTAAGAGCCTTGGCGTGACCCTGGACAACACCCTGTCGTTCTCCACCAACATCAAAGCGGTGACCCGATCCTGTAGGTTCATGCTCTACAACATTCGCAGAGTACGACCCTGCCTCACACAGGAAGCGGCGCAGGTCCTAATCCAGGCACTTGTCATCTCCCGTCTGGATTATTTCAACTCGCTGTTGGCTGGGCTCCCTGCCTGTGCCATTAAACCCCTACAACTCATCCAGAACGCCGCAGCCCGTCTGGTGTTCAACCTTCCCAAGTTCTCTCACGTCACCCCGCTCCTCCGCTCTCTCCACTGGCTTCCAGTTGAAGCTCGCATCCGCTACAAGACCATGGTGATTGCCTACGGAGCTGTGAAGGGAACGGCACCTCCATACCTTCAGGCTCTGATCAGGCCCTACACCCAAACAAGGGCACTGCGTTCATCCACCACTGGCCTGCTGGCCCCCCTACCTCTGAGGAAGCACAGTTCCCGCTCAGCCCAGTCAAAACTGTTCGCTGCTCTGGCACCCCAATGGTGGAACAAGCTCCCTCACGACGCCAGGACAGCGGAGTCAATCACCACCTTCCGGAGACAACTGAAACCCCACCTCTTTAAGGAATACCTAGGATAGGATAAAGTAATCCTTCTAACCCCCCCCCCCCCCCCTTAAAATATTTAGATGCACTATTGTAAAGTGGTTGTTCCACTGGATATCATAAGGTGAATGCACCATTTTGTAAGTCGCTCTGGATAAGAGTGTCTGCTAAATGACTTAAATGTAAATGTAAATGTGTTGAACGCTGAGCTGTAGTCAATGAATAGCATTCTCACATAGGTGTTCCTTTTGTCCAGGTGGGAAAGGGCAGTGTGGAGTGCAATAGAGATTGCATTATCTGTGGATCTGTTGGTGCGGTATGCAAATTGGAGTGGGTCCAGGGTTTCTGGGATAATGGTGTTGATGTGAGCCATGACCAGCCTTTCAAAGCACTTCCTGGCTACAGACGTGAGTGCTACGGGTCTGTAGTCATTTAGGCAGGTTACCTTAGTATTCTTGGGCACAGGGACTATGATGGTCTACTTAAAACATGTTGGTATTACAGACTCGGACAGGGAGAGGTTGAAAATGTCAGTGAAGACACTTGCCAGTTGGTCAGCGCATGCTCTGAGTACACGTCCTGGTAATCCGTCTGGCCCTGCAGCCTTGTGAATGTTGACATGTTTAAAGGTATTGCTCACATCGGCTGCGGAGAGCGTGATCACACAGTCGTCCGGTACAGCTGATGCTCTCATGCATGTCTCAGTGTTGATTGCCTCTAACCTGCCGTCCCTACACTCTAACCACTAGGCTACCTGCCGCCCCTACACTCTAACCACTAGGCTACCTGCCCCCCCTACACTCTAACCACTAGGCTACCTGCCATCCCTACACTCTAACCACTAGGCTACCTGCCACCTCTACACTCTAACCACTAGGCTACCTGCCACCCCAACGCTCTAACCACTAGGCTACCTGCCGCCCCTCCACTCTAACCACTAGGCTACCTGCCCCCCCTACACTCTAACCACTAGGCTACCTGCCACCTCTACACTCTAACCACTAGGCTACCTGCCACCTCTACACTCTAACCACTAGGCTACCTGCCACCTCTACACTCTAACCACTACGCTACCTGCCACCTCTACACTCTAACCACTAGGCTACCTGCCGCCCCTCCACTCTAACCACTAGGCTACCTGCCACCTCTACACTCTAACCACTAGGCTACCTGCCGTCCCTACACTCTAACCACTAGGATACCTGCCGCCCCTACACTCTAACCACTAGGCTACCTGCCGTCCCTACACTCTAACCACTAGGCTACCTGCCTCCCCTTCACTCTAACCACTAGGCTACCTGCCGCACCTCCACTCTAACCACTAGGCTACCTGCCGCCCCTACACTCTAACCACTAGGCTACCTGCCGCCTCTACACTCTAACCACTAGGTTACCTGCCGTCCCTACACTCTAACCACTAGGCTACCTGCCTCCCCTACACTCTAACCACTAGGCTACCTGCCGCCCCTCTACTCTAACCACTAGGCTACCTGCCTCCCCTCCACTCTAACCACTAGGCTACCTGCCTCCCACTCTAACCACTAGGCTACCTGCCGCCTCTACACTCTAACCACTAGGCTACCTTCCTCCCACTCTAACCACTAGGTTACCTGCCGTCCCCCCTCTAACCACTAGGCTACCTGCCTCCCCTCCACTCTAACCACTAGGCTACCTGCCTCCTCTACACTCTAACCACTAGGCTACCTGCCTGCCCTACACTCTAACCACTAGGCTACCTGCCGCCCCCTACACTCTAACCACTAGGCTACCTGCCGCCCCTACACTCTAACCACTAGGCTACCTGCCCCCCCTCCACTCTAACCACTAGGCTACCTGCCGTCCCTCCACTCTAACCACTAGGCTACCTGCCGCCCCTCCACTCTAACCACTAGGCTACGCTGCCGCCCCTCCACTCTAACCACTAGGCTACCTGCCGCCCCTCCACTCTAACCACTAGGCTACCTGCCGCCCCTACACTGTAACCACTAGGCTACCTGCCGCCCCTACACTCTAACCACTAGGCTACGCTGCCGCCCCTCCACTCTAACCACTAGGCTACCTGCCGCCCCTCCACTCTAACCACTAGGCTACCTGCCGTCCCTCCACTCTAACCACTAGGCTACCTGCCGTCCCTCCACTCTAACCACTAGGCTACGCTGCCGCCCCTCCACTCTAACCACTAGGCTACCTGCCGCCCCTCCACTCTAACCACTAGGCTACCTGCCGTCCCTCCACTCTAACCACTAGGCTACCTGCCACCTCTACACTCTAACCACTAGGCTACCTGCCTCCTCTACACTCTAACCACTAGGCTACCTGCCGCCCCTACACTCTAACCACTAGGCTACGCTGCCGCCCCTCCACTCTAACCACTAGGCTACCTGCCGCCCCTCCACTCTAACCACTAGGCTACCTGCCGTCCCTCCACTCTAACCACTAGGCTACCTGCCGTCCCTCCACTCTAACCACTAGGCTACGCTGCCGCCCCTCCACTCTAACCACTAGGCTACCTGCCGCCCCTCCACTCTAACCACTAGGCTACCTGCCGTCCCTCCACTCTAACCACTAGGCTACCTGCCACCTCTACACTCTAACCACTAGGCTACCTGCCTCCTCTACACTCTAACCACTAGGCTACCTGCCGCCCCTACACTCTAACCACTAGGCTACCTGCCGTCCCTACACTCTAACCACTAGGCTACCTGCCTCCCCTACACTCTAACCACTAGGCTACCTGCCCCCCCTCCACTCTAACCACTAGGCTACCTGCCGTCCCTCCACTTTAACCACTAGGCTACCTGCCGCCCCTACACTCTAACCACTAGGCTACCTGCCGCCCCTACACTCTAACCACTAGGCTACGCTGCCGCCCCTCCACTCTAACCACTAGGCTACCTGCCGCCCCTCCACTCTAACCACTAGGCTACCTGCCGTCCCTCCACTCTAACCACTAGGCTACCTGCCGTCCCTCCACTCTAACCACTAGGCTACCTGCCGCCCCTCCACTCTAACCACTAGGCTACCTGCCGTCCCTCCACTCTAACCACTAGGCTACGCTGCCGCCCCTCCACTCTAACCACTAGGCTACCTGCCTCCTCTACACTCTAACCACTAGGCTACCTGCCTCCTCTACACTCTAACCACTAGGCTACCTGCCGCCCTACACTCTAACCACTAGGCTACCTGCCGCCTCTACACTCTAACCACTAGGCTACCTGCCGTCCCTACACTCTAACCACTAGGCTACGCTCCGGGCAGCCGAGCGGAAATGGAGGAAAACTCGCCTCCCTGCGGACCTGGCATCCTTTCACTCCCTCCTCTCTACATTTTCCTCTTCTGTCTCTGCTGCTAAAGCCACTTTCTAGCACTCTAAACTCCAAGCATCTGCCTCTAACCCTAGGAAGCTCTTTGCTACCTTCTCCTCCCTCCTGAATCCTCCTCCCCCTCCCCCCCCTCCTCCCTCTCTGCGGATGACTTCGTCAACCATTTTGAAAAGAAGGTTGACGACATCCGATCCTCGTTTGCTAAGTCAAACGACACTGCTGGTCCTGCTCACACTGCCCTACCCTGTGCTTTGACCTCTTTCTCCCCTCTCTCTCCAGATGAAATCTCGCGTCTTGTGACGGCCGGCCGCCCAACAACCTGCCCACTTGACCCTATCCCCTCCTCTCTTCTCCAGACCATTTCCAGAGACCTTCTCCCCTACCTCACCTCGCTCATCAACTCATCCTTGACCGCTGGCTACGTCCCTTCCGTCTTCAAGAGAGCGAGAGTTGCACCCCTTCTGAAAAAACCTACACTCGATCCCTCCGATGTCAACAACTACAGACCAGTATCCCTTCTTTCCTTTCTCTCCAAAACTCTTGAACGCGCCGTCCTTGGCCAGCTCTCTTGCTATCTCTCTCAGAATGACCTTCTTGATCCTAATCAGTCAGGTTTCAAGACTGGGCATTCAACTGAGACTGCTCTTCTCTGTGTCACAGAGGCTCTCCGCACTGCTAAAGCTAACTCTCTCTCCTCTGCTCTCATCCTTCTAGACCTATCTGCTGCCTTTGATACCGTGAACCATCAGATCCTCCTCTCCACCCTCTCCGAGCTGGGCATCTCCGGCGCCGCCCACGCGTGGATTGCGTCCTACCTGACAGGTCGCTCCTACCAGGTGGCGTGGCGAGAATCTGTCTCCGCACCACGTGCTCTCACCACTGGTGTCCCCCAGGGCTCTGTTCTTGGCCCACTCCTATTCTCGCTATACACCAAGTCACTTGGCTCTGTCATATCCTCACATGGTCTCTCATATCATTGCTATGCAGATGACACACAATTAATCTTCTCCTTTCCCCCTTCTGACAACCAGGTGGCGAATCGCATCTCTGCATGTCTGGCAGACATATCAGTGTGGATGATGGATCACCACCTCAAGCTGAACCTCGGCAAGACGGAGCTGCTCTTCCTCCCGGGGAAGGACTGCCCGTTCCATGATCTCGCCATCACGGTTGACAACTCCCTTGTGTCCTCCTCCCAGAGTGCTAAGAGCCTTGGCGTGACCCTGGACAACACCCTGTCGTTCTCCACCAACATCAAGGCGGTGACCCGATCCTGTAGGTTCATGCTCTACAACATTCGCAGAGTACGACCCTGCCTCACACAGGAAGCGGCGCAGGTCCTAATCCAGGCACTTGTCATCTCCCGTCTGGATTATTGCAACTCGCTGTTGGCTGGGCTCCCTGCCTGTGCCATTAAACCCCTACAACTCATCCAGAACGCCGCAGCCCGTCTGGTGTTCAACCTTCCCAAGTTCTCTCACGTCACCCCGCTCCTCCGCTCTCTCCACTGGCTTCCAGTCGAAGCTCGCATCCGCTACAAGACCATGGTGCTTGCCTACGGAGCTGTGAGGGGAACGGCACCTCCGTACCTTCAGGCTCTGATCAGGCCCTACACCCAAACAAGGGCACTCCGTTCATCCACCTCTGGCCTGCTCGCCTCCCTACCTCTGAGGAAGCACAGTTCCCGCGCAGCCCAGTCAAAACTGTTCGCTGCTCTGGCACCCCAATGGTGGAACAAGCTCCCTCACGACGCCAGGACAGCGGAGTCAATCACCACCTTCCGGAGACACCTGAAACCCCACCTCTTCAAGGAATACCTGGGATAGGACAAAGTAATCCTTCTAACCCCCCCCTTAAAAGATTTAGATGCACTATTGTAAAGTGGTTGTTCCACTGGATATTATAAGGTGAATGCACCAATTTGTAAGTCGCTCTGGATAAGAGCGTCTGCTAAATGACTTAAATGTAAATGTAAATGTACGCTGCCGCCCCTCCACTCTAACAGTATCCTTCACAGCCCAGTAGAATGAACATCTGCTGTGATACTCCGGCGCCCTCATATGGATTCTATACGCTATAGATCACTAGTCTATAATGTAGTAATCAGACTACACACGTAAAAAATATAGGTGGGTCCCCTGCGGGACGGTTCAGCTAACGTAGGCTAATGCGATTAGCATAGGGCTGTAAATAACAAGACCATTTCCCAGGACATAGACATATCTGATATTGGCAGAAAGCTTAAATTCTTGTTAATCTAACTGCACTGTCCAATTTACAGTAGCGATTACAGTGAAATAATACCATGCTATTGTTTGAGGAGGGTGCACAGTTTTGAACATGAAAAGTTATTAATAAACAAATTAGGCACATTTGGGCAGTCTTGATACAACATTTTTTACAGAAATACAATGGCTCATTGGAGCAGTCTAAAACTTTGCACATACGCTGCTGCCATCTAGTGGCCAAAATCTAAAATGCACCTGGGCTGGAATAATACATTATGGCCTTTCTCTTGCATTTCAAAGATGATAGTACAATAAAAAGGGTTGTTTTTTACTTTGTATTATCTTTTACCAGATCTAATGTGTTATATTCTCCTGCATTCCTTTCACATTTCCATAAAAATCAAAGTGTTTCCTTTCAAATGGTACCAAGAATATGCATATCCTTGCTTCAGGTCCTGAGCTACAGGCAGTTAGATTTGGGTATGTCATTTTGGGGGGACATTTTTAAAAGGGGCCAATCCTTAAACACTGTACACTGTAATAACACCTGTAACCCTGTTCATGTACCTATTAAAACCTAAACACCTGTAACCCTGTTCATGTACCTATTAACACTGTAATATCACCTGTAACCCTGTTCATGTACCTATTAACACTGTAATAACACCTGTAACCCTGTTCATGTGACTATTAACACTGTAATATCACCTGTAACCCTGTTCATGTACCTATTAACACTGTAATAACACCTGTAACCCTGTTCATGTACCTATTAACACTGTAATATCACCTGTAACCCTGTTCATGTACCTATTAACACTGTAATAACACCTGTAACCCTGTAACTATTAACACTGTAATATCACCTGTAACCCTGTACATGTACCTATTAACACTGTAATAACACCTGTAACCCTGTACCTATTAACACTGTAATATCACCTGTAACCCTGTTCATGTACCTATTAACACTGTAATATCACCTGTAACCCTGTTCATGTACCTATTAACACTGTAATAACACCTGTAACCCTGTACCTATTAACACTGTAATAACACCTGTAACCCTGTACCTATTAACACTGTAATATCACCTGTAACCCTGTACATGTGACTATTAAACATTCTGAATCTGTTCATCCTCTCTCAGTTGGCTCTCAGCAGTCTCTAGGTCTGTATTCTCCTCCACACTGATGGTGGGGATGTTACCCTGAACCTCCCTCTCCTTCCTGGAGCCTCTCCTCCCTCCAGACCGAGTCTCTGGAGCCTGCCACTCACATCCAGCTCAGAGGAGGTCCCGGTTGGTAGGAGAGTCTCAGGGTCCACTACCTCTTTCTGGTCTTGGGCCTTGTCCCGTCCTCCTCCTCGTCCCTGTCATAAGCCCGTCACCCCATTAACCAGGGCGTGGCCTGACGGCTGGACCAAAAGGGTTGTTGGTTCTGACCTCTGATTCCAGACACTGAGAACGCAGAACCGTCCATCTCGCAGGCTGTCCATCTCGCAGGCTGTCCGCTGAACTGAGGCTCAGGGCAGGCGAACACATTCAGGGTGCGGGGGGTAGGGAGTCGCCGCTAGGGAGCAGTACACGTGCACCAGATCACAGAGGAGATGTTGCCATGCAATCATTTAAAGGTTGTCCGGTCCGTCCCCAATTCTGTACGTCAAGTAAGACGTCGGATGAGCCTTTGGCCTTTGCCCCGTCACACAGTCCGATGAGAGCGGCTCGTCAACTGCAGCCATAGTTTTCTACTCTTGTTCTGTTCGAAGTTGACTTCGTGAGCAGCGCTTTTAACTGACCGAGTCAACACGGCGGATTCGGGCATGTTCCGTCAGAGACTCAGGGGACTCGGGCATCGACTCTTTCCGAGTCCAGCAGAATCCTCTTGGTTCCGGCTAATGGTAAAATACTAAACTCCGATACATCCTGACGAAATATACCATATGAGTGGCCTGATGTCATTTCCTGGACCTTGTAAACTGTCGAGAGTAAACCTATAACTGACCCAAATGGTTGTATATATCTGGACTTTATTTTGGCATGAAACACAAAAGGACGTTTGAGCGGTTATTCAAATTAGCCTGCATCACTGCAGTTTAGACAATAATAGCAAACAATACATTCCTCATTGCACTGTGTTGTTGTAGCATAGACGTAGAATAATAAAATTTTCTAAAAACGTACGCCTATCTTCCATTTGATAATCTGCAACCAGAGTGGCGCAGCGGTATAAGGCACTGCATCTCAGCGCAAGAGGCGTCACTACAGACCCTGGTTTGATTCCAGGCTGTATCACAACTGGCTGTGAATGGGAGTCCCATAGGGCGGCGCACAAAAGGGCCCAGCGTCGTCCGGGTTAGAGTTTGGCCAGGTAGGCCGTCGTAGTAAATAAGAATTGATTCTTAACTGACTTATCTAGTTAAATAAAAACCTAGCCTGAGTGATGCAGCCTACAACCATGCATGTTGAACTATTGCAATAGCCTATTAAACTGTTACAAATTTAGTCTCTAGCCTATTAAACTGTTACAAATTTAGTCTACAGCCTATTAAACTGTTACAAATTTAGTCTACAGCCTATTAAACTGTTACAAATTTAGTCTCTAGCCTATTAAACTGTTACAAATTTAGTCTACAGCCTATTAAACTGTTACAAATTTAGTCTATAGCCTATTAAAATAGCAAAATAACTAATGACCACGACAGTCAATTAAAAAAAGAAATCAGGGTGCTCGAAACGTCATGATTGTGGGTTCGATTCCCGGGGGTTCGATTCCCGGGGGTTCGATTCCCGGGGCCACGAACATGAAACGATCCTGTCGCTTTGGATAAAAAAGTAAAACTTAATGTCACATTTATTATTTTCACCTCATATGTGAGACATCCAACATTTTCCTGCATGGAACTTTTGACAGTAGATATGCGCTGCCTTCGCATTCTGAGAAGACAGAAGAAAATAAAACCACTATCTACAGTGGTCCAGATGAGAAAAGGGTGACGTGCCCCCTCAAGCCAATGTCTCCACACTGTCAAAGCCTTGACCACGGCTAACAACTCCCTGTCCCCCACATCATAGTTGCGCTCCGCCGGGCTCAGCTTCTTAGAAAAGAAAGCGCAGGGGCGGAGCTTCGGAGGAGCGCCCGAACGCTGCGAAAGCACAGCTCCCACCCCAGCCTCGGACGCGTCCACCTCCACTATGAATGGCAAAGAGGGATCCGGATGCGCCAGCACCGGAGCGTTGGTAAACAGAACCTTCAGACGACGGAAGGCTCTGTCCGCCTCTGCCGACCACCGCAATTGCACCGGACCCCCCTTCATCAGTGAGGTAATGGGAGCTGCCACCTGGCCAAAACCCCGGATAAACCTCCGGTAATAATTGGCGAACCCCAAGAACCGCTGCACCTCCTTCACAGTGGTAGGGGTCGGCCAATTACGCACAGCCGTAACGCGGTCATCTTCCATCACCACCCCTGTGGTGGAAATGCGATATCCCAGAAAAGAAACGGCTTGTTGGAAGAACTCACATTTCTCAGCCTTGACGTATAGGTCATGCTCCAGCAGCCGCCCAAGCACTTTACGCACCAGAGCCACATGCGCGGCGCGAGTGGCGGAGTAGATCAAGATGTCATTAATGTACACCACCACCCCCTGCCCGAGCATGTCCCTGAGAACCTCGTCCACAAAGGATTGGAAGACAGCGGGAGCATTCTTTAACCCATATGGCATGACGAGGTACTCATAATGGCCCGATGTGGTACTAAATGCGGTCTTCCACTCGTCTCCATCTCGGATACGCACCAAGTTATAAGCGCTCCTGAGATCTAATTTGGTGAAAAAGCACGCCCCGTGAAATGACTCCACTGCCGTAGCAATGAGAGGTAGTGGGTAACTGAACCCCACTGTGATAGAATTTAGACCTCTACAGTCAATGCACGGGCGCAGGCCTCCCCCCTTCTTCTTCACAAAAAAGAAACTCGAGGAGACGGGTGATTTAGATGGCCGAATGTATCCCTGTCTCAAGGATTCAGTGACGTATGTCTCCATTGCCACTGTCTCCTCCTGCGACAGAGGATACACGTGACTTTTAGGAAGGGCCGCGCCAGCCTGGAGGTTTATCACACAATCCCCTTGTCGATGGGGTGGTAATTGAGTCGCCTTCATTTTACTGAAGGCGATAGCCAAACCGGCATATTCAGAGGGAATGTGTACAGTGGAGACTTGGTCTGGACTCTCCACCGTGGTTGCACCGATGGAAACTCCTATACACCTACCTGAGCACTCCCTCGACCACCCCTTAAGAGCCCTCTGCCCCCACGAAATCAGAGGATTGTGAGAGGCTAGCCAGGGAAGTCCCAGCACCACCGGAAACGCCGGGGAATCAATAAGGAACAGGCTGATACGTTCCTCATGACCCCCCTGCGTTACCATGACCAGTGGCACTGTTTCCTCCCTCACTTGGCCAGACCCTAGTGGTCGACTATCTAACGCGTGCACGGGGAAGGGTTTGTCCAGTTTAACCAGGGGGATCCCTAACTTATCAGCAACACTTCGGTCCATGAAACTCCCAGCTGCGCCTGAATCGACTAGTGCCTTATACTGGGAGTGAGGGGAAAAACCAGGGAAGAAAACAGAGACATACATGTGGTCAACAGGGGGGTCTGGGTGAGACTGGTGCGGACTCACCTGGGGGGGTCGATGGAGTGCTCTGCCTGCCCTCTGAGTTCCCGGGAGAACCTCTCCAGCACCGGTCCGCAGTGTGTCCTCTACGGCCACAGTGGGTGCAGGAGAGGCCCCCCCCTCCGGTCCTCCTCGCAGCGGTCCCTCCAAGCTCCATGGGCGTTGGAGCAGGAGGGATGGGAGGTGGAATGAATAGGCCCCGATCGGAACATCCCCGGGCAGTTAGCAGGTTGTCCAGCCTGATGGACAAATCAATCAGCTGGTCCAGAGTGATGGTATGGTCCCGGCAAGCCAGTTCCCGGCGAACGTCCTCACGTAGACTACACCTGTAGTGGTCAATCAGGGCCCGCTCATTCCACCCCGATCCGGCGGCTAGAGTCCGAAACTCCAGCGCAAAGTCCTGAGCGCTCCTCGTCTCCTGCCTCAGATGAAATAATCGCTCGCCCGGCGCCTTGCCCTCCGGGGGATGATCGAATACCGCCCGGAAGCAGCGAGCGAACTCTGGGTAGTTGTCCTTTGCTGAGTCTGGGCCCTCCCAGACGGCGTTGGCCCATTCCAGGGCTCTACCCGTGAGGCACGAGACGCGGACGCTCACCCTCTCTTCATCGGAGGGAGAGGGCCGGATGGTCGCCAGGTACAGGTCCAACTGGAGCAAAAACCCCTTGCACCCAGCGGCCGTCCCATCGAACTCCCTGGGAGCCATTATCCATATCCCGCTTGTACTGGATTCGGTTGGATTCGGTAGGGGCGCAGGGCGATGAATTGGTCCTGGTGGGGGTGATGGAGCGACTCGCTCCCAGCTCTCCAGTCGGGTCAGCACCTGGTCCATGGCCGTGCCCAGTCGCTGGAGGAGACTGGCATGTTGGCCGACATGTTCCTCCACTGACAATGTTCCTGTCCCTGCTGACTCCATAAGTGGTGCGGGATTCTGTCACGAGCGGAATGAACAGTTTAAGGAGTGAGTCAAACGCAGGAGACTGAGGTCCGTTGGAACAATCTTAATTTAATAAATCCACGGGTAAGTTTAACATACGGCTGGGAGCATAAGTCAGAAAAATGGACAAAAAGAAGCTCCGTTCAAAGGGCAGACGGGGCGCAGCCCGGCAACCCTAATGCCTAGAAAATAAAAGTAACACCACACGTAACAACGAACAATCCCGCACAAAATCCTAGCTAAACACAGACAGACTAAATAACCCCCCCACTAATGACAAAACACAAAACAGGTGCAAACAAAAACCAGACATAACTAATAGACACTGAAACACAGATCGGTGGCAGCTAGTAGGCCGGCGACGACGACCGCCGAGCACCGCTCGACCGAGGAGAGGCGCCCCCTTCTGTGGATGTTGTGACAGTCGTTAGTGAGGCAGGCAAAAACGACCATACACAGGAGGATTAAATTATAGGAAAACCTGCACTCCGAATAGATGTGTGTCACAAAACAAACAACACCTCACAATAATGGGGTGCAAAGAACTGAACTAAATAGTGTGTGATAATGACATACAGGTGTGTGAACAGGTGATTAGAATTCAGGTGATTGGGATCTGGAAAGTGAGCTGCGTTCAAGGGATCTAGGTGTTTGAGAGTGTGAGTTGGAAGCAGAAGTTACACAGGTAAGTTATGAATTGTATCACCTAAGCTGTAACTTTGCCAATGTTTTTTCTGTGTCATAACCGAAGGTTGCATGCCACATTTTTGCTGAACCTGAACATAGACAAAGTTTAATTGAAGATTGAGACCTCACATCACCAAGTCAACAATAGGCTACTATGTCCTGTCTCTTTCCAAAGAGACCTCCAGGATTGTAACATACTCTGGTTCACGGAAACATGGCTAGTTGGGGACATGCTGTCGGAGTCCGTATAGCCAACGGGATTTTCTGTGCATCGTGCCGACAGGAATAAACATCTATCCGGTAAGAAGAAGGACAGGGGTGGAATGTTTCATGATTAATGACTCATGGTGTAACTGTAACAACATACAAGAACTCAAGTCTTTTTGTTCACCTGACCTAGAATTCCTCACAATCAAATGCCGACGGTATTGTCTCCCAAGAGAACTCTCCTCGTTTATTGTCACAGCCGTGTACATCCCCCTCAAGACGATACCAAGATGGCCATCAAGGAACTTCACTGGACTCTATGCAAACTGGAAACCATATATCCTAAGGCTGCATTTATTGTAGCTGCTCATTTGAGAATAAGGCTACCTAAATTCTATCAGCATATTGATTGTAGTAAAACAAGCGAGTAACACACTCGACCATTGCTGCTCTAACTTCCGCGATGCATAGGTCCTCCCCCGCCTTCCTTTTGGCAAATCCAACCATGACTCCATTTTGTTGCTCCCCTCCTATAGGCAGAAACTAAAACATGAAGCGCCCGTGCTTAGGTCTATTCAACGCTGGTCTGACCAATCGGATTCCACGCTTCAAGATTGCTTTGATCACGTGGACTGGGATATGTTCCGGGTAGCCTCAGAGAACAACATTGACGTATACGCTGACTCGGTGAGCGAATTTATAAGGAAGTGTATAGGAGATGTTGTACCCACTGTGACTATTAAAACCTTCCCTAACCAGAAACCATGGATTGATCACGCAAAACTGAAAGCACATACCACCGCATTTAATTACGGCAAGGCGACTGGAAACATGACCGAATACAAACAGTGTAGTTATTCCCTCCGCAAGGCAATCAAACAGGCAAAGCGTCAGTATAGAAACAAAGTGGAGTCGCAATTCAACGGCTCAAACACGAGACGTATGTGTCAGGGTCTCCAGTCAATCACGGATTACAAAAAGAAAACCAGCCCCGTCGCGGACATTGACGTCTTGCTCTCAGACAAATTAAACAACTTCTTTCTGCGCGGACAATACAGTGCCACCGACCTGGCCCGCCACCAAGGACTGTGGGCTCTCCTTCTTCGTGGCCGACGTGAGTAAAACATTTAAACGCGTTAACCCTCGCAAGGCTGCCGGCCCAGACGGCATCCCCGGCCGCGTCCTCAGAGCATACGCAGACCAGCTGGCTGGTGTGTTTACAGACATATTCAATCTCTCCCTATCCCAGTCTGCTGTCCCCACATGCTTCAAGATGGCCACCATTGTTCCTGAACCCAAGAAAGCAAAGGTAACTGAGCTAAATGACTATCGCCCCGTAGCACTCACTTCTGTCATCATGAAGTGCTTTGAGAGACTAGTCAAGGATCATATCACCTCCACCCTACCCTGTCCCATCTGGACAAGATGATTACCTATGTAAGAATGCTGTTCATTGACTACAGCTCAGCATTTAACACCATAGTACCCTCCAAACTCATCACTAAGCTTGAGACCGTGGGTCTCGACCCCGCCTTGTGCAACTGGGTCCTGGACTTTCTGACGGGCCGCCCCCAGGTGGTGAAGGTAGGAAACAACATCTCCATCTCCGCTGATCCTCATCACTGTGGCCCCACAAGTTCCTCTGTGTACATATCACCGACAAACTGAAATAGTCCACTCACACAGACAGTGTGGTGAAGAAAGCGCAAGAGCGTTTAACCTCAGGAGGCTGAATAAATTTGTCTTGGCTCCTAAAACCCTCACTTAACTTTTACAGATGCACAATCGAGAGCATCCTGTCGGGCTTTATCACCGCCTGGTAAGGCAACTGCACCGCCCACAAACGCAGGGCTCTCCAGAGGGTGGTGCGGTTGTCACGTCCTGACCCTAGTAAGATGACATTTTCTATAGTAGAGTAGGGCAGGGCGTGACAGGGGGTGTTTTGGGTTGTTCTATGTTTTCTATTTCTATGTTTAAGTTCTAGTTTTTCTATTTCTATGTTGGGATTGTTTGGGTTGATCTCTAATTGGAGGCAGCTGATCCTCATTGCCTCTGATTAGAGATCATATTTAAGTAGGGGTTTTTCTCTTCCTGTTTTGTGGGTTATTCTTTTTTGAGTAGTGTGTTTTCCTCTCTGCGTCACGGTTTGTTGTTTTGTGTTTAAGTAATTTAAGTGTATTGCATTCAGTTTCACGTTTAATAAATATGTGGAACTACGAACACGCTGCATTTTGGTCCGCTCCTTCAAACAGCCGTGACAGCGGTCTAACCAACGCATCACCCGGGGCAAACTACCTGCCCTCCAGGACACCTACAGCTCCCGATGTCACAGAAAGGCCAAAAAGATCATCAAGGACAACAACCACCCGAGCCACTGCCTGTTCACCCTGCTATTATCCAGAAGGTGAAGTCAGAACGGGTGCATCAAAGCTGGGACAGAGAGACTGAAAAGCAGCTTCTATCTCAAGGCCATCAGATTGTTAAACAGCCACCACTAGCACAGAGAGGCGGCTACCTACCTGCAGACTTGATATCATTGGCCACTTTAACAAATGGATCACTAGTCACTTTAATAATGCCACTTTAATAATGTTTACCTATCTCACATTACTCATCTCATATGTACAGTATACAGTTGAAGTCGGAAGTTTACATACACCTTAGCCAAATACATTTAAACTCAGTTTTTCACAATTCCTGACATTTAATCCTCATAAAAATCCCTGTGTTAGGTCAGTTAGGATCACCACTTTATTTCTATTCGCCCTATTCGGATGAAACTTCATCTACGGCATTTTTGGACCAAGGTCTTTCAACGCAATATTTTCCAGACAAGTATGGCAAACAACATTCATGTGGGTCTGGTACATAAATGCATATAAATCAGACGCTGATATTTGTATTGTAACCAAACTTGGTACACAGATACTCAACATATTCAATCACATTCAGATTGACCACAGGCACATATATACAGTGCATTCCAAAAGTGTTCAGACCCCTTCACTTTTTGCACATTTTGTTACGTTACAGCCTTATTGTCACAACCGTCGTTGGGAAAGGAGGACCAAGGCGCAGCGGGAATGTGGACACTCATGTTTATTGATGAAAACAAGTAAAGTATCCACTGGAAAACCAAAAAAATAAAAAATAAACAATACTCACAACGGCAACAGTGTGGCAGGCTAAATCAAACGCAGTGCACACAAACAACTACCCACAACCCCAAAGAAAAACACACACCACTATATAAGACTCCCAATCAAAGGCAACTCCCTGCCTTCAGTTGGGAGTCTAATCACCAACACAAACCCCTTAACATACAAACCCCTGCCACATCCTGACCCAAAACTGATACCATACCTCCCTCTGCTGGTCAGGACGTGACACTTATTCTATAATGGAATAAATAAAAAAATGTCCTCTATCTACACACAATGCCCAATAATAACGAAGCGAAAACATGTTTTTAGACATTTTTGCAAATGTAATACAAAGTTAATAACAGAAATACCTTATTTACATACATTTGAAGTCGGACGTTTACATACACCTTAGCCAAATACATTTAGGTCAGTTAGGATCACTACTTTATTTTAAGAATGTGAAATGTCAGAATAAACGGAGAGAGAATGATTTATTTCAGCTTTTATTTCTTTCATCACATTCCCAGTGGGTCAGAAGTTTACATACACTCAATTAGTATTGGTAGCATTGCCTTTAAATTGTTTAACTTGGGTCAAACGTTTCGAGTAGCTTTCCACAAGCTTCCCACAATAATTTGGGTGAATTTTGGCCCATTCCTCCTGACAGAGCTGGTGTAACTGAGTCAGGTTTGTAGGCCTCCTTGCTCTCACGCTTTTTCAGTTCTGCCAACAAATGTTCTATAGGGTTGAGGTCAGGGCTTTGTGATGGCCACTCCAATACCTTGACTTTGTTGTCCTTAAGCCATTTTGCCACATCTTTGGAAGTATGCTTGGGGTCATTGTCCATTTGAAAGACCCATTTGCAACCAAGCTTTAACTTCCTGACTGGTGTCTTGAGATGTTGCTTCAATATTTGCAAATCATTTTCCTGCCTCATGATGCCATCTATTTTGTGAAGTGCACCAGTCCCTCCTGCAGAAAAGCACCCCCACAACATGATGCTGCCACCCCCGTGCTTCACGGTTGGGATGGTGTTCTTCGGCTTGCAAGCCTCCCACTTTTTCCTCCAAACATAACGATGGTCATTATGGCCAAACAGTTCTATTTTTGTTTCATCAGACCAGAGGACATTTCTCCAAAAAGTATGATCTTTGTCCCCGTGTGCAGTTGCAAACCGTAGTCTGGCTTTTTTATGGCGGTTTTGGAGCAGTGGCTTCTTCCTTGCTGAGCGGCCTTTCAGGTTATGTCGATATAGGTCTCGTTTTACTGTGGATATAGATACTTTTGTACCTGTTTCCTCCAGCATCTTCACAAGGTCCTTTGCTGCTGTTCTGGGATTGATTTGAACTTTTCGCACCAAAGTACGTTCATCTCTAGGAGACAGAACGCATCTCCTTCCTGAGCGGTATGACGGAAAAAAAAAGAATTCTGAGGTCTTGGCTGATTTCTTTTGATTTTCCCACAATGTCAAGCAAAGAGGCACTAAGTTTGGAGGTAGGCCTTGAAATACGTCCACAGGTACACCTCCAATTGACTCAAATGATGTCAATTTGCTTATCAGAAGCTTCTATAGCCATGACATCATTTTCTGGAATTTTCCAAGCTGTTTAAAGGCTCAGTCAACTTAGCGTATGTAAACTTCTGACCCACTTGATTTGTGATACAGTGAATTATAAGTGAAATAATCCGTCTGTAAACAATTGTTGGAAAAATTACTTGTGTCATGCACAAAGTAGATGTCCTAACTGACAAATCAACAAGAAATTTGTGGAGTGGTTGAAATATGAGTTTTAATGACTCCAACCTAAGTGTATGTAAACTTCAGACTTCAACTGTAGACACATTTACACATACATACATGTAAGGGATAAACACTGACGCTTTGTACATTATCTGGAAATAATGGACGACTTGGTTCCGTGTTTATTAGTTGCAGATAATGTACAGAACAGAGGGGTTTATCTTATACCACCGTTGCCAAAGAAAACAATCACACATTTACTGGTAAAAATGTTATTTCATCATTCCACTATACCTGGTTGTTAGTTGTATCGGTTTGGTTGCTAGAGGAGCAGACTTGTTGTTCATTCTATTTATTTGATTGCTAGGCAGGCTGGCAATGTTCTGATCCCTTGCTAGCTAGCTAGTCAACTATGGCTAACATAGTCGTGTCAACTCTGCGTATAGAATCAAATTAAAGTAGCTGCATTTGTTTAAGCTGTTTTCTAGTGACATTTATTTGGATACATCCACGCTACTGTACACAGATAGCGCCTGTGGAGGGATATAGGATAGGTATTCACACCCACAGAAAGTCAACTTCATCTATTTAAGTAAAAGTTTTAAAATGAGAATATCTTTTTTATGTTCATTCATAGTTCAGTTGATAGCTGCAATATTACTACCTACATTTAATATAAATATGACTACTTATATTTAATATAAATATGACTACCTACATTTAATAAAATATTACTACCTACATTTAATATAAATATGACTACTTATATTTAATATAAATATGACTACCTACATTTAATAAAATATTACTACTTACATTTAATATAAATTTACTTCTTACATTTAATATAGAATCGAGTGGATTTAGGCCATTGCTGGGCCAATTCTGTCTCCTTTCAGGTTGCCAGATCGGGCCTAGTCTGTACCGTCATTCATTTCGGACTCAGGCCGGATCCGGCTGCCAGACCCAGGCCAGCAGATTTAGATCTGGCATGCCGGAATCAGGCCAAATGTGGACCAGACATTCGTGTTACCTGGGGAAGCTCGGGAACAAATGGTGCTTTCAAGACAACTGGGAACTCTGAAAAAACCTGAGGTCAAATAATGACGTCAGTGATCTTCAGGTCGGAAAGTCGGAGCGCTAGAAAGATGCCCGAGTTTCCGACTTGGAACTCCAAGTTGGATGACCGTTCAAAACTATTTTTCCCAGTTGGAGATGGCTGATGTTTTTTTTTTCGTGAGTTGCCAGTTGTTTGGAACACTGCAAAAACAGAAATAAGAATGAATAGAAAGGGCGTGTCCATTCAAGTCAGTGACGGCATAATGGTGGACTGGCAGCCATTTTGAGTGTACCCATGCATGAAAGTAAAAACAGGAAGTGCACCCTTCAAACTGTCCTGTGTGATTTGTTGAGTTAACTCAATTGATATTTTCAAACATAAATTTCATTGCATGAGCCATCGGTTAGCATCATTTGAATGAACATTCTACATTACCATGTAAATACAGCATCAGTTGATAGAACATTCCAAAATACCATGGAAAGTATTGCAACACAATACCAGGCAGGTTTCAAGCAAGGATTATGACTGTCACGTCCTGACCAGTAAAGGGGTTATTTGTTATTATAGTTTGGTCAGGACGTGACAGGGTGTATTTGTTTTATATGGTTTTGGGTGTGTGTTTATGTAGAGGGGCGTTTGATTTATGTATTCCGGGGTTTTTGGTTTAGTTCTATGTTGTATAGTTCTACGTCTATTCTAGGGTGTTTAATTCTATGTTTAGGTAATTGGGATTGGGGCCTTCAATTGGAGGCAGCTGTGTATCGTTGCCTCTGATTGAAGGTCCTATAATTAGGAGTATGTTTGTTGTGGGAGGTTGTGGTTGTACTGCTATGTGTTAGCATACAACACTGTTTGTTTGTGGTCTTGGTTTGTCAGTGTCTTAATAAAGTTTATAAAATGAGCACTCAACCCGCTGCGCCTTGGACCATTCACTACGACGGCCGTTACAATGACGCTGTTATTAAAGCTATACCTAGTGGGATAAAAACTTTACTTCAGAATAATACATATTTTGGAATATCTCCGATTGTAAGCAATATTCAGGTGAATGGCATTGGTCTACTAGATACGAAATTCAACAATCGTTTATTAAGGGATATTTTCTACAGGAAGTCTATTCCCTCTGCGATATTTTGTTGGGCTTCGTCGTTTGATGTCTAAGTTTGACATATGTCTAAGTTTGACATATTATTTTACTACACTGATTCCACAATTGAACGTATGTCATAAATCTCTTTATTTTATTAGGAAAATGTTTCATACACAAATCAACATTTATGAAGAAAAAGCCCCTTTTCTTAATTTTCTTTAAAACGTCTTTAAAACGTATACAAAACAAAATGTCAAAAAATGTATACGCTATATGTCTGTATTTGATTTGATATAATGTGGAATAGTTTTATTTTAAAAAAATTCTCATTTCTTTGGAATCCCTCTGGCTGTTATGTTTATGTTTTGCATGTTACTGTTAATAAAAAACGTTTTTTTTAAAAATACCAGGCAGCCATTTTGAGTGTACCAGCCAGGGTCAGAGCTTCTAAGGATGTTCTATTCATTTATATGGCCAAAACACACGCCCCGTTACGTACCGACGCATAGATGTGACGTAATATTCATTTCTGTGGTCAAAACACACGCCCCGTTACGTACCGACGCATAGATGTGACGTAATACGCAGCGCATGCTTTGTAACCCCCAAGCGCCCCTTTGAACCAAGGCAAAGGTATTTTTGCAACATTTGAAAGGTTTTATGTATGTAGCTAACGTTTCTTTAAGTTTTGATACATTTTCTTGATATTCCTGTTGTGTTATACATAATCGCACTCAATAAAACTAAGTTTTAACCCGTTTGGTGCAGTCGTTGCTTGCACAATGTTGTGCTAGCTAGCTAGCTAGCAGTTGATAACGTTAAATGAAAATGCATTCATTGAACTTATTTGATTTTACTTCCCTAAACTCGGTTGGTTATTATTGCAAACATTTAGGTGCTTGTTAACCGTTTGTACGGCCTACGATTTATGTTTGTAATGTGAATGTTACGAATGGTTTTGTTGTAGCTAACTACAGTAGCTATTTTGCATTGTAGGTCCCGTTGGTATGCTAACGTTAGTTACCGCTAGTTAACCAGCCATAAGTGGGCTTCCATAGTATTCCCATGATAGTTGAGCTTTCTCGCTAGCTAGTTGATATTATAGAAGTTAAGAGTCCATAATAAAAAAAAAACGTTTTATTTTTATTTTATTTATAGCAAATAATGATGACCATGTTTTGATCGATTTCAGCCAAGTTCGTTGAAGAAGCCTGAGCGGAGATGTATCGTCCCAAACCGACGCTGCGGGACCGGCAGCACCTGTACCGGCTGATCATCAGTCAGTTGCTGTATGACGGTTACACCAACATCGCCAACAACCTCATCACAGAGGTGAAGCCACAGAGCGTCGTGTCGCCCTCAGAGAACCTCATGCAGCTGGCCAAGATAGGTGAGTGGGTAGTGGACTAGCTCATATGAGAATGGTAGCGACATGTCTGCAGTGTCGTTGTTTTGAAACTGTACTGCTCCGCTGTTTCTTCCATCCTGTCGTCCCAAGACATTGCGAATGGCGACGGTGTAGTTTGTTAGCTAAACGTCCGTAGTGTTATGTCACTGTTTTTAATCAACTGTATTGCTCCATTCACCTCCAGGCATGGAGAATGATGACAGTGCTGTGCAGTATGCCATCGGCCGGTCTGACACAGTGGCACCAGGCGTTGGCATCGACCTGGAGTTTGACGCTGACGTCCAGTCCATGTCCCCCGAGGCGTCTGAGTACGAGACTTGTTACGTGACGTCTCATAAGGGTCCGTGTCGCGTGGCCACCTATAGCCGGGACGGACAGCTCATTGCTACGGGCTCTGCAGACGCCTCCATCAAAGTCCTGGACACAGAACGGATGCTGGCCAAGAGTGCCATGCCCATAGAGGTGAGACAGAGAGCTATGTCTGTCATTGTATCCTATTCCCTGTGTAGCGCACTACTTTTGACCAGAGCCGTGGTTGTATTCACTAGCAACTAAACAGAAGCGGTCGGGGACGAAACAGAGAGGGTAGTGTTGTCACGATACCAGAATTTTGACTTCGAATACCAGGTTTAGTATCACAATACTCGATACCACAAAAAAAGGCCTATTAGCCAAAGTCACAGAATGGCACTCGATCCAGACACACTCAGCTACTGCTCTGATCAATCATTGGCCATCTTTTTGAGTTCAATATCATTTACATTTGAACATTTGTATGAAAAACATTTTAGACAGCCATGTATGCATTAGTTGAATCATTTATACAATCAATTTGATTTTTTTTTTTTTACCAATCTAACCACAAAACAACAATGGTAATCATTTATTTGAAGGACATATAATTTTATTGTACTTCTCAACATTTGCATAGAAGAAGCAATCTCTTATTTTATTTTTTAAGTGTGCTTGGCTCTTTAAGAAATTAGTGATGTCATCGGGAGGCAGAATGTGGCTGTATAATCTGACTTTGTAGCTGTGGAATCTAGCAGAAACCAGACGCGAGGAAGCCATCTTTGAAATCAGTATATACTGCCTTATGGTTTCATATCACAAACAATGTACTAGGGTGGTGAATTCAGCTGTCGACTAGCATGGAAAGTTAGCCTACATTTAAAGCTGGAAGATATCAGTATGGTCTTGAATTGTAAAGTGTTGTAGCCTGTATGGACATTGTTTTACTAACAGTTTGAACATCTTCACATGCCGTGTTGCATTATTCAAGTAGGTTAACTTGTGTGCAACATGAGCGGGGAGATAATGCAGCCAGACAGATGGTAATGAATGATGAAGTGGAGCAGGCACTGCTCTTCGTTCTATAAAGGGGCTGCTCTGATAGACAGACTTGAACCTCTCAAACACATGAGACATTTGACAGATGGACCGAATGTAACAAATTCTAGCACCGGAACATAGTTTTTTTTGTACCGGAGGGGGGGAAATACAGACGTTTTGGTATTCCATGCAACACTACGAGAGAGACCTACCTGTGTTTGTCTATTAAGAACACCTGTTTTAGTTGTTTTAATAAGACCTAGGTGATCAGAACGTTCTGAAAGACATTGTGATGTAGGAATGTTCAGAACGTTCTGAAAGACATTGTGATGTAGGAATGTTCAGAACGTTCTGAAAGACATTGTGATGTAGGAATGTTCAGAACGTTCTGAAAGACATTGTGATGTAGGAATGTTCAGAACGTTCTGAAAGACATTCTGATGTAGGAATGTTCAGAACGTTCTGAAAGACATTGTGATGTAGGAATGTTCAGAACGTTCTGAAAGACATTCTGATGTAGGAATGTTCAGAACGTTCTGAAAGACATTCTGATGTAGGAATGTTCAGAACGTTCTGAAAGACATTCTGATGTAGGAATGTTCAGAACGTTCTGAAAGACATTGTGATGTAGGAATGTTCAGAACGTTCTGAAAGACATTCTGATGTAGGAATGTTCAGAACGTTCTGAAAGACATTCTGATGTAGGAATGTTCAGAACGTTCTGAAAGACATTGTGATGTAGGAATGTTCAGAACGTTCTGAAAGACATTGTGATGTAGGAATGTTCAGAACGTTCTGAAAGACATTCTGATGTAGGAACGTTCCTGTGTGTTCTAGGTGATGATGAATGAGACGGCCCAGCAGAACATGGAGAACCACCCTGTGATCAGAACACTGTACGACCACGTGGATGAGGTCACGTGCCTGGCGTTCCACCCCACCGAACAGATCCTGGCGTCGGGGTCACGTGACTACACACTCAAACTGTTTGACTACTCCAAGCCCTCTGCCAAGAGAGCCTTCAAACATGTACAGGTAACAACGGAGGCGGGGCCTTTAGACGGGTAACAACGGAGGCGGGGCCTTTAGACGGGTAACAGTGGAGGCGGGGCCTTTAGACGGGTAACAACGGAGGCGGGGCCTTTAGACGGGTAACAACGGAGGCGGGGCCTTTAGGCGGGTAACAACGGAGGCGGGACCTTTAGACGGGTAACAACGGAGGCGGGGCCTTTAGGCGGGTAACAACGGAGGCGGGACCTTTAGACGGGTAACAACGGAGGCGGGGCCTTTAGACGGGTAACAACGGAGGCGGGGCCTTTAGACGGGTAACAACGGAGGCGGGGCCTTTAGACGGGTAACAGTGGAGGCGGGGCCTTTAGACGGGTAACAACGGAGGCGGGACCTTTAGACGGGTAACAACGTTATCTCTCAGATTGTATGTTTGTGTAGACAGTGATGGGAGCTGGGGGGGTATGCAGAACCTATAGAAAACAGGAAGTTACATTTAATGTGTTGAGTAGAGATATCAGGGGTTTGGGCAGAACCTATAGAAAACAGGAAGTTACATTTAATGTGTTGAGTAGAGATATCAGGGGTTTGGGCAGAACCTATAGAAAACAGGAAGTTACATTTAATGTGTTGAGTAGAGATATCAGGGGTTTGGGCAGAACCTATAGAAAACAGGAAGTTACATTTAATGTGTTGAGTAGAGATATCAGGGGTTTGGGCAGAACCTATAGAAAACAGGAAGTTACATTTAATGTGTTGAGTAGAGATATCAGGGGTTTGGGCAGAACCTATAGAAAACAGGAAGTTACATTTAATGTGTTGAGTAGAGATATCAGGGGTTTGGGCAGAACCTATAGAAAACAGGAAGTTACATTTAATGTGTTGAGTAGAGATATCAGGGGTTTGGGCAGAACCTATAGAAAACAGGAAGTTACATTTAATGTGTTGAGTAGAGATATCAGGGGTTTGGGCAGAACCTATAGAAAACAGGAAGTTACATTTAATGTGTTGAGTAGAGATATCAGGGGTTTGGGCAGAACCTATAGAAAACAGGAAGTTACATTTAATGTGTTGAGTAGAGATATCAGGGGTTTGGGCAGAACCTATAGAAAACAGGAAGTTACATTTAATGTGTTGAGTAGAGATATCAGGGGTTTGGGCAGTTACCTATAGAAAACAGGAAGTTACATTTAATGTGTTGAGTAGAGATATCAGGGGTTTGGGCAGTTACCTATAGAAAACAGGAAGTTACATTTAATGTGTTGAGTAGAGATATCAGGGGTTTGGGCAGAACCTATAGAAAACAGGAAGTTACATTTAATGTGTTGAGTAGAGATATCAGGGGTTTGGGCAGAACCTATAGAAAACAGGAAGTTACATTTAATGTGTTGAGTAGAGATATCAGGGGTTTGGGCAGTTACCTATAGAAAACAGGAAGTTACATTTAATGTGTTGAGTAGAGATATCAGGGGTTTGGGCAGTTACCTATAGAAAACAGGAAGTTACATTTAATGTGTTGAGTAGAGATATCAGGGGTTTGGGCAGTTACCTATAGAAAACAGGAAGTTACATTTAATGTGTTGAGTAGAGATATCAGGGGTTTGGGCAGTTACCTATAGAAAACAGGAAGTTACATTTAATGTGTTGAGTAGAGATATCAGGGGTTTGGGCAGTTACCTATAGAAAACAGGAAGTTACATTTAATGTGTTGAGTAGAGATATCAGGGGTTTGGGCAGAATAGAAAACAGGAACAGGTGTGCTGGGCTGGCGGGGCAAATCCGTGGTATCATCATACTACTTGGTGAGAATTGGCCTTGTATCACATGGTTAGTAAAATGTTGGTATTGTAACAACGCTGCTCTGAAACATAATAATATAATTGTCACCTTTTTGGGCCCAGCAGTTAGATATACTAACAGTAGTGTGTGTCTGTGTGTCTGCTCTCCGCAGGAAGCGGAGATGCTGCGGGCCATCTCTTTCCACCCGTCAGGAGACTTCCTATTGGTGGGGACGCAGCATCCGACCCTCCGCCTCTACGACGTTAACACTTTCCAATGCTTCGTCTCCTGCAACCCTCTAGACCAGCATACGGACACCATCAGTGGAGTCAATTACAACCCTAATGCTAACAGGTAGCCCTGACCTTTAACCCCTCTAGACCAGCATACTGACACCATCAGTGGTTAACTACAACCCTAATGCTAACAGGTAGCCCTGACCTTTAACCCCTCTAGACCAGCATACTGACACCATCAGTGGTTAACTACAACCCTAATGCTAACAGGTAGCCCTGACCTTTAACCCCTCTAGACCAGCATACTGACACCATCAGTGGTTAACTACAACCCTAATGCTAACAGGTAGCCCTGACCTTTAACCCCTCTAGACCAGCATACTGACACCATCAGTGGTTAACTACAACCCTAATGCTAACAGGTAGCCCTGACCTTTAACCCCTCTAGACCAGCATACTGACACCATCAGTGGTTAACTACAACCCTAATGCTAACAGGTAGCCCTGACCTTTAACCCCTCTAGACCAGCATACTGACACCATCAGTGGTTAACTACAACCCTAATGCTAACAGGTAGCCCTGACCTTTAACCCCTCTAGACCAGCATACTGACACCATCAGTGGTTAACTACAACCCTAATGCTAACAGGTAGCCCTGACCTTTAACCCCTCTAGACCAGCATACTGACACCATCAGTGGTTAACTACAACCCTAATGCTAACAGGTAGCCCTGACCTTTAACCCCTCTAGACCAGCATACTGACACCATCAGTGGTTAACTACAACCCTAATGCTAACAGGTAGCCCTGACCTTTAACCCCTCTAGACCAGCATACTGACACCATCAGTGGTTAACTACAACCCTAATGCTAACAGGTAGCCCTGACCTTTAACCCCTCTAGACCAGCATACTGACACCATCAGTGGTTAACTACAACCCTAATGCTAACAGGTAGCCCTGACCTTTAACCCCTCTAGACCAGCATACTGACACCATCAGTGGTTAACTACAACCCTAATGCTAACAGGTAGCCCTGACCTTTAACCCCTCTAGACCAGCATACTGACACCATCAGTGGTTAACTACAACCCTAATGCTAACAGGTAGCCCTGACCTTTAACCCCTCTAGACCAGCATACTGACACCATCAGTGGTTAACTACAACCCTAATGCTAACAGGTAGCCCTGACCTTTAACCCCTCTAGACCAGCATACTGACACCATCAGTGGTTAACTACAACCCTAATGCTAACAGGTAGCCCTGACCTTTAACCCCTCTAGACCAGCATACTGACACCATCAGTGGTTAACTACAACCCTAATGCTAACAGGTAGCCCTGACCTTTAACCCCTCTAGACCAGCATACTGACACCATCAGTGGTTAACTACAACCCTAATGCTAACAGGTAGCCCTGACCTTTAACCCCTCTAGACCAGCATACTGACACCATCAGTGGTTAACTACAACCCTAATGCTAACAGGTAGCCCTGACCTTTAACCCCTCTAGACCAGCATACTGACACCATCAGTGGTTAACTACAACCCTAATGCTAACAGGTAGCCCTGACCTTTAACCCCTCTAGACCAGCATACTGACACCATCAGTGGTTAACTACAACCCTAATGCTAACAGGTAGCCCTGACCTTTAACCCCTCTAGACCAGCATACTGACACCATCAGTGGTTAACTACAACCCTAATGCTAACAGGTAGCCCTGACCTTTAACCCCTCTAGACCAGCATACTGACACCATCAGTGGTTAACTACAACCCTAATGCTAACAGGTAGCCCTGACCTTTAACCCCTCTAGACCAGCATACTGACACCATCAGTGGTTAACTACAACCCTAATGCTAACAGGTAGCCCTGACCTTTAACCCCTCTAGACCAGCATACTGACACCATCAGTGGTTAACTACAACCCTAATGCTAACAGGTAGCCCTGACCCAACGGGGCTGTATGTTTGGCTGAGGGTTTTTCCTTTCGCCTGAGTTGCCTCGTTTCACTGCCAAAAATACAATTTAACCATCTGGTGTTCAGCAAAATAACAACACAATGTCAAATACAGGTAGCCGAGTCAAATAATGAACATCCAATCACATTAAGCGTTACTCTCTCGCGGGAAACCTTCGCTCTTACACAGACATTTAGAAACGAAACATGACAATTTGAAAAATAATCCACGGGTGTTTTTTTGAGCGAGAATCAAGACGACTTTCGAGTAGTAAGACATGTATAAAAGCAACAGACTACATTAATCAGAAGGGGCTAGAAGCGTCTTATATGGTGAGCTACCGAGTGGCTAGGACAGGCAAGCCCCATACTATTGTGGAGGACTTCATTCTTCCTGCTGCCGTGGATACGGCTGGGATAATGCTGGGGGGAAAAGGCCCAAACAGACAATGTCTTCATCAAACAACACTGTTTCACGACGCATCAGAGACATGGCAGGAGATGTTTTGAAACAATTACTGCTTCGCATACAAGCCAGTGAATTATATGCGTTACAGCTGGATGAGTCAACAGACGTGGCCGGCCTGGTACAGCTCCTGGTATATGGATGAGTTAACAGGCCTGGTACAGCTCCTGGTATATGGATGAGTTAACAGGCCTGGTACAGCTCCTGGTATATGGATGAGTTAACAGGCCTGGTACAGCTCCTGGTATATGGATGAGTTAACAGGCCTGGCACAGCTCCTGGTATATGGATGAGTTAACAGGCCTGGTACAGCTCCTGGTATATGGATGAGTTAACAGGCCTGGCACAGCTCCTGGTATATGGATGAGTTAACAGGCCTGGTACAGCTCCTGGTATATGGATGAGTTAACAGGCCTGGTACAGCTCCTGGTATATGGATGAGTTAACAGGCCTGGTACAGCTCCTGGTATATGGATGAGTTAACAGGCCTGGTACAGCTCCTGGTATATGGATGAGTTAACAGGCCTGGTACAGCACCTGGTATATGGATGAGTTAACAGGCCTGGTACAGCTCCTGGTATATGGATGAGTTAACAGGCCTGGTACAGCTCCTGGTATATGGATGAGTTAACAGGCCTGGTACAGCTCCTGGTATATGTCCGTTACGTTTATGGGGGGTCAATTATTAAGGAAGACATCCTCTTCTGCAAACCACTGGAATCCAGGACAACAGGAGAGGATATTTTTAAAGTACAGGACAGCTTTATGACATCAAATGTACTTTGGTGGTGAAGATGTGTTGGTATCTGTACTGATGGAGCAAAAGCCATGACAGGGAGACATAGTGGAGTGGTTACGCGGCACTTGGGTGCACTGCAGCATCCACCAAGAGGCTCTTACTGACAAGGGAATGACTGACAGCTTGAAAGACGTTTGACACTACAGAGAAAATGGTTAACTTTGTTAAAGCAAGGTCCCTGAACTAGTGTATTTTCTGCACTATGCAATGATATGGGCAGCGACCATGTAACACTTTTACAACATACAGAAGTGCGCTGGTTATCAAGGGGCAAAGTATTGGCACGGTTTTTAAATCGAGAGACGAGCTTCAAGTTTTCTTTACTGACCATAATTTTCACTTGTCTGACCTCTTGCATGATGACAGGTTTCTCACATGACTGGCCTATCTGGGTGAGGTTTTTTAATCTGAAGCCAATGCCAGATTTCTGGATTGGGCTGCGCTCAGAGTATCCTGCCTTGGCAAATCCTGCTGTTAAGACACTGATGCCCTTTCCAACCACGTACCTATGTGAGAGTGGACTCTCGGCCCTCACTAGCATGAACACTAAATACAGGCACAGACTGTGTGGGAAATGATTTAAGACTGAGTCTCTCTCCAATACAACCCAACATTACAGAGTTATGTGCATCCTTTCAAGCACACCCTTCACATTAACCTGTGGTGAGTTATTCACCATTTTAGATGAACAAATAAGGTTTTATATGTAAGATGGTTAAATTTATAGCATAATTATTAATTATTATTATTTGTGCCCTGGTCCAATAAAGAGCTCTTTGTCATTTCCCACGAGACGGGTTGTGACAAACATTCACTAATTCTTATGTTTAATAAATGTATCGTATAGTGTGTGTGTGTGACAGGCTTACAATGATGGCAAAAAACAGCATTTGAGAGTACACTGACCCTGGTGCTAGAGGGGGTACAGCTGGAGGGTGAATGTTTGAAGGGGTACAGCTGGAGGGTGAATGTTTGAAGGGGTACAGCTGGAGGGTGAATGTTTGAAGGGGTACAGCTGGAGGGTGAATGTTTGAAGGGGTACAGCTGGAGGGTGAATGTTTGAAGGGGTACAGCCGGAGGGTGAATGTTTGAAGGGGTACGGCTGGAGGGTGAATGTTTGAAGGGGTACAGCTGGAGGGTGAATGTTTGAAGGGGTACAGCTGGAGGGTGAATGTTTGAAGGGGTACAGCTGGAGGGTGAATGTTTGAAGGGGTACAGCTGGAGGGTGAATGTTTGAAGGGGTACAGCTGGAGGGTGAATGTTTGAAGGGGTACAGCTGGAGGGTGAATGTTTGAAGGGGTACAGCTGGAGGGTGAATGTTTGAAGGGGTACAGCTGGAGGTTGAATGTTTGAAGGGGTACAGCTGGAGGTTGAATGTTTGAAGGGGTACAGCTGGAGGGTGAATGTTTGAAGGGGTACAGCTGGAGGGTGAATGTTTGAAGGGGTACAGCTGGAGGGTGAATGTTTGAAGGGGTACAGCTGGAGGGTGAATGTTTGAAGGGGTACAGCTGGAGGGTGAATGTTTGAAGGGGTACAGCTGGAGGGTGAATGTTTGAAGGGGTACAGCTGGAGGGTGAATGTTTGAAGGGGTACAGCTGGAGGGTGAATGTTTGAAGGGGTACAGCTGGAGGGTGAATGTTTGAAGGGGTACAGCTGGAGGGTGAATGTTTGAAGGGGTACAGCTGGAGGGTGAATGTTTGAAGGGGTACAGCTGGAGGGTGAATGTTTGAAGGGGTACGGCTGGAGGGTGAATGTTTGAAGGGGTACGGCTGGAGGGTGAATGTTTGAAGGGGTACAGCCGGAGGGTGAATGTTTGAAGGGGTACGGCCGGAGGGTGAATGTTTGAAGGGGTACGGCTGGAGGGTGAATGTTTGAAGGGGTACGGCTGGAGGGTGAATGTTTGAAGGGGTACGGCTGGAGGGTGAATGTTTGAAGGGGTACGGCTGGAGGGTGAATGTTTGAAGGGGTACGGCTGGAGGGTGAATGTTTGAAGGGGTACAGCTGGAGGGTGAATGTTTGAAGGGGTACAGCTGGAGGGTGAATGTTTGAAGGGGTACAGCTGGAGGGTGAATGTTTGAAGGGGTACAGCTGGAGGGTGAATGTTTGAAGGGGTACAGCTGGAGGGTGAATGTTTGAAGGGGTACAGCTGGAGGGTGAATGTTTGAAGGGGTACAGCTGGAGGGTGAATGTTTGAAGGCGTACAGCCGGAGGGTGAATGTTTGAAGGGGTACAGCCGGAGGGTGAATGTTTGAAGGGGTACAGCCGGAGGGTGAATGTTTGAAGGGGTACAGCCGGAGGGTGAATGTTTGAAGGGGTACAGCCGGAGGTTGAATGTTTGAAGGGGTACAGCTGGAGGGTGAATGTTTGAAGGGGTACAGCTGGAGGGTGAATGTTTGAAGGGGTACAGCTGGAGGGTGAATGTTTGAAGGGGTACAGCTGGAGGGTGAATGTTTGAAGGGGTACAGCTGGAGGGTGAATGTTTGAAGGGGTACAGCTGGAGGGTGAATGTTTGAAGGGGTACAGCCGGAGGGTGAATGTTTGAAGGGGTACAGCCGGAGGGTGAATGTTTGAAGGGGTACAGCTGGAGGGTGAATGTTTGAAGGGGTACAGCTGGAGGGTGAATGTTTTAAGGGGTACGGGACTATAAGAAGGTTTGGGAACCACTGGGCTGGTGCATACGGATGACATTCCCCTGCCCTTGTCCCTGTCCGTTTCATAACAGACCATTCTAAACATTTAACATATTAGCAAAGACCAGATTAAACTGAGAATAGTCTGAATAGTGAAAATATGATCACTGGATGAGAGACCAGCCTGAGGAACAGTGCTGTTCATCATGAATAGCTAGTCATCAGTACAGGAGTATGTGGACACCCCTTCAAATGAGTGGATTCTGCTATTTCAGCCACAGCCGTTGCTGACAGCTACAGTGGGGAGAACAAGTATTTGATACACTGCCGATTTTGCAGGTTTTCCTACTTACAAAGCATGTAGAGGTCTGTCATTTCTATCATAGGTACACTTCAACTGTGAGAGACGGAATCTAAAACTGGTATTACCGGGAGACCCGGCAGTCTGCTGGTATTACCGGGAGACCCGGCAGTCTGCTGGTATTACCGGGAGACCCGGCAGTCTGCTGGTATTACCGGGAGACCCGGCAGTCTGCTGGTATTACCGGGAGACCCGGCAGTCTGCTGGTATTACCGGGAGACCCGGCAGTCTGCTGGTATTACCGGGAGACCCGGCAGTCTGCTGGTATTACCGGGAGACCCGGCAGTCTGCTGGTATTACCGGGAGACCCGGCAGTCTGCTGGTATTACCGGGAGACCCGGCAGTCTGCTGGTATTACCGGGAGACCCGGCAGTCTGCTGGTATTACCGGGAGACCCGGCAGTCTGCTGGTATTACCGGGAGACCCGGCAGTCTGCTGGTATTACCGGGAGACCCGGCAGTCTGTTGGTATTACCGGGAGACCCGGCAGTCTGCTGGTATTACCGGGAGACCCGGCAGTCTGCTGGTATTACCGGGAGACCCGGCAGTCTGTTGGTATTACCGGGAGACCCGGCAGTCTGCTGGTATTACCGGGACACCCGGCATCAGGTGGGTTCACTAGACTAGCTCAGCCCTCAGGTCCCTGACCCCTGACCTTAACCCTGACAGTGCCAACAGGTAGGTTCACTAGACTAGCTCAGCCCTCAGGTCCCTGACCCCTGACCTTAACCCTGACAGTGCCAACAGGTGGGTTCACTAGACTGGCTCAGCCCTCAGGTCCCTGACCTTAACCCTGACAGTGCCAACACGTGGGTTCACTAGACTGGCTCAGTCCCTGACCCCTGACCTTAACCCTGACAGTGCCAACAGGTGGGTTCACTAGACTGGCTCAGCCCTCAGGTCCCTGACCCCTGACCTTAACCCTGACAGTGCCAACAGGTGGGTTCACTAGACTGGCTCAGTCCCTGACCCCTGACCTTAACCCTGACAGTGACAACAGGTGGGTTCACTAGACTGGCTCAGCCCTCAGGTCCCTGACCTTAACCCTGACAGTGCCAACAGGTGGGTTCACTAGACTGGCTCAGCCCTCAGGTCCCTGACCTTAACCCTGACAGTGCCAACAGGTGGGTTCACTAGACTGGCTCAGCCCTCAGGTCCCTGACCTTAACCCTGACAGTGCCAACAGGTGGGTTCACTAGACTGGCTCAGCCCTCAGGTCCCTGACCCCTGACCTTAACCCTGACAGTGCCAACAGGTGGGTTCACTAGACTGGCTCAGCCCTCAGGTCCCTGACCTTAACCCTCACAGTGCCAACAGGTGGGTTCACTAGACTGGCTCAGTCCCTGACCCCTGACCTTAACCCTGACAGTGCCAACAGGTGGGTTCACTAGACTGGCTCAGTCCCTGACCCCTGACCTTAACCCTGACAGTGCCAACAGGTGGGTTCACTAGACTGGCTCAGCCCTCAGGTCCCTGACCCCTGACCTTAACCCTGACAGTGCCAACAGGTGGGTTCACTAGACTGGCTCAGCCCTCAGGTCCCTGACCTTAACCCTGACAGTGCCAACAGGTGGGTTCACTAGACTGGCTCAGCCCTCAGGTCCCTGACCCCTGACCTTAACCCTGACAGTGCCAACAGGTGGGTTCACTAGACTGGCTCAGCCCTCAGGTCCCTGACCCCTGACCTTAACCCTGACAGTGCCAACAGGTGGGTTCACTAGACTGGCTCAGCCCCTGACCCCTGACCTTAACCCTCACAGTGCCAACAGGTGGGTTCACTAGACTGGCTCAGCCCCTGACCCCTGACCTTAACCCTGTGTTATTGTCTCCAGCTACGTGACGTGCAGTAAGGACGGCAGTATAAAGCTATGGGACGCTGTGTCTAACCGCTGTGTGATGACGTTCGATAAGGCTCATGATGGGGCGGAGGTCTGCTCCGCTGTCTTCTCCAAGAACTCCAAGTACGTCCTCTCCACCGGGAAGGACTCTGTCGCCAAGCTGTGGGAGATCTCCACCGGGCGCCCCCTGGTCAAATACACAGGTACCCCCTAACCTCAGACACTAGCCTTAACCCCCAGGCACTAGCCTTAACCCCCAGACACTAGCCTTAACCCCCAGGCACTAGCCTTAACCCCCAGGCACTAGCCTTAACCCCCAGACACTAGCCTTAACCCCCAGGCACTAGCCTTAACCCCCAGACACTAGCCTTAACCCCCAGGCACTAGCCTTAACCCCCAGGCACTAGCCTTAACCCCCAGGCACTAGCCTTAACCCCCAGACACTAGCCTTAACCCCCAGGCACTAGCCTTAACCCCCAGACACTAGCCTTAACCCCCAGGCACTAGCCTTAACCCCCAGGCACTAGCCTTAACCCCCAGGCACTAGCCTTAACCCCCAGGCACTAGCCTTAACCCCCCAGACACTAGCCTTAACCCCCAGACACTAGCCTTAACCCCCAGGCACTAGCCTTAACCCCCAGACACTAGCCTTAACCCTCAGACACTAGCCTTAACCCCCAGACACTAGCCTTAACCCCCAGGCACTAGCCTTAACCCCCAGGCACTAGCCTTAACCCTCAGGCACTAGCCTTAACCCCCAGGCACTAGCCTTAAACTAGCCTTAACCCCCAGGCACTAGCCTTAACCCCCAGGCACTAGCCTTAACCCCCAGACACTAGCCTTAACCCCCAGGCACTAGCCTTAACCCCCAGGCACTAGCCTTAACCCCCTTCTATCTCCCCCTATGATGAGTGTGTTATTGGGGAGTAGACGGGGAGAGAGGCTGAGGAGGTCCTGGGTGGTGTTGGTTGAGTTCGGACGGTGTTACTCTGATGTGGAATCATTCTTACCCGTATCCGTGTTTTGGTCCCGCCAGGCGCTGGTCTGAGTGGGCGGCAGATGCACCGCACCCAAGGTGTTTTCAACCACACGGAGGACTATGTTCTGTTGCCTGATGAGAGGACCATCTCTCTCTGCTGCTGGGACTCCCGCTCTGCCGAGAGGAAGAACCTTCTGTCCCTGGGTCACAATAACATCGTCCGCTGTATCGTTCACTCCCCCACCAACCCGGGGTTCATGACCTGTAGTGATGACTTCAGGGCCCGCTTCTGGTACAGACGTACCACCACCGACTGAGACCTCTCTGACCCCTCTGTTGTACCCCTGACCTCTCTGACCCCTCTGTTGTACCCCTGACCTCTCTGACCCCTCTGTTGTACCCCTGACCTCTCTGACCCCTCTGTTGTACCCCTGACCTCTCTGACCCCTCTGTTGTACCCCTGACCCCTCTGACCTCTCTGTTGTACCCCTGACCTCTCTGACCCCTCTGTTGTACCCCTGACCTCTCTGACCCCTCTGTTGTTCCTCTGACCTCTCTGACCCCTCTGTTGTACCAACACACTTCCACAGAGCCCAAACCAAATCCCTCACCGCTGGGTGAACCCCCATTGACTACGACTCCACAGCCAAACGGCTCCTTACCGGACACCATCAGGGTCCCGCAGTCTCAGACGTTACAACAAACCAGTGTCTTTTGAGTCGACCACCCTGGCTCCATCTTTGATTTCAGTGGAGTCTTTCAGATGACTCTGTAATGGCTGGTCCTGACTGCAGTAGCCTGGTACGACAGCCAGGTGGCCGTGTTGGACCGGAGAGTTTCTATCTGAGCCTGGTTTCACCATGTTGGTAGAGAACACTGCTGATTGGCTGGCTGATGACATGAACAGCGTTGTTGGGAATAGTAATCGATGCTTCTAGATATATTGGAGACCGCGAGCAACATGCTCATTTAATACGTTTCTTTAATCTTTTGATAAAAACAACTAGTTGAGTTTGTGGTTTTCTAACTTTTGTTTGTCTTTCCGATGTTATACATGTTTATTAAAACATTGAAGAAAATAGGTTTTCCTGTCAGTTCTTTGACTTGAAATTAGTCTTGAAAATCTTAGACTTAAATGTTCTAGTATAAAGTTAATCGTTGTTCTATAGCACGCCTGGTAATTATTTTCCATGGAGGGCCACATTAGAAAATATTTTTGCCAGAATCGGGCGGCAGCGTAGCCTAGTGGTTAGAGCGTTGGACTAGTAACCGGAAGGTTGCTAGATCGAATCCCCGAGCTGACAAGGTATAAATCTGTCGTTCTGCCCCTGAACAAGGCAGTTAACCCACTGTTCCGAGGCCGTCATTGTAAATAACAATTTGTTCTTAACTGACTTGCCTACTTAAATAAAGGTAAAATAATAAAAATAAAAATATTACAGGATTCTACATCATGTGTATGACTGTGTTGTCAGATATATCTACTGTAAATCACGTCCAGATTTGCTACTTATTTTACTTGTTTAACATGTAGGGAAATAAACCACATCCATGTTCTCCTTTTGGTAGGTATTTTCATTATTAAACATGCAATGAACTACACAGAGGGAAAAATACACGGACAGAAGTCTTGTTAACGGATATGCACAAAAACACAAAGAGAGAGCTCAACATTACATTCAACTAGTCAATCAGTGAGCAGTGTAGTCTGATGGGTATTGACTAGAGCAGTGTAGTCTGATGGGTATTATTGACTAGAGCAGTGTAGTCTGATGGGTATTATTGACTAGAGCAGTGTAGTCTGATGGGTATTGACTAGAGCAGTGTAGTCTGATGGGTATTATTGACTAGAGCAGTGTAGTCTGATGGGTATTGACTAGAGCAGTGTAGTCTGATGGGTGTTGACTAGAGCAGTGTAGTCTGATGGGTATTATTGACTAGAGCAGTGTAGTCTGATGGGTGTTGACTAGAGCAGTGTAGTCTGATGGGTATTATTGACTAGAGCAGTGTAGTCTGATGGGTATTATTGACTAGAGCAGTGTAGTCTGATGGGTATTGACTAGAGCAGTGTAGTCTGATGGGTATTATTGACTAGAGCAGTGTAGTCTGATGGGTATTATTGACTAGAGCAGTGTAGTCTGATGGGTATTGACTAGAGCAGTGTAGTCTGATGGGTGTTGACTAGAGCAGTGTAGTCTGATGGGTATTGACTAGAGCAGTGTAGTCTGATGGGTATTATTGACTAGAGCAGTGTAGTCTGATGGGTATTATTGACTAGAGCAGTGTAGTCTGATGGGTATTGACTAGAGCAGTGTAGTCTGATGGGTATTATTGACTAGAGCAGTGTAGTCTGATGGGTATTATTGACTAGAGCAGTGTAGTCTGATGGGTGTTGACTAGAGCAGTGTAGTCTGATGGGTGTTGACTAGAGCAGTGTAGTCTGATGGGTATTGACTAGAGCAGTGTAGTCTGATGGGTATTATTGACTAGAGCAGTGTAGTCTGATGGGTATTATTGACTAGAGCAGTGTAGTCTGATGGGTGTTGACTAGAGCAGTGTAGTCTGATGGGTGTTGACTAGAGCAGTGTAGTCTGATGGGTATTATTGACTAGAGCAGTGTAGTCTGATGGGTATTATTGACTAGAGCAGTGTAGTCTGATGGGTATTGACTAGAGCAGTGTAGTCTGATGGGTATTATTGACTAGAGCAGTGTAGTCTGATGGGTATTATTGACTAGAGCAGTGTAGTCTGATGGGTATTGACTAGAGCAGTGTAGTCTGATGGGTATTATTGACTAGAGCAGTGTAGTCTGATGGGTATTGACTAGAGCAGTGTAGTCTGATGGGTGTTGACTAGAGCAGTGTAGTCTGATGGGTATTATTGACTAGAGCAGTGTAGTCTGATGGGTGTTGACTAGAGCAGTGTAGTCTGATGGGTATTATTGACTAGAGCAGTGTAGTCTGATGGGTATTATTGACTAGAGCAGTGTAGTCTGATGGGTATTGACTAGAGCAGTGTAGTCTGATGGGTATTATTGACTAGAGCAGTGTAGTCTGATGGGTATTATTGACTAGAGCAGTGTAGTCTGATGGGTATTGACTAGAGCAGTGTAGTCTGATGGGTGTTGACTAGAGCAGTGTAGTCTGATGGGTATTGACTAGAGCAGTGTAGTCTGATGGGTATTATTGACTAGAGCAGTGTAGTCTGATGGGTATTATTGACTAGAGCAGTGTAGTCTGATGGGTATTGACTAGAGCAGTGTAGTCTGATGGGTATTATTGACTAGAGCAGTGTAGTCTGATGGGTATTATTGACTAGAGCAGTGTAGTCTGATGGGTGTTGACTAGAGCAGTGTAGTCTGATGGGTGTTGACTAGAGCAGTGTAGTCTGATGGGTATTGACTAGAGCAGTGTAGTCTGATGGGTATTATTGACTAGAGCAGTGTAGTCTGATGGGTATTATTGACTAGAGCAGTGTAGTCTGATGGGTGTTGACTAGAGCAGTGTAGTCTGATGGGTGTTGACTAGAGCAGTGTAGTCTGATGGGTATTATTGACTAGAGCAGTGTAGTCTGATGGGTATTATTGACTAGAGCAGTGTAGTCTGATGGGTATTGACTAGAGCAGTGTAGTCTGATGGGTATTGACTAGAGCAGTGTAGTCTGATGGGTATTATTGACTAGAGCAGTGTAGTCTGATGGGTATTATTGACTAGAGCAGTGTAGTCTGATGGGTATTATTGACTAGAGCAGTGTAGTCTGATGGGTATTGACTAGAGCAGTGTAGTCTGATGGGTATTATTGACTAGAGCAGTGTAGTCTGATGGGTATTATTGACTAGAGCAGTGTAGTCTGATGGGTGTTGACTAGAGCAGTGTAGTCTGATGGGTATTATTGACTAGAGCAGTGTAGTCTGATGGGTATTGACTAGAGCAGTGTAGTCTGATGGGTATTATTGACTAGAGCAGTGTAGTCTGATGGGTATTATTGACTAGAGCAGTGTAGTCTGATGGGTATTATTGACTAGAGCAGTGTAGTCTGATGGGTATTGACTAGAGCAGTGTAGTCTGATGGGTATTGACTAGAGCAGTGTAGTCTGATGGGTATTATTGACTAGAGCAGTGTAGTCTGATGGGTATTATTGACTAGAGCAGTGTAGTCTGATGGGTGTTGACTAGAGCAGTGTAGTCTGATGGGTGTTGACTAGAGCAGTGTAGTCTGATGGGTATTGACTAGAGCAGTGTAGTCTGATGGGTATTATTGACTAGAGCAGTGTAGTCTGATGGGTATTATTGACTAGAGCAGTGTAGTCTGATGGGTGTTGACTAGAGCAGTGTAGTCTGATGGGTGTTGACTAGAGCAGTGTAGTCTGATGGGTATTATTGACTAGAGCAGTGTAGTCTGATGGGTATTATTGACTAGAGCAGTGTAGTCTGATGGGTATTGACTAGAGCAGTGTAGTCTGATGGGTATTGACTAGAGCAGTGTAGTCTGATGGGTATTGACTAGAGCAGTGTAGTCTGATGGGTATTATTGACTAGAGCAGTGTAGTCTGATGGGTATTATTGACTAGAGCAGTGTAGTCTGATGGGTATTATTGACTAGAGCAGTGTAGTCTGATGGGTATTGACTAGAGCAGTGTAGTCTGATGGGTATTATTGACTAGAGCAGTGTAGTCTGATGGGTATTATTGACTAGAGCAGTGTAGTCTGATGGGTGTTGACTAGAGCAGTGTAGTCTGATGGGTATTATTGACTAGAGCAGTGTAGTCTGATGGGTATTATTGACTAGAGCAGTGTAGTCTGATGGGTATTATTGACTAGAGCAGTGTAGTCTGATGGGTATTGACTAGAGCAGTGTAGTCTGATGGGTATTGACTAGAGCAGTGTAGTCTGATGGGTGTTGACTAGAGCAGTGTAGTCTGATGGGTATTGACTACAGCAGTGTAGTCCGGTATAGTTTCTGACGTCGCTATGCGCAGGATTGGTGGGAGTCTAACAGATAATCTGTGCTTTGCCTTGTTAGCCTACCTGGTTAAATAAAGGTGAAGTAAAATACATTTTTAAAATTAATATTTCATCACTGAAAATGTCTGTTTACGTACATAGATTGACCCAAACAGTAGAAACATCTTCTGATCGTGACTCCTAATCTTTGGAAAGTTTTGTTCATCGAGAGATGCATAGAACCTCGTCAGTGAACATTGATTTGAATAGTTCTCCAATCACAGCATCAGATTGAAGATCGAAAAGGTCAAGTTGCAGGTCAGTGGGAGCGTTGTCCACATTGAAGGTGAAAGGAGAGGAAACCAACAGCATGTCATTTTCCAACACTTTGAAATCCTCAAAACGACGAAAAAAACTCACCATTCAAAGCACGCAGCAGCGATGTATACTTCTCCCGCTGGTCATCTGATAGGGAACAGACTAGTAGTGTGGGAAGGTGGGTGAGATTGTTCTCATCTGATAGGGAACAGACTAGTAGTGTGGAAAGGTGGGTGAGATTGTTCTCATCTGATAGGGAACAGACTAGTAGTGTTGGAAGGTGGGTGGGTGAGATTGTTCTCATCTGATAGGGAACAGACTAGTAGTGTTGGAAGGTGGGTGAGATTGTTCTCATCTGATAGGGAACAGACTAGTAGTGTTGGAAGGAAGGTGGGTGAGATTGTTCTCATCTGATAGGGAACAGACTAGTAGTGTTGGAAGGTGGGTGAGATTGTTCTCATCTGATAGGGAACAGACTAGTAGTGTTGGAAGGTGGGTGAGATTGTTCTCATCTGATAGGGAACAGACTAGTAGTGTGGGAAGGTGGGTGAGATTGTTCTCATCTGATAGGGAACAGACTAGTAGTGTGGGAAGGTGGGTGAGATTGTTCTCATCTGATAGGGAACAGACTAGTAGTGTTGGAAGGAAGGTGGGTGAGATTGTTCTCATCTGATAGGGAACAGACTAGTAGTGTGGGAAGGTGGGTGAGATTGTTCTCATCTGATAGGGAACAGACTAGTAGTGTTGGAAGGTGGGTGAGATTGTTCTCATCTGATAGGGAACAGACTAGTAGTGTTGGAAGGAAGGTGGGTGAGATTGTTCTCATCTGATAGGGAACAGACTAGTAGTGTTGGAAGGTGGGTGAGATTGTTCTCATCTGATAGGGAACAGACTAGTAGTGTTGGAAGGTGGGTGGGTGAGATTGTTCTCATCTGATAGGGAACAGACTAGTAGTGTGGGAAGGTGGGTGAGATTGTTCTCATCTGATAGGGAACAGACTAGTAGTGTTGGAAGGAAGGTGGGTGAGATTGTTCTCATCTGATAGGGAACAGACTAGTAGTGTTGGAAGGTGGGTGAGATTGTTCTCATCTGATAGGGAACAGACTAGTAGTGTTGGAAGGTGGGTGAGATTGTTCTCATCTGATAGGGAACAGACTAGTAGTGTTGGAAGGTGGGTGAGATTGTTCGCATCTGATAGGGAACAGACTAGTAGTGTTGGAAGGTGGGTGAGATTGTTCTCATCTGATAGGGAACAGACTAGTAGTGTGGGAAGGTGGGTGAGATTGTTCTCATCTGATAGGGAACAGACTAGTAGTGTTGGAAGGTGGGTGAGATTGTTCTCATCTGATAGGGAACAGACTAGTAGTGTTGGAAGGTGGGTGGGTGAGATTGTTGGCTTCTACTTGTCATTGAGGAAAGAGTCATTTTCCCTTGAAGGCTTTGACATGGCTGTACATCTGATAGGGAACAGACTAGTAGTGTTGGAAGGTGGGTGAGATTGTTGTCTTCTACTTGGCATTGAGGAAAGAGTAATTTTCCCTTGAAGGCTTTGACATGGCTGTACATCTGATGTGCAAAAAGGCCCTTCCCTTGTAGTTTGGAATTCAGTTAATTCATGAGGGCCATGATGTCCACGGGAAGGAAAAATCAGCCAACCATTCTTTATCTTGCAGTTGAGGGAAATCCACATATTTTCCTTTCATTTGCAAAAACTCTGCAATCTCTGACTTCAGGTCCCACACCGTTTTAGTCACCTTCCCCAAACTCAGCCATCTCACGTTTGTGTGGTAGGGGAGATCTGCATGACCCAACTCTGTCTCTTCCAACAGTGAGACAAACTGCCTGTGGTTTAAAGATTTTTCTCTTATGAAGTTTACCACTTTAGTGACTGTATCCACAACATGGCTCATTTTCAGAACACATTTCCAGAGCACCTCCTGATGAATAATGCAATGCAGGAAAATCCTTTTCTGATCTGGGTTCAGCTCAGCTACTTGATCTTATATCCTTTTCAAAAGGCCAATGTTTTTTCCTGTCAAGTTTGGGAACCCATCAGTGGTCACACTGGATAACTTCTCAAAACTCAGTCCCAGCTTTGCCACACACTTATTAACCTCCTCCAATAAATCTTTCCCTGTGGTTGTGCTCTTCAGTGAAGCAAGCTCCTCTGTAATTTCAAAGTCTGGGGTTCTGGAGTTCTGGAGTTATGGAGTTCTGGAGTTCTGGGGTTATGGGGTTCTGGAGTTATGGGGTTATGGGGTTCTGGGGTTCTGGAGTTATGGGGTTCTGGGGTTCTGGAGTTATGGGGTTATGGGGTTATGGGGTTATGGGGTTATGGGGTTCTGGGGTTATGGAGTTATGGGGTTCTGGAGTTATGGAGTTCTGGGGTTCTGGAGTTATGGAGTTATGGGGGTTATGGGGTTATGGGGTTATGGGGTTCTGGGGTTCTGGAGTTATGGGGTTATGGAGTTATGGGGTTCTGGAGTTATGGGGTTATGGGGTTAGGGAGTTCTGGGGTTATGGAGTTATGGGGTTCTGGGGTTATGGAGTTCTGGGGTTATGGGGTTCTGGGGTTCTGGAGTTCTGGAGTTATGGAGTTATGGGGTTCTGGAGTTCTGGGGTTCTGGGGTTCTGGAGTTATGGGGTTCTGGGGTTCTGGAGTTCTGGGGTTCTGGGGTTATGGAGTTCTGGGGTTATGGGGGTTCTGGGGTTCTGGAGTTCTGGAGTTATGGAGTTCTGGGGTTTTGCCTCATAACAATATCAACAACTGTCCCGTGCCACGTGCATCACTGCTCTCATCCAGGGCCGAGGAGAAATAGGAGAAATCCTTTACCTTCTTTCAACTGTTGTTCCATATTCTCTGTGATGTCCTCAACACGCTGTGTCACTGTTAGTGTTGACAGAGAAACATTTTCAAACAGCTCCTTCTTGTGGCAAATTATTGCTGCAAAGTCAATTAAACATTCTTTAATGAATTCGCCCTCAGCGAATGGCTTGCTATGTTGAGCAATTTTGTGGGGCAGTACATAGCTTGCTCTCGCAATTCCGTCGTTTGCTGAATGCAGTTTTGTGAAAAGTCCTTGCTGCTTTTGCAACGGAGAAAGCAGCTCTTTCGATGCACTTGCCCTCTGCTCAGAAGACATATTCCTGGGATAACAACTGCTGAGGGCCCAAAATGGTGACACTTTCTTTTTGCAGTGAAACATGCAGTAAATCCCTGCTAGGGGGAAATGCAGGTTTTAAATAATTAAACAACAGAATATAATCTACATGATCAGTCTCTGTGTGTAAAATAAAAAGTGGTTCATGTGAACCGAACTCACAGCTAAAAAGAAATGTAAAGAAAACAATCCAATGTTATTTGTTGCCTAAACTTTACTGCAAATGACACTCAAGTCTTGAGTAAAAAATGTAATAATCCCCCCTCACTCATACAGGTGTTACTGTCAAGTTCAACACAACTAAAACAATATATTTTGTCTGCACATTATTACATTGTACACTTTCTGCCTGTGGACGTCTGTTCTACAACGTGCCAGCAGAGCATGGTACCCTTTGTTGGTATAATTGATCTCTTTCAGGCAGAGAGTACACCTGGCATACCCCTTTGTATCCACTGTATTGAAGAAGTGAGACAGAGGGAAAGTGTGTGGTGTTTCTTTCACCTCTATAGAGGCGTCCAGTTTAAACCAGGACCAACTCCAGCTACACTTCATCCCTGAATCCACCTGTTGAACAAGCAACGCCTCATTTAGCGCATCAACGTTCGCTGTCTGACTTGTGATTTTTTTTTCACCTGTCCGGTGTGTTTACAGGTGATTAGAACGCTTGTTATGGTCATTTCTACACACGTTTATTACACCTGTTCTGTGTTCATTACACCTGTTCATTACACCTGTTCAGTGTCATTACACCTGTTCAGTGTTCATTACACCTGTTCATTACACCTGTTCAGAACAGGTGTAATGAACACTGAACAGGTGTAATGAACACTGAACAGGTGTAATGAACACTGAACAGGTGTAATGAACACTGAACAGGTGTAATAAACACTGAACAGGTGTAATGAACACTGAACAGGTGTAATGAACACTGAACAGGTGTAATGAACACTGAACAGGTGTAATGAACAGGTGTAATGAACACTGAACAGGTGTAATGAACACTGAACAGGTATAATGAACACTGAACAGGTGTAATGAACACTGAACGGGTATAATGAACACTGAACAGGTGTAATGAACAGGTGTAATGAACACTGAACAGGTGCAATGAACACTGAACAGGTGTAATGAACACTGAACAGGTGTAATGAACACTGAACAGGTGTAATGAACACTGAACAGGTGTAATGAACACTGAACAGGTGCAATGAACACTGAACAGGTGTAATGAACAGGTGTAATGAACACTGAACAGGTATAATGAACACTGAACAGGTGTAATGAACAGGTGTAATGAACACTGAACAGGTGTAATGAACACTGAACAGGTGTAATGAACAGGTGTAATGAACACTGAACAGGTATAATGAACACTGAACAGGTGTAATGAACAGGTGCAATGAACACTGAACAGGTGTAATGAACACTGAACAGGTGTAATGAACACTGAACAGGTGTAATGAACACTGAACAGGTGTAATGACACTGAACAGGTGTAATGAACAGGTGCAATGAACACTGAACAGGTGTAATGAACACTGAACAGCTGTAATGAACACTGAACAGGTGTAATGAACAGGTGTAATGAACACTGAACAGGAATAATGAACAGGTGTAACGAACACTGAACAGGTGCAATGAACGGTGTAATGAACACTGAACAGGTGTAATGAACACTGAACAGGTGTAATGAACACTGAACAGGAGTAATGAACAGGTGTAACGAACACTGAACAGGTGTAATGAACACTGAACAGGTGTAATGAACACTGAACAGGTGTAATGAACACTGAACAGGTGTAATGAACACTGAACAGGTGTAATGAACGGTGTAATAAACACTGAACAGGTGTAATGAACACTGAACAGGTGCAATGAACACTGAACAGGTGTAATGAACACTGAACAGGTGTAATGAACAGGAGTAATGAACACTGAACAGGTGTAATGAACACTGAACAGGTGTAATGAACACTGAACAGGTGTAATGAACGGTGTAATGAACACTGAACAGGTGTAATAAACGTGTGTAGAAATGACCATAACAAGCGTTCTAATCACCTGTAAACACACCGGACAGGTGAAAAAAATCATATGTACAAAAAAATGTCATTTGACACTTGAAAAAAGCAAGTGAAAAATTATAATTTCAAGTATTAAGACTTGTCTTGCTAAGACGATTTGAACCTTTTGGCCTTCCATACAAACGCGCTTCACTCATTCGCTTACAGCCAGTAGTGATCCCTCCCAAACTTTTCTCATCGGATCTACTCGAATCACGTGATTCATCTATTTTGGATTCAAAACGGCGAATTTTACCGAAAGGTGACTAGTTTGTATCCCTGATATTCCTATACTTCATCTGGAAGTGTCGGGACAAGTTGTAATCTTTCAAGACAGTGATGCTCTCTTTGCACCCAGCTTTTCCTGATACCTTAATAAATAAATATTTCAACGTCCACTCTGCTGGAACACCCTACATTCATTGTCTAATTAAATTTTCTTTGAAAAACATTTTTTTTTGCGCAAGCCTAGCTTTATGTGATCATGATTCCGCGGGCCGTATTGAATCAGGTCGAGGGCCGAATACGCCCCCGGGCCGGCCTTTGCCCAGGCCTGTTCAATAGCATAAAGTTATCAAATCAAATTGTATTTGTTACATGCGCAGAATACCTTACCGTGAAATGCTTACTTACAAGCCGTTAACCTACAATGCAGTTCTAGAAAAAGAGTTAAAGAAAATATGATAATAATGTTTTTTTAAATACACACAATAAAATAACTAAAACAAGGCTATACACATGGTAGCGAGTTAATGCGCGGGGGTACAGGTTAGTCGAGGTAATTTGTACAGTGACTATGCATAGATGATAAACAGAGAGTAGCAGCAGTGTAAAAACAAGGCAAATAGTCCAGGTGGCCATTTTATTCATTGTTCAGCAGTCTGATGGCTTGGGGGTAAAAGCTGTTAAGGAGCCTTTTGGTCCTAGACTTGGCGCTCCGGTACCACTTGCTGTGCGGTAGCAAAGAGAACAGTCTATGACTTGGGTGACTGGAGTCTTTGACAATTTATTTGAGCCTTCCTCTGACACCGCCTTCCTCTGACACCGCCAAGCTTCCTGGATGGAAGGAAGCTTGGCCCCAGTGATGTACTGGGCTGTACGCACTACCCTCTGTAGTGCCTTACAGTCGGGTACCGAGCATTTGCCGAGCATTTGCCATATCAGGCAGTGATGGAACCGGTCAGGATGCTCTCGATGGTGCAGCTGTTGAACTTTTTGAGGATCTGGGGACCCATGCCAAATCTTTTCTCCTGAGGGAGAAAATATGTTGTCGTGGCCTCTTCACGACTGTCTTGGTGTGTTTGGACCATGATAGTTCGTTGGTGATGTGGACACCAAGGAACTTAAAACTCTCGACCTGCTCCTCTACAGCCCCGTGGATGTTAATGGGGGCCTGTTCGGCCCTCCTTTTCCTGTAGTCCACGATCAGCTCCTTTGTCTTGCTCACGTTGAGGGAGAGGTTGTTGTCCTGGCACCACACTGCCAGGTCTCTGACCTCCTCCCTATAGGCTGTCTCATCATTGTCGGTGATCAGGCCTACCACCTTTGTGGCGTCAGCAAACTTAAAGTAATGAAACTTTTTTTGTTGTCTGTTCAATGTGTGTCCCTCCCCTTTGAATAATACAAAGTTGGTTTGAGGTGCCTAGGTCATGTGATCAAAGAGCTATTGAATGTTAAGGGATTTTTATAAATGTGTGTATATATATATATATAAATGTTATTTTGAGAAAACCAAAGAGTGTGCAACACGCCTCTCTATGTAACATGCTGACCACACCGCTCACGCCGCAAAAATACATTTACACATGTAATTCAATAATTGCACCCACTCTGCTCGCGCGCGTCTGCGTGGCCAGGCGCTAAAATAGAACTTGGTTCTATTTGTGACACTCAACGCGCTGCAAGTCCAGCCTCTCCCATCTCATTGGTTTTTAGGAGCATATACCCACATAGGTGATTGAAAGATGAACTGAGGTCCACACTCAGTTCATCTTTGTGGTAATACACTGTAAAGTTGGTTGCCAAAGAAGAAAAAGAAGCCGGAAGGAAGGAGATGATGAGAAACAAATTCGTTTTATTGTTTTATCTGTGGATTAATTGTCGGTGTCGTTGACCTTGAGCATTTCAGGTAAAATAACAACCCAATGTTTATATCCCAGGACAAATTAGCTAGCAACAGCAAGCTAGCTAGCTAAATTGACATGAATGTTTAATGGTTTTCGACCTGTCCCCAAATTATTATAATTGGTTTGGAGTTTGTTTTGACCTGCATGTCCTGATAATGTCTGGTGTGGGTGAACAAAATCAACTTGTGCGCGATGGCGCACGCGTTTGGTCAGCAAGTAAGGAATAATGGACAATTGAAATGAGTTTGCTAAGAGCTATTGAATTTTGCATATTGTGATCATGCACTTTGTGGACAGTCCCTAAATAGTTGAGTTGACGGTCCGCCAGGCTGCTTATATCGTTGCCGTGTGATTATGAAACTCGGGTCGGAATTGGGAAAATACTTATTTTCCTCCATAGGGAGCCTAACCTGAGATATGTAGCTCAAATCGTTCGTGACTTATTGAAGTTTTGAAGGTTCGAATATTGAAACTCCAACCAACTTTAACAAGGTTTTAATTTGAGAGTAATTGCGTACCAGTTCCTCTATAAAGCAAAGTAGCCTTTCGCGTCACAGATTCACAAACGGAGGCAAAGAAAAGGTTGATCAAAGCAGAATGAAGGCGGGATCTGCATTGAATAGCAATGTAGAGTGGGCATTCATTTCCTGATTCCGTTTTGTTCACATTTATTTGCAGCTAGTCTGTGAATCTATGCGTGACAGTAGACTGTTGGAGATATGCGCAGATTGAAAATGCGCCAGCCTGAATGAGCAAAATGCGCTGTTCTAAGGTCATGAAAAGTAAAAAAGAATTGTTAAAAGTCATTCATAAAGGCACACTTTAAAATATTATCAATCAGTTAAAAATAAACACACCAGCCATTATCGTAATGACCCTTCAGTGCGTGTCTGAGGGGCCATAATTCAGCAGCCGTTTCTCTCTCGTTAACCATAGATAACTACGCATTCATGTCGTTGTCGCCTTTCCACAGTCACTGTAGAGCCTAAATAAACCTGGACCATTGGAAAGATGGGATCCCTCTCTATTAAACAGTAGCCATGTAAATGCGGCAACGTTAAAACACATTCTAAGAAAAGTCTAATTGACAAACATCTTGCTCTGCATAGATTTTTCCCCTAAAACATGATTATTTGAGCCTGATACTGTATAAACATGTCTACTTAGATAACTTGCTTTGAAGTACATTTACATTTTACATTTTAGTCATTTAGCAGACGCTCTTATCGAGAGCGATTTACAGTAGTGAATATATTTCATTAAAAAAATTCCCGTGCATAGCCTGCCTTCTCCATTTGATCCCGATTCATTAAATGAGGGAATCATTTTATAAAAACAAAAGTATTTGGCTGTGTTGTTGTAATATTTTATATCAACGGTGGCCAACCATCCTCCAGGATAGCTACTGGGTGTGCAGGCTTTTGTTCCAGCTCTGCTCTAACTACATTGTAGCCTGAACATCATCTGTTCAACAGGAAGTTGATAAGCAGACTTGGGTGTTTCAGCGCTGGATCAAAAGCCAAGCGTGCACAGCCCTGCACAGACAGCCCTGCACAGCCCTGCACAGACAGCCCCGCACAGCCCTGCACAGCCCTGCACAGACAGCCCTGCACAGCCCTGCACAGACAGCCCTGCACAGCCCTGCACAGACAGCCCCGCACAGCCCTGCACAGCCCTGCACAGACAGCCCCGCACAGCCCTGCACAGCCAGCCCCGCACAGCCCTGCACAGCCAGCCCTGCACAGCCCTGCACAGACAGCCCTGCACAGCCCTGCACAGACAGCCCTGCACAGCCCTGCACAGACAGCCCCGCACAGCCCTGCACAGCCCTGCACAGACAGCCCCGCACAGCCCTGCACAGCCAGCCCTGCACAGCCCTGCACAGCCCTGCACAGACAGCCCCGCACAGCCCTGCACAGCCAGCCCTGCACAGCCCTGCACAGCCCTGCACAGACAGCCCCGCACAGCCCTGCACAGCCCTGCACAGACAGCCCTGCACAGCCCTGCACAGACAGCCCCGCACAGCCCTGCACAGCCCTGCACAGACAGCCCCGCACAGCCCTGCACAGCCAGCCCCGCACAGCCCTGCACAGCCCTGCACAGACAGCCCCGCACAGCCCTGCACAGCCAGCCCTGCACAGCCCTGCACAGCCCCGCACAGCCCCGCACAGCCCTGCACAGCCAGCCCCGCACAGCCCTGCACAGCCAGCCCTGCACAGCCCTGCACAGCCCCGCACAGCCCTGCACAGACAGCCCCGCACAGCCCTGCCCTGCACAGCCCAGCACAGCCCCGCACAGCCCTGCACAGCCCCCTGCACAGCCCTCCACAGCCCTCTCCACAGCCCTGCCCTCCACAGCCCTCCACAGCCCTCCACAGCCCTCTCCACAGCCCTGCCCCTCCACAGCCCTGCACAGCCAGGATCTCTCCAGATGGAGGGTTGACCACATGTGACTAACAGTTCAGTTGTACTTTGTTGGGGGGTGAAGTGCCTTGATCAAGGGCACAACGGCAGGAGATGGTAGGTCTGCATGGGATCAGACACAGCAGCCTTCCAGTGTCAATCATGCTTAGTTTATTAAGGCTATAACAATAGTCATGAAAATGTGAATAAACCCTTAATTAAGTGTGAATAAACAGGTGTCTATAGCATAATGTCATTTGTGAATTTCGGTGAACATAGTTTAATGGACCGACTTGGAAAAAGACAGCTCCTACACTTCTTTCACCCCAAATCAAGAGTAGATGTAATATTCATATTTATTCATTCCTATGTTGTTAATAAATCAAACAGATTGATATCATAAAAGACAAAATGTAGGTTATAGGAGGATTTTAATCATAACTGTTGGCATTTCATCTCCATCATCATGTCTCGCGGTGATACGGAAACGATCTGTATTTGATCAGGTAAAGAATCGGTAATTTTGGTCGATTCCGGTTGCTCGATTTCTACCGATAAAAAGCAAAGCTCGAGCTTGTCGGTTTGGAAAGTCCCGGGATGCCCGGTTAATGCCATTCATTGATCTGATGCGAGCCATCCAGGACGACCGCTGACGTAACATATATTACAACGCAACAAGGATACATTTGATGTTACATTTGATGTTACATTTGATATTACATTTGATGTTACATTTGATGTTACATTTGATATTACATTTGATATTACATTTGATGTTACATTTGATGTTACATTTGATATTACATTTGATGTTACATTTGATGTTACATTTGATATTACATTTGATGTTACATTTGATGTTACATTTGATATTACATTTGATGTTACATTTGATGTTACATTTGATATTACATTTGATGTTACATTTGATGTTACATTTGATATTACATTTGATATTACATTTGATGTTACATTTGATATTACATTTGATATTACATTTGATGTTACATTTGATGTTGGTTTATGAGCGGCTGGATATTACAGGCACCAGGGGGCAGGGAAACAATGATGCACTTCAGGAACACTATCGACCTCTGTGCTAAATCAGCACGATAACCAAGTCAATGCAAGAGCAGCGGATCATGGACTTCTGGATTTAATGTCCAGCGGAACTGACTAGCTTCTGCTTGTGGAAGATCTTCATATTGCATTTTGTTGCAGTAGAGTTGCTGCTGCCCGGTCTCTCTCTCTCCCTCCGTCTCTCTCCTTCTCTCTTCCTCTCCGTCTCTCTCTCTCCCTCTCCGTCTCTCTCTCTCCGTCTCTCTCCCCGTCTCTCTCTCCCTCCGTCTCTCTCCCTCCGTCTCTCTCCCTCTCCGTCTCTCTCCCTCTCTCCCTTCGTCTCTCTCTCTCCCCCCGTCTCTCTCCCTCTCCGTCTCTCTCTCTCCCCCTCCGTCTCTCTCCCTCTCTCCCTTCGTCTCTCTCTCCCCGTCTCTCTCTCCCTCCCTCCGTCTCTCTCTCTCCCCGTCTCTCTCTCCCTCCCTCCGTCTCTCTCTCTCCCCGTCTCTCTCTCCCTCCCTCCGTCTCTTCCTCTCCGTCTCTCTCCCCCGTCTCTCTCTCTCTCTCTCTCTCTCCCCGTCTCTCTCTCCGATCCAACGTTGTTGTCAGTGATCTAACATGGCGACTGTACCAGTATATTGCATCTGCAGATTACCGTACGACGTTACCCAGTTTATGATCGAATGTGACGCGTGCAAGGACTGGTTTCACGGAAGGTAAACGCCTGAATGTATCGTGTTGTTTTTCTGTCCGTCCACGGTGTGTTTTGCAGGGGGATTTGAACGTTTGACAGGTTATCTTTGTCGACATGTGAATTTACCAGAAAAACGAGGCCGCTGAAGAAGGAAGGCGGAGTTAAACATACATGACTGGGTCGGGACATTTTACCGAATAACACCGATATATTTACTCTGTAATATATTCACCTAAATACGAAGCTTTGTTCGGATAACTGGGTTGTATTTCATGCTGGTTTTCCATCTGTATGTGCTGTGGTGTTTTATGGTCTGTGGACGTTATAAAAGTCCTCTGACAGCAGGACAGACAGTAGCTAAACATCTCCATCATGTTTTAGCCTGTCCCGTCGTTAAACCACACAGTACTGTGGTGTTTTATGGTCTGTGGACGTTATAAAAGTCCTCTGACAGCAGGACAGACAGTAGCTAAACATCTCCATCATGTTTTAGCCTGTCCCGTCGTTAAACCACACAGTACTGTGGTGTTTTATGGTCTGTGGACGTTATAAAAGTCCTCTGACAGCAGGACAGACAGTAGCTAAACATCTCCATCATGTTTTAGCCTGTCCCGTCGTTAAACCACACAGTACTGTGGTGTTTTATGGTCTGTGGACGTTATAAAAGTCCTCTGACAGCAGGACAGACAGTAGCTAAACATCTCCATCATGTTTTAGCCTGTCCCGTCGTTAAACCACACAGTACTGTGGTGTTTTATGGTCTGTGGACGTTATAAAAGTCCTCTGACAGCAGGACAGACAGTAGCTAAACATCTCCATCATGTTTTAGCCTGTCCCGTCGTTAAACCACACAGTACTGTGGTGTTTTATGGTCTGTGGACGTTATAAAAGTCCTCTGACAGCAGGACAGACAGTAGCTAAACATCTCCATCATGTTTTAGCCTGTCCCGTCGTTAAACCACACAGTACTGTGGTGTTTTATGGTCTGTGGACGTTATAAAAGTCCTCTGACAGCAGGACAGACAGTAGCTAAACATCTCCATCATGTTTTAGCCTGTCCCGTCGTTAAACCACACAGTACTGTGGTGTTTTATGGTCTGTGGACGTTATAAAAGTCCTCTGACAGCAGGACAGACAGTAGCTAAACATCTCCATCATGTTTTAGCCTGTCCCGTCGTTAAACCACACAGTACTGTGGTGTTTTATGGTCTGTGGACGTTATAAAAGTCCTCTGACAGCAGGACAGACAGTAGCTAAACATCTCCATCATGTTTTAGCCTGTCCCGTCGTTAAACCACACAGTACTGTGGTGTTTTATGGTCTGTGGACGTTATAAAAGTCCTCTGACAGCAGGACAGACAGTAGCTAAACATCTCCATCATGTTTTAGCCTGTCCCGTCGTTAAACCACACAGTACTGTGGTGTTTTATGGTCTGTGGACGTTATAAAAGTCCTCTGACAGCAGGACAGACAGTAGCTAAACATCTCCATCATGTTTTAGCCTGTCCCGTCGTTAAACCACACAGTACTGTGGTGTTTTATGGTCTGTGGACGTTATAAAAGTCCTCTGACAGCAGGACAGACAGTAGCTAAACATCTCCATCATGTTTTAGCCTGTCCCGTCGTTAAACCACACAGTACTGTGGTGTTTTATGGTCTGTGGACGTTATAAAAGTCCTCTGACAGCAGGACAGACAGTAGCTAAACATCTCCATCATGTTTTAGCCTGTCCCGTCGTTAAACCACACAGTACTGTGGTGTTTTATGGTCTGTGGACGTTATAAAAGTCCTCTGACAGCAGGACAGACAGTAGCTAAACATCTCCATCATGTTTTAGCCTGTCCCGTCATTAAACCACACAGTACTGTGGTGTTTTATGGTCTGTGGACGTTATAAAAGTCCTCTGACAGCAGGACAGACAGTAGCTAAACATCTCCATCATGTTTTAGCCTGTCCCGTCGTTAAACCACACAGTACTGTGGTGTTTTATGGTCTGTGGACGTTATAAAAGTCCTCTGACAGCAGGACAGACAGTAGCTAAACATCTCCATCATGTTTTAGCCTGTCCCGTCGTTAAACCACACAGTACTGTGGTGTTTTATGGTCTGTGGACGTTATAAAAGTCCTCTGACAGCAGGACAAGACAGTAGCTAAACATCTCCATCATGTTTTAGCCTGTCCCGTCGTTAAACCACACAGTACTGTGGTGTTTTATGGTCTGTGGACGTTATAAAAGTCCTCTGACAGCAGGACAGACAGTAGCTAAACATCTCCATCATGTTTTAGCCTGTCCCGTCGTTAAACCACACAGTACTGTGGTGTTTTATGGTCTGTGGACGTTATAAAAGTCCTCTGACAGCAGGACAGACAGTAGCTAAACATCTCCATCATGTTTTAGCCTGTCCCGTCGTTAAACCACACAGTACTGTGGTGTTTTATGGTCTGTGGACGTTATAAAAGTCCTCTGACAGCAGGACATGACAATAGCAGCCCGCTGTCCTCCACACAGACACTCTGAACAACTGGCCGTTCATACACATTGCAGTGCTGGCTTGCTGTCTACATTTTCTCTGGAAAATGATCCAAATGGCTTCAACATTTTCACAGCATGTATTTGAAAGTAATTCTATTCTCTGGAGTGTGTTTCACCAAGCCAGGTTCATCAGTTTAGCTCGTCGATAATAATGGAAGTCTGACAGGTCTTTTTTTGCTTTATTTTAAATGTTGTTACGACGTCATTTGTACGTTTAATTATCCGTCACTGATCGATCACTTTCTTTTTTCGATCACTTATTGCAAACAGGCGTTTTCAAATCAGGAGAAGATATTTAGGCGCGTTAACATTAACCCTTTGGTGCAAGACTACAATGTGTCATTCAGTATTACGCTGCCCTGCTTCACTGTATCATCTGCTGAACAGGGGCAACACACCTCTCAAACCTCTCTCACATCTCTCTCAAACCTCTCTCACATCTCTCTCACGTCTCTCACACACCTCTCTCATCTCTCTCTCACATCTCTCTCAAATCTCTCTCTCTCAAATCTCTCTCTCTCAAATCTCTCTCTCAAATCTCTCTCTCAAATCTCTCTCTCAAATCTCTCTCACATCTCTCTCTCACATCTATCTCTCTCAAATCTCTCTCAAATCTCTCTCACATCTCTCTCACATCTATCTCTCTCAAATCTCTCTCACATCTCTCTCACATCTCTCTCACATCATGGATGCCAGTTGAGCGATGCGTTATTATTCGTGCGAATATCACGAAACCTGGCCGATACCAGAAATATTCAAAGTAATGAAGGTGTAGCTGTGATCCTTGTTTTGATGATGTGTTTTATGGAGGCTGTCTGTCGTAGCTCATTTGAAATGATCCCTGGGTTGCCACCTGCTGAATCCCAGTAGCCTGGTAACCCAAACGGTCTCCATTATTCCCACTTCATGCTAGGGGTTAGCCATTACACTACTTTATTACTGTATTAGAAAACTAGGCATCAACCCGATATACACTACATGATCAAAAGTATGTGGACACCTGCTCGTCGAACTTCTCATTACAAAATTATGGGCATTGATATGGACTTGGTCCCCCTTCGCTGCTATAACAGCCTCCACTCTTCTGGGAAGGATTTCCACTAGATGTTGGAACATTGCTGCTATAACAGCCTCCACTCTTCTGGGAAGGCTTTCCACTAGATGTTGGTACATTGCTCCTATAACAGCCTCCACTCTTCTGGGAAGGCTTTCCACTAGATGTTGGAACATTGCTGCTATAACAGCCTCCACTCTTCTGGGAAGGCTTTCCACTAGATGTTGGATCATTGCTGCTATAACAGCCTCCACTCTTCTGGGAAGACTTTCCACTAGATGTTGGAACATTGCTGCTGGGATTTGCTTCCATTCAGCCACATGAGCATTAGTGAGGTCGGGCACTGATGTTGGGCGATTAGGCCTGGCTCGCAGTCGGTGTTCCAATTCATTCCAAAGGTGTTCAATGGGGTTGAGGTCAGGGCTCTGTGCAGGCCAGTCAAGTTCCCTACACACCGATCTCGACAAACCATTTCTGTATGGACCTCGCTTTGTGCACAGGGGCATTGTCATGCTGAAACAGGAAAGGGTCTTCCCCAAACTGATGCCACAAAGTTGGAAGCACAGAATCATCTAGAATGTCATTGTATGCTGTAGTGTTAAGATTTCCCTTCACTGGAACTAAGGGGCCTGAACCATGAAAAACTGTCCCAGACCATTATTCCTCCTCCACCAAACTTTACAGTTGGCACTATGCATTGGGGCAGGTAGTGTTCTCCTGGCATCCGCCAAAACCAGATTTGTCTGTCAGACTGCCAGATGGTGAAGCGTGATTCGTCACTCCAGAGAACGCGTTTCCACTGCTCCAGAGTCCAATGGCAGCGAGCTTTACACCCCTCCTGCCGACGCTTGGCATTGAGCATGGTGATCTTAGGCGGCTGCTCGGCCCTGGAAACCCATTTCATGAAGCTCCCGAAAAAACTGTTATTGTGCTGACGTTGCTTCCAGAGGCAGTTTAGTACCGTAGTGAGTGTTGGAACTGAGGACAGATCATTTTTACTTGCTTCAGTACTCGGCGGTCCCGTTCTGTGAGCTTGTGCGGCCTACCACTTCGCGGCTGAGCCGTTTTTGCTCCTAGTTGTTTTCACTTCACAATGACAGCACTTACAGTTGACCAGGGGGGAGGCTCTAAATCTGACGAACTGACTGGCTGGAAAGGTGGCATCCTATGATGATGCCATGTTGAAATTCACAGAGCTCTTCAGTAAGGGCCATTCTACTGCCAATGTTTGTCTATGGAGATTGCATGGCTGTGTGCTCAATTTTATACACCTGTCAGCAACGGGTGTGGCTGAAATAGCCAAATGCACTAATTTGAATGGGTGTCCACATACTTTTGTATATATAGTGTACCTGCCTGGTAGGGTGCATACTCATAGTTGTGTGTGTGTATATATATATATATATACAGACAAGATGACGTCCCTCTCCCCCCGCCGTCCCTCTCTTATAGGCTATATATGAGGGGTATATACAGGGTATTACGGTACAGAGTCAATGTGGAGGCTATATACAGGGTATTACGGTACAGAGTCAATGTGGAGGCTATATACAGGGGGCACCGGTACAGAGTCAATGTGGAGGCTATATACAGGGGGTACCGGTACAGAGTCAGTGTGGAGGCTATATACAGGGGGTACCGGTACAGAGTCAATGTGGAGGCTATATACAGGGGGCACCGGTACAGAGTCAATGTGGAGGCTATATACAGGGGGTACCGGTACAGAGTCAATGTGGAGGCTATATACAGGGTGTTACGGTACAGAGTCAATGTGGAGGCTATATACAGGGGGTACCGGTACTGAGTCAATGTGGAGGCTATATACAGGGGGTACCGGTACAGAGTCAATGTGGAGGCTATATACAGGGGGTACCGGTACAGAGTCAATGTGGAGGCTATATACAGGGGGTACCGGTACAGAGTCAATGTGGAGGCTATATACAGGGGGCACCGGTACAGAGTCAATGTGGAGGCTATATACAGGGGGTACCGGTACAGAGTCAATGTGGAGGCTATATACAGGGTGTTACGGTACAGAGTCAATGTGGAGGCTATATACAGGGTGTTACTGTACAGAGTCAATGTGGAGGCTATATACAGGGGTTACCGGTACAGAGTCAATGTGGAGGCTATATACAGGGGGGTAGCGGTACAGAGTCAATGTGCATGCGGGGATTCAGGTTAGTCGAGGTAATGTGTACAATAGATAGATAATAAACGGCGAGTAGCAGCAGGGTACGAACTCTGAGTCCCGAGTCGCTCAGCGGTCTAAGGCACCGTATCTCAGTGCTAGAGGCGTCACTACAGACCCTGGTTCAATTCCAGGCTGTATCACAACTGGCCGTGATTGGGAGTCCCATAGGGCGGTGCACAATTGGCCCAGCGTCGTCCGGGGAAGGCAGTCATTGTAAATAACAATTTGTTCTTATTGACTGACTTGCCTGGTTAAATAGAAAACAAAAGGGGGGGGGGTCAATGTAAATAGTCCGTTGGCCATTTGATTCAGCAGTCTGATGGTTTGGGGGTAGAAGCTGTTAAGGAGCCTTTTGGACTTAGACTTGGCAGAGAGGAGAGTCTATGATTTGGGTGACTGGAGTCTCTGACGATGTTTTGGACCTTCCTCTCCTTGAAAGCGGCAACTCTAGCCTTTTAGCTCGGTGCGGATGTTACCTGTAATCCATGGCTTCTGGTTGGGATATCAGCTTGTTAATGATATTGTCTCGATATCAGTAGCATGGTTGTTTCTATCCTAAATATAACTACAGTAACTCCCATGGAAGTGTTTCGGTTTAGTGCCAGGCTCGCTAGTCTAGTGTTGTCTGCCTGGCTGGAATCACTAACACTACATCATAATGTAATGTCATAGTAATGACATAAGGCTGTTATTAACATGATTTAGAGCTTGTAAAGCTGTTCTGAACCATGTCTGTCAGATCTGCTATTTGTATTTATTATGGATCCCCATTAGTTCCTGCCAAGGCAGCAGCTACTCTTCCTGGGGTTTATTATGGATCTCCATTAGTTCCTGCCAAGGCAGCAGCTACTCTTCCTGGGGGTTTATTATGGATCATCATTAGTTCCTGCCAAGGCAGCAGCTACTCTTCCTGGGGTTTATTATGGATCCCCATTAGTTCCTGCCAAGGCAGCAGCTACTCTTCCTGGGGTTTATTATGGATCCCCATTAGTTCCTGCTAAGGGTGCAGCTACTCTTCCTGGGGTTTATTATGGATCCCCATTAGTTCCTGCCAAGGCAGCAGCTACTCTTCCTGGGGTTTATTATGGATCCCCATTAGTTCCTGCCAAGGCAGCAGCTACTCTTCCTGGGGTTTATTATGGATCCCCATTAGTTCCTGCCAAGGCAGCAGCTACTCTTCCTGGGGTTTATTATGGATCCCCATTAGTTCCTGCCAAGGCAGCAGCTACTCTTCCTGGGGTTTATTATGGATCCCCATTAGTTCCTGCCAAGGCAGCAGCTACTCTTCCTGGGGTTTATTATGGGTCCCCGTTAGTTCCTGCCAAGGCAGCAGCTACTCTTCCTGGGGTTTATTATGGATCCCCGTTAGTTCCTGCCAAGGCAGCAGCTACTCTTCCTGGGGTTTATTATGGATCCCCGTTAGTTCCTGCCAAGGCAGCAGCTACTCTTCCTGGGGTTTATTATGGATCCCCATTAGTTCCTGCCAAGGCAGCAGCTACTCTTCCTGGGGTTTATTATGGATCCCCATTAGTTCCTGTCAAGGCAGCAGCTACTCTTCCTGGGGTTTATTATGGATCCCCATTAGTTCCTGCCAAGGCAGCAGCTACTCTTCCTGGGGTTTATTATGGATCCCCATTAGTTCCTGCCAAGGCAGCAGCTACTCTTCCTGGGGTTTATTATGGATCCCCATTAGTTCCTGTCAAGGCAGCAGCTACTCTTCCTGGGGTTTATTATGGATCCCCATTAGTTCCTGTCAAGGCAGCAGCTACTCTTCCTGGGGTTTATTATGGATCCCCATTAGTTCCTGCCAAGGCAGCAGCTACTCTTCCTGGGGTTTATTATGGATCCCCATTAGTTCCTGTCAAGGCAGCAGCTACTCTTCCTGGGGTTTATTATGGATCCCCATTAGTTCCTGCCAAGGCAGCAGCTACTCTTCCTGGGGTTTATTATGGATCCCCATTAGTTCCTGCCAAGGCAGCAGCTACTCTTCCTGGGGTTTATTATGGATCCCCATTAGTTCCTGTCAAGGCAGCAGCTACTCTTCCTGGGGTTTATTATGGATCCCCATTAGTTCCTGCCAAGGCAGCAGCTACTCTTCCTGGGGTTTATTATGGATCCCCATTAGTTCCTGCCAAGGCAGCAGCTACTCTTCCTGGGGTTTATTATGGATCCCCATTAGTTCCTGCCAAGGCAGCAGCTACTCTTCCTGGGGTTTATTATGGATCCCCATTAGTTCCTGCCAAGGCAGCAGCTACTCTTCCTGGGGTTTATTATGGATCCCCGTTAGTTCCTGCCAAGGCAGCAGCTACTCTTCCTGGGGTTTATTATGGATCTCCATTAGTCCCTGCCAAGGCAGCAGCTACTTTTCCTGGGGTCCAGAAAAACTAAGGCCGTTTATACAATTTTAACAACATTACAATACCTTCAGACTGTGTGCCCTCAGACCACTCCACTATCACATATGTACAATTCAAAATCTATGTGTACGTGTGTGTGTGTGTATGCTCCTATGTTTGTGTCTCTTCACAGTCCCCGCTGTTCCATAAGGTGTATTTTTACCTGCTTTTTAAATCTGATTCTCCTGCTGCATCAGTTACCTGATGTGGAATAGAGTTCCATGTAGTCATGGCTCTATGTAGTACTGTGTGCCTCCCATAGTCTGTTCTGGACTTGGGGACTGTGAAGAGACCTCTGGTGGCATGTCTTGTGGGGTATGGATGGGTGTCTGAGCTGTGTGCTAGTATTTTAAACTGACACCTTTTACAAAAACAAGTAGTGATGAAGTCAATCTCTCCTCCACGTTGAGCAGTGAGAGATTAACATGCATGTCATTAATATTAGCTCCCCGTGTACATTTAAGGGATAGCTGTGCTGCCCTGTTCTGAGCCAACTGCAATTTTACCAAGTCCCTCTTTGTGGCACCTGACCACACGACTGAACAGTAGTCCAGGTGTGACAAAACTAGGGCCTGTAGGACCTGCCTTGTTGATAGTGTTGTTAAGGTAGAAACTAGGGCCTGTAGGACCTGCCTTGTTGATAGTGTTGTTAAGAAGGTAGAAACTAGGGCCTGCAGGACCTGCCTTGTTGATTGTGTTGTTAAGAAGGTAGAAACTAGGGCCTGTAGGACCTGCCTTGTTGATAGTGATGTTAAGAAGGTAGAAACTAGGGCCTGTAGGACCTGCCTTGTTGATAGTGATGTTAAGAAGGTAGAAACTAGGGCCTGTAGGACCTGCCTTGTTGATAGTGTTGTTAAGAAGGTAGAAACTAGGGCCTGTAGGACCTGCCTTGTTGATAGTGTTGTTAAGAAGGTAGAAACTAGGGCCTGTAGGACCTGCCTTGTTGATAGTGATGTTAAGAAGGTAGGAACTAGGGCCTGTAGGACCTGCCTTGTTGATAGTGATGTTAAGAAGGTAGAAACTAGGGCCTGTAGGACCTGCCTTGTTGATAGTGCTGTTAAGAAGGTAGAAACTAGGGCCTGTAGGACCTGCCTTGTTGATAGTGTTGTTAAGAAGGTAGAAACTAGGGCCTGTAGGACCTGCCTTGTTGGTAGTGTTGTTAAGAAGGTAGAAACTAGGGCCTGTAGGACCTGCCTTGTTGATAGTGTTGTTAAGAAGGTAGAAACTAGGGCCTGTAGGACCTGCCTTGTTGATAGTGATGTTAAGAAGGTAGGAACTAGGGCCTGTAGGACCTGCCTTGTTGATAGTGTTGTTAAGAAGGTAGAAACTAGGGCCTGTAGGACCTGCCTTGTTGATAGTGTTGTTAAGAAGGTAGAAACTAGGGCCTGTAGGACCTGCCTTGTTGGTAGTGTTGTTAAGAAGGTAGAAACTAGGGCCTGTAGGACCTGCCTTGTTGATAGTGATGTTAAGAAGGTAGAAACTAGGGCCTGTAGGACCTGCCTTGTTGATAGTGTTGTTAAGAAGGTAGAAACTAGGGCCTGTAGGACCTGCCTTGTTGATTGTGTTGTTAAGAAGGCAGAGCATCTCTTTATTATGGACAGACTTCTCCCCATCTTATCTAACGTTGTATCAATATGTTTTGACCATGACAGTTTACAATCCAGGGCTACTCCAAGCTGTTTAGTCTCCTCAACTTTCTCAATTTCCACATTTATTTATTACAAGATTGAGTCGAGGTTTAGGTTTAGTGAATGATTTGTCCCAAATACATTGCTCTTAGTTTAGTTAGTTAGTTTAGTTAGTTAGTTTAGTTAGTTTAGTTTCTTTTAGTTTTAGAAATATTTAAGATGAATTTGTTCCTTTCCACCCATTCTGAAACTAATTGCAGCTTAAATCAAATCCAATGCTGAATACAACAGGTGTAGTAGACCTCACAGTGAAATGCTGAATACAACAGGTGTAGTAGACCTTACAGTGAAATGCTGAATACAACAGGTGTAGTAGACCTCACAGTGAAATGCTGAATACAACAGGTGTAGTAGACCTCACAGTGAAATACTGAATACAACAGGTGTAGTAGACCTTACAGTGAAATGCTGAATACAACAGGTGTAGTAGACCTCACAGTGAAATGCTGAATACAACAGGTGTAGTAGACCTTACAGTGAAATGCTGAATACAACAGGTGTAGTAGACCTTACAGTGAAATGCTGAATACAACAGGTGTAGTAGACCTCACAGTGAAATGCTGAATACAACAGGTGTAGTAGACCTCACAGTGAAATGCTGAATACAACAGGTGTAGTAGACCTTACAGTGAAATGCTGAATACAACAGGTGTAGTAGACCTCACAGTGAAATGCTGAATACAACAGGTGTAGTAGACCTCACAGTGAAATGCTGAATACAACAGGTGTAGTAGACCTCACAGTGAAATGCTGAATACAACAGGTGTAGTAGACCTCACAGTGAAATGCTGAATACAACAGGTGTAGTAGACCTCACAGTGAAATACTGAATACAACAGGTGTAGTAGACCTTACAGTGAAATGCTGAATACAACAGGTGTAGTAGACCTCACAGTGAAATGCTGAATACAACAGGTGTAGTAGACCTCACAGTGAAATGCTGAATACAACAGGTGTAGTAGACCTCACAGTGAAATGCTGAATACAACAGGTGTAGTAGACCTCACAGTGAAATGCTGAATACAACAGGTGTAGTAGACCTCACAGTGAAATACTGAATACAACAGGTGTAGTAGACCTTACAGTGAAATGCTGAATACAACAGGTGTAGTAGACCTCACAGTGAAATGCTGAATACAACAGGTGTAGTAGACCTTACAGTGAAATGCTGAATACAACAGGTGTAGTAGACCTCACAGTGAAATGCTGAATACAACAGGTGTAGTAGACCTCACAGTGAAATGCTGAATACAACAGGTGTAGTAGACCTCACAGTGAAATGCTGAATACAACAGGTGTAGTAGACCTTACAGTGAAATGCTGAATACAACAGGTGTAGTAGACCTCACAGTGAAATGCTGAATACAACAGGTGTAGTAGACCTCACAGTGAAATGCTGAATACAACAGGTGTAGTAGACCTCACAGTGAAATGCTGAATACAACAGGTGTAGTAGACCTTACAGTGAAATGCTGAATACAACAGGTGTAGTAGACCTCACAGTGAAATGCTGAATACAACAGGTGTAGTAGACCTTACAGTGAAATGCTGAATACAACAGGTGTAGTAGACCTCACAGTGAAATGCTGAATACAACAGGTGTAGTAGACCTCACAGTGAAATGCTGAATACAACAGGTGTAGTAGACCTCACAGTGAAATGCTGAATACAACAGGTGTAGTAGACCTCACAGTGAAATGCTGAATACAACAGGTGTAGACCTCACAGTGAAATGCTGAATACAACAGGTGTAGTAGACCTCACAGTGAAATGCTGAATACAACAGGTGTAGTAGACCTCACAGTGAAATGCTGAATACAACAGGTGTAGTAGACCTCACAGTGAAATGCTGAATACAACAGGTGTAGTAGACCTCACAGTGAAATGCTGAATACAACAGGTGTAGTAGACCTCACAGTGAAATGCTGAATACAACAGGTGTAGTAGACCTCACAGTGAAATGCTGAATACAACAGGTGTAGTAGACCTCACAGTGAAATGCTGAATACAACAGGTGTAGTAGACCTCACAGTGAAATGCTGAATACAACAGGTGTAGTAGACCTCACAGTGAAATGCTGAATACAACAGGTGTAGTAGACCTCACAGTGAAATGCTGAATACAACAGGTGTAGTAGACCTCACAGTGAAATGCTGAATACAACAGGTGTAGTAGACCTTACAGTGAAATGCTGTATACAACAGGTGTAGTAGACCTTACAGTGAAATGCTGAATACAACAGGTGTAGTAGACCTCACAGTGAAATGCTGAATACAACAGGTGTAGTAGACCTCACAGTGAAATGCTGAATACAACAGGTGTAGTAGACCTCACAGTGAAATGCTGAATACAACAGGTGTAGTAGACCTCACAGTGAAATGCTGAATACAACAGGTGTAGTAGACCTCACAGTGAAATGCTGAATACAACAGGTGTAGTAGACCTCACAGTGAAATGCTGAATACAACAGGTGTAGTAGACCTCACAGTGAAATGCTGAATACAACAGGTGTAGTAGACCTCACAGTGAAATGCTGAATACAACAGGTGTAGTAGACCTCACAGTGAAATGCTGAATACAACAGGTGTAGTAGACCTCACAGTGAAATGCTGAATACAACAGGTGTAGTAGACCTCACAGTGAAATGCTGAATACAACAGGTGTAGTAGACCTCACAGTGAAATGCTGAATACAACAGGTGTAGTAGACCTCACAGTGAAATGCTGAATACAACAGGTGTAGTAGACCTCACAGTGAAATGCTGAATACAACAGGTGTAGTAGACCTCACAGTGAAATGCTGAATACAACAGGTGTAGTAGACCTCACAGTGAAATGCTGAATACAACAGGTGTAGTAGACCTCACAGTGAAATGCTGAATACAACAGGTGTAGTAGACCTCACAGTGAAATGCTAAATACAACAGGTGTAGTAGACCTCACAGTGAAATGCTGAATACAACAGGTGTAGTAGACCTCACAGTGAAATGCTGAATACAACAGGTGTAGTAGACCTCACAGTGAAATGCTGAATACAACAGGTGTAGTAGACCTCACAGTGAAATGCTGAATACAACAGGTGTAGTAGACCTCACAGTGAAATGCTGAATACAACAGGTGTAGTAGACCTTACAGTGAAATGCTGTATACAACAGGTGTAGTAGACCTTACAGTGAAATGCTGAATACAACAGGTGTAGTAGACCTCACAGTGAAATGCTGAATACAACAGGTGTAGTAGACCTCACAGTGAAATGCTGAATACAACAGGTGTAGTAGACCTCACAGTGAAATGCTGAATACAACAGGTGTAGTAGACCTCACAGTGAAATGCTGAATACAACAGGTGTAGTAGACCTCACAGTGAAATGCTGAATACAACAGGTGTAGTAGACCTCACAGTGAAATGCTGAATACAACAGGTGTAGTAGACCTCACAGTGAAATGCTGAATACAACAGGTGTAGTAGACCTCACAGTGAAATACTGAATACAACAGGTGTAGTAGACCTTACAGTGAAATGCTGAATACAACAGGTGTAGTAGACCTCACAGTGAAATGCTGAATACAACAGGTGTAGTAGACCTTACAGTGAAATGCTGAATACAACAGGTGTAGTAGACCTCACAGTGAAATGCTGAATACAACAGGTGTAGTAGACCTCACAGTGAAATGCTGAATACAACAGGTGTAGTAGACCTCACAGTGAAATGCTGAATACAACAGGTGTAGTAGACCTTACAGTGAAATGCTGAATACAACAGGTGTAGTAGACCTCACAGTGAAATGCTGAATACAACAGGTGTAGTAGACCTCACAGTGAAATGCTGAATACAACAGGTGTAGTAGACCTCACAGTGAAATGCTGAATACAACAGGTGTAGTAGACCTCACAGTGAAATACTGAATACAACAGGTGTAGTAGACCTTACAGTGAAATGCTGAATACAACAGGTGTAGTAGACCTCACAGTGAAATGCTGAATACAACAGGTGTAGTAGACCTTACAGTGAAATGCTGAATACAACAGGTGTAGTAGACCTCACAGTGAAATGCTGAATACAACAGGTGTAGTAGACCTCACAGTGAAATGCTGAATACAACAGGTGTAGTAGACCTCACAGTGAAATGCTGAATACAACAGGTGTAGTAGACCTCACAGTGAAATGCTGAATACAACAGGTGTAGTAGACCTCACAGTGAAATGCTGAATACAACAGGTGTAGTAGACCTCACAGTGAAATGCTGAATACAACAGGTGTAGTAGACCTCACAGTGAAATGCTGAATACAACAGGTGTAGTAGACCTCACAGTGAAATGCTGAATACAACAGGTGTAGTAGACCTCACAGTGAAATGCTGAATACAACAGGTGTAGTAGACCTCACAGTGAAATGCTGAATACAACAGGTGTAGTAGACCTCACAGTGAAATGCTGAATACAACAGGTGTAGTAGACCTCACAGTGAAATGCTGAATACAACAGGTGTAGTAGACCTCACAGTGAAATGCTGAATACAACAGGTGTAGTAGACCTCACAGTGAAATGCTGAATACAACAGGTGTAGTAGACCTCACAGTGAAATGCTGAATACAACAGGTGTAGTAGACCTCACAGTGAAATGCTGAATACAACAGGTGTAGTAGACCTCACAGTGAAATGCTGAATACAACAGGTGTAGTAGACCTCACAGTGAAATGCTGAATACAACAGGTGTAGTAGACCTCACAGTGAAATGCTGAATACAACAGGTGTAGTAGACCTCACAGTGAAATGCTGAATACAACAGGTGTAGTAGACCTCACAGTGAAATGCTGAATACAACAGGTGTAGTAGACCTCACAGTGAAATGCTGAATACAACAGGTGTAGTAGACCTCACAGTGAAATGCTGAATACAACAGGTGTAGTAGACCTTACAGTGAAATGCTGAATACAACAGGTGTAGTAGACCTTACAGTGAAATGCTGAATACAACAGGTGTAGTAGACCTCACAGTGAAATGCTGAATACAACAGGTGTAGTAGACCTCACAGTGAAATGCTGAATACAACAGGTGTAGTAGACCTCACAGTGAAATGCTGAATACAACAGGTGTAGTAGACCTCACAGTGAAATGCTGAATACAACAGGTGTAGTAGACCTCACAGTGAAATGCTGAATACAACAGGTGTAGTAGACCTCACAGTGAAATGCTGAATACAACAGGTGTAGTAGACCTCACAGTGAAATGCTGAATACAACAGGTGTAGTAGACCTCACAGTGAAATACTGAATACAACAGGTGTAGTAGACCTTACAGTGAAATGCTGAATACAACAGGTGTAGTAGACCTCACAGTGAAATGCTGAATACAACAGGTGTAGTAGACCTTACAGTGAAATGCTGAATACAACAGGTGTAGTAGACCTCACAGTGAAATGCTGAATACAACAGGTGTAGTAGACCTCACAGTGAAATGCTGAATACAACAGGTGTAGTAGACCTCACAGTGAAATGCTGAATACAACAGGTGTAGTAGACCTTACAGTGAAATGCTGAATACAACAGGTGTAGTAGACCTCACAGTGAAATGCTGAATACAACAGGTGTAGTAGACCTCACAGTGAAATGCTGAATACAACAGGTGTAGTAGACCTCACAGTGAAATGCTGAATACAACAGGTGTAGTAGACCTCACAGTGAAATACTGAATACAACAGGTGTAGTAGACCTTACAGTGAAATGCTGAATACAACAGGTGTAGTAGACCTCACAGTGAAATGCTGAATACAACAGGTGTAGTAGACCTTACAGTGAAATGCTGAATACAACAGGTGTAGTAGACCTCACAGTGAAATGCTGAATACAACAGGTGTAGTAGACCTCACAGTGAAATGCTGAATACAACAGGTGTAGTAGACCTCACAGTGAAATGCTGAATACAACAGGTGTAGTAGACCTCACAGTGAAATGCTGAATACAACAGGTGTAGACCTCACAGTGAAATGCTGAATACAACAGGTGTAGTAGACCTCACAGTGAAATGCTGAATACAACAGGTGTAGTAGACCTCACAGTGAAATGCTGAATACAACAGGTGTAGTAGACCTCACAGTGAAATGCTGAATACAACAGGTGTAGTAGACCTCACAGTGAAATGCTGAATACAACAGGTGTAGTAGACCTCACAGTGAAATGCTGAATACAACAGGTGTAGTAGACCTCACAGTGAAATGCTGAATACAACAGGTGTAGTAGACCTCACAGTGAAATGCTGAATACAACAGGTGTAGTAGACCTCACAGTGAAATGCTGAATACAACAGGTGTAGTAGACCTCACAGTGAAATGCTGAATACAACAGGTGTAGTAGACCTCACAGTGAAATGCTGAATACAACAGGTGTAGTAGACCTCACAGTGAAATGCTGAATACAACAGGTGTAGTAGACCTCACAGTGAAATGCTGAATACAACAGGTGTAGTAGACCTCACAGTGAAATGCTGAATACAACAGGTGTAGTAGACCTCACAGTGAAATGCTGAATACAACAGGTGTAGTAGACCTCACAGTGAAATGCTGAATACCTCACAGTGAAATGCTGACTTACAAGCCCTTAATAACCAACAATGCAGTTTTAAGAAAATTCCCCCCAAAAAGTAAGAAATAACAATAACAAATAATTAAAGAGCAGCAGTAAATAACTATATACAGGGGGTACCGGTACAGAGTCAATGTGGAGGCTATATACAGGGGGTACCGGTACAGAGTCAATGTGGAGGCTATATACAGGGTATTACGGTACAGAGTCAATGTGGAGGCTATATACAGGGGGTACCGGTACAGAGTCAATGTGGAGGCTATATACAGGGTATTACGGTACAGAGTCAATGTGGAGGCTATATACAGGGTATTACGGTACAGAGTCAATGTGGAGGCTATATACAGGGGGTACCGGTACAGAGTCAATGTGGAGGCTATATACAGGGGGTACTGGTACAGAGTCAATGTGGAGGCTATATACAGGGTATTACGGTACAGAGTCAATGTGGAGGCTATATACAGGGGGTACCGGTACAGAGTCAATGTGGAGGCTATATACAGGGGGTACCGGTACAGAGTCAATGTGGAGGCTATATACAGGGGGTACCGGTACAGAGTCAATGTGGAGGCTATATACAGGGGGTACCGGTACAGAGTCAATGTGGAGGCTATATACAGGGGGTACCGGTACAGAGTCAATGTGGAGGCTATATACAGGGGGTACCGGTACAGAGTCAATGTGGAGGCTATATACAGGGGGGTACCGGTACAGAGTCAATGTGGAGGCTATATACAGGGGGTACCGGTACAGAGTCAATGTGGAGGCTATATACAGGGATGTACCGGTACAGAGTCAATGTGGAGGCTATATACAGGGGGTACCGGTACAGAGTCAATGTGGAGGCTATATACAGGGGGTACCGGTACAGAGTCAATGTGGAGGCTATATACAGGGTATTACGGTACAGAGTCAATGTGGAGGCTATATACAGGGGGGTACCGGTACAGAGTCAATGTGGAGGCTATATACAGGGGGTACCGGTACTGAGTCAATGTGGAGGCTATATACAGGGGGTACCAGTACAGAGTCAATGTGGAGGCTATATACAGGGGGTACCGGTACAGAGTCAATGTGGAGGCTATATACAGGGGCTACCGGTACAGAGTCAATGTGGAGGCTATATACAGGGGGTACCGGTACAGAGTCAATGTGGAGGCTATATACAGGGGGTACCGGTACAGAGTCAATGTGGAGGCTATATACAGGGGGTACCGGTACAGAGTTAATGTGGAGGCTATATACAGGGGGTACCGGTACAGAGTCAATAGTGGGGCTATATACAGGGGGTACCGGTACAGGAAATGTGCGCCGGTGTCGAGGTAATTGAGGTAATATGTACATGTAGGTAGAGTTATTAAAGTGAATATGCACAGATAATAAACAGAGAGGAGGTGGGGGGGGGGGGGGCAATGCAAAAAGTGTTGCAGTCATTTCAGTCGCTGTAGTCGCTGACGTGTATAGTGTTGAGTCATCCGCATACATAGACACTCTGGCTTTACTCAAAACCAGTGACATGTCGTTAGTAAAAATTTAAAAAGGAGCCTAGACAGCTGCCCTGGGGAATTCCTGATTCTAACTGGATTGTGTTGGAGAGGCTTCCATTAAAGAACACCCTCTGTGTTCTGTTAGACAGGTAACTCTTTATCCACATTATAGCAGGGGGTGTAAAGCCATTATAGCAGGGGGTGTAAAGCCATTATAGCAGGGGGTGTAAAGCCATAACACATACGTTTTTCCAGCAGCAGATTATGATCGATAATGTCAAAAGCCGCACTGAAGTCTAACAAGACAACCCCCTCAATCTTTTTATTATCAGCCAATCATCAGTAATTTCTGTAAGTGCTGTGCTTGTTGAATGTCCTTTCCTATAAGCATGCTGGAATTCTGTTGTCAATTTGTTTACTGTGAAATAGCATTGTATCTGGTCAAACACTAAGAGTTGAAGTTTACTAATGGTTGGTAACAGGCTGATTGGTCGGCTATTTGAGCCAGTAAAGGGGGCTTTACTATCCTTAGGTAGCGGATTGACTTTTGCTTCCAGGCCTGAGGGCACATGCTCTCTAGTAGGCTTAAATTGAAGATGTGGCAAATAGGAGTGGCAATATCGTCCTCTATTATCCTCAGTAACTTTCCATCCAGATTGTCAGACCCAGGTGGCTGGTCTTAGTTGATAGACAACAACAACAAAAAATTCACCTCTTTCACAATGACTTTACGGAATTCTTGTCTTTCATATTTTGGTCCGATATACTTGGATGTGTAGTGTCAGCGTTTGTTGCTGGCATGTCATCGATACGTTTGTTTATCTTGCCAATTAAAGAAATCTATAAAGTAGTTGTCAATATCAGTGGGTTTAGTGATGAATGAGCATCTGGTTCAATGAACGAAGGAGCAGTTTCCTTTTTTGCCCAACATTTAATTTAAGGTGCTCCAAAAGCTTTTTATATAATTAATTTTTGTTTCATAGTATATTTTATTTTTTATTTAGTTTAGTCGCATGATTTCTTAATTTGCACAACGTTTTCCAATAGGATGTACTGCCAGAATTATTTGCCTTTTGACTCAATTGATCAATTCCTCATCAATCCACGGGGGTTTTTACAGTCATTTTCTTAATTGGTGCTTATTATTAAATGGAAAAAGCAATTACATAAATGTGTCAAGTGCAGCGTCTGTTTGCTCCTCATTACCAGCAAATATTCTTTACATCATCATAAGATGAAAATTACTACAAAACTTATTGTATGACCTCTTATACACTATATTAGGCCCAGCCTTTGGAACTTTGGTTTTCCTAGATATGGCTATTATATTGTGATCACTATATCCTATGGATTTGGATACTGCTTTAAAGCAAATATCTGCAGCATTAGTAAAGATGTGATCAATACATGTTGATGATTTAATTCCTGTGCTGTTTGTAACTACCCTGGTAGGTTGGCTGATAACCTGATCCAGGTTGCAGACACTGGTTACAGTTTGAAGGTTTTTCTTCAGTGGGCGGCTTGACGAAAGCCAGTCAATATTTAAATCACCCTGAAAATATACCTCTCTGTTGATATCACATACATTATCAAACATTTCACACACATTATCCAGATACTGACTGTTAGCACTTGGTGGTCTATAGCAGCTTCCCACCAGAATGGGCTTTAGGTGAGGACAGATGAACCTGTAGCCATATTACTTCAACAGTATTTAACATGAGATCCACTCTAATCTTTACAGGAATGTGGTTCTGAATATAGACCGTAACATCACCCCCATTGGCTTTTCTGTCGATGTTATAACTATGTGTCGCTACCGCTGTATCATCAAAGGTGTTATCTAAGTGAGTTTCAGAGATAGTCAGAATATGAATGTCATCTGTTACAAGCAAGTTATTGACTTCATGGACCTGTTTTTTTTCTGGGCTATTATTTAGGACTTTTCTGCTTTGCTTGATTGTTTTTATTGCTTTACTAGAAAGCTTATCAGAAGTAGACTTGCTCATGTTATTTATATTGGAGATGATAGTGCAGGGTGAGCTGCATAAAGTGGTCTTCCTACTAGGGCACACCGCCTCAGTGTTAACAGTATAACTCTGGTTCATAGGCACATGATTACTGCATACAATAGCTGTAGGATCAACAGAAATATTCAGAGCAGTTCGGGAGACATAAATGAAGTTCATTATATTGAGTCTGCCAACGCCCCTGGGATAATGTACATTTGATGAGGCATTATGACAACTCATTGTCACAAAGGTAGGGATTAAGTGAGCTGGTCCTGGATCATTTACCAGTCATGGCTTCAACTCAACCTTGAAATGCCTGAGCCCAGATGGACTCTGTAATTTCTATAGAGTATCTTCTGTTTCCAGGTGCCAAAGTTATCTATAAAAGGGATTCCAACAGAGCTTTTTATTTTACCAGGTAAGTTGACTGAGAACACATTCTCATTTACAGCAACGACCTGGGGAATAGTTTCAGGGGAGAGGAGGGGAATGAGCCAATTGGAAGCTGGGGATGATTAGGTGGCCGTGATGGTATGAGGGCCAGATTGGGAATTTCGCCAGGACACCGGGGTTAACACCCCTACTCTTACCATAAGTGCCATGGGATCTTTAGTGACCACAGAGAGTCAGGACACTCATTTAACATCCCATCCGAAAGACAGCACCCTACACAGGGCAACGTCCCCAATCACTGCCCTGGGGCATTGGGATATGTTTTAGACCAGAGGAATGAGTGCCTCCTACTGGCCCTCCATCACCACTTCCAGCAGCATCTGGTCTCCCATCCAGGGACCGACCAGGACCAACCCTGCTTCGCTTCAGAAGCAAGCCAGCAGTGGGATGCAGGGTGTTATGCTGCTGGCTACAGTACTATTTTAGCCAGGTGTGTAATGCCAGTAGCTTGCTGAATCTTTCATACCCGCAGCTCAACCATGGTGCCGGACCTGAAATAATTGGCCGCTTATTGGAATCTTTCAGCGCTAGAATCAGTTCTTTAAAATCAATTGTCAGAAGTTCCGAGCCAACCCTCCTGAAGTCATTTGACCCCACATGGACTACGAAAAAGAACGCACTTGGTAGTGTGTACCGATGCTCAACCACATGACTTTAATGGATTTCGCCTTTTGAGTTGTCGTCTCGTTGAAATGTTCTTACTCTTTGAAATGACTGCTGGACTTGTTGACTGCTCGATCCACACAGCAGACCCTTATCATAAACGACACTGGTCTGGTCGTGTGTCACCTGTTCGGGAAGATTCAACTCTCAACGTGATGTAGTCCTATACTCATTTATTTCCATGATGGTGGAGAAGCTGAGTCACATTAGCCTCCATCTCCTCCCTTCATCTCCAACGACCCCATCAGTCCCTGTTGCCCTCATTCACTCAGAGGAATACTGTGTTGCACATGTAGCGCGAGATTTTATGTGCCGTCATTACGTCATGTACCTACGTTATAAAGGTATACACGGTAGCTTTGACATCGGTTTTTAACATCGGCGTTAAACTCGACATCAGGCCGATACCGATGTTGGCTTTTTTTTTAGCTAATATCGTCCGATTCCGATACGTTAACTGATATATCGTGCATCCCTGAAGGAAACATTGTCACAACTTTACAAGGTCTCTCGTTCAGCGTTCAACATACGTCTCTGATGGTGTAGCAGTATAGTATAGTATAGTATAGTATAGTATAGTATAGTATAGTATACAGACATAAGATGGTAAAGAATTAGGCCAACGGTTATGGATGAAGACCGTCCTGAAAATAAACACGTCTATGGCAGCACATGTAGTCAGGATGAGAAGAGAGGAGAAAAGTCGGGAGGAGAAGAGAGAAGAAAATGATTTTTATAAACATGGTATTTAATTGTTTATTTTTGGAACGATTCCTACGGAGACAGCGGGTCGTTAGTCTTCTGTCACAGCCCTAGTTAAAATGCGCTGTGTGTCATAAACATGTTGCTTTGTGGCTAATTAATGTTTGACTGAGAGTTATTGGACCGTGAGTGTGGCTACGTTATGACAGGGACAAGGTCTGTGTGGAGCCACTACATGCTGATGAAGCTTCAGCAGAACTCAAGCCATGACTCAACGCTGAACTCTGGCACCACTGGCTGGTGTTCAGAAAGCCTCAGACATTGGCCAGTTTTATGTTAAAGAAGCTATGGGTCCTACAGGTTTTAAATAAGCTGTGGTGATTTATTCACAAGACACAGTCGGACATTGTTTTGACTGGGATGAAGCCAGCTTTGATGTGATTCTATTAATCTGCTATTTTAAACATGAGTTAACGACAGACAGTAAACAGAGTTGTTCGGTGCTCTGCTGAGGGTCTGTCATCCAGTGATCACATCCAACATCTTTTACTGTGTTGCAATGCACTTTCAATAACGTTTGATTCGATTTGAGCAGAGAGGAATCCCTTGTAGTTCTGTCTCAGCCATAGAGGACTCTAAATCAAATCAAATGACATTTATTTATATAGCCCTTCTTACATCAGCTGATATATCAAAGTGCTGTACAGAAACCCAGCCTAAAACCCCAAACAGCAAGCAATGCAGGTGTAGAAGCACGGTGGCTAGGAAAAACTCCCTAGAAAGGCCAAAACCTAGGAAGAAACCTAGAGAGGAACCAGGCTATGAGGGGGTGACCAGTCCTCTTCTGGCTGTGCCGGGTGGAGATTATAACAGAACTTGGCCAAGATGTTCAAATGTTAATAAATGACCAGCAGGTTAAAATAATAATAATCATAGTAGTTGTCGAGGGTGCAACAAGTCAGCACCTCAGGAGTAAATGTCAGTTGGCTTTTCATAGTCGATCATTGAGTGTATCTCTACCGCTCCTGCTGTCTCTAGAGAGTTGAAAACAGCAGGTCTGGGACAGGTATCACGTCCGGTGAACAGGTCAGGGTTCCATAGCCGCAGGCAGAACAGTTGAAACTGGAGCAGCAGCACGGCCAGGTGGACTGAGGACAGCAAGGAGTCATCATGCCAGGTAGTCCTGAGGCATGGTCGTAGGGCTCAGGTCCTCCGAGAGAGAGAGAGAAAGAAAGAAAGTGAGAATTAGAGAGAGCATATTAAAATTCACACAGGACACCGGATAAGACAGGAGAAATACTCCAGATATAACAGACTGACCCTAGCCCCCCGACACATAAACTACTGCAGTATAAATACTGGAGGCTGAGACAGGAGTGGTCAGGAAACACTGTGGCCCCATCCGATGATACCCCCGGACAGGGCCAAACAGGAAGGATATAACCCCACCCACTTTGCCAAAGCACAGCCCCCACACCACTACAGGGATATCTTCAATCACCAACTTACCATCCTGAGACAAGGCCGAGTATAGCCCACAAAGATCTCCGCCATGGCACAACCCAAGGGGGGGCGCCAACCCAGACAGGAAGACCACGTCAGTGACTCAACCCACTCAAGTGATGCACCCCTCCTAGGGACGGCATGGAAGAGCACCAGTAAGCCAGTGACTCAGCCCCTGTAATAGGGTTAGAGGCAGAGAATCCCAGTGGAGAGAGGGGAACTGGCCAGGCAGAGACAGCAAGGGCGGTTCGTTGCTCCAGAGCCTTTCTGTTCACCTTCACACTCCTGGGCCAGACTACACTCAATCATATGACCTACTGAAGAGATGAGTCTTCAGTAAAGACTTAAAGGTTGAGACCGAGTCTGCGTCTCTCACATGGGTAGGCAGACCATTCCATAAAAATGGATCTCTATAGGAGAAAGCCCTGCCTCCAGCTGTTTGCTTAGAAATTCTAGGGACAATTAGGAGGACAAAAGCATGGATTAATTTTTCTGCGTCATTTTTGGACAGAAGGTTTCTGATTTTTGCAATGTTACGTAGATGGAAAAAAGCTGTCCTTGAGACAGTCTTGATATGTTCGTCAAAAGAGAAATCATGGTCCAGAGTAACGCCGAGGTCCTTCACAGTTTTATTTGAGACGACTGTACAACCATCAAGATTAATTGTCAGATTCAACAGAAGATCTCTTTGTTTCTTGGGACCTAGAACAAGCATCTCTGTTTTGTCCGAGTTTAAAAGTAGAAAGTTTGCAGCCATCCACTTCCTTTTGTCTGAAACACAGGCTTCTAGCGAGGGCAATTTTGGGGCTTCACCATGTTTCATTGAAATGTACAGCTGTGTGTCGTCCGCATAGCAGTGAAATTTAACATTATGTTTTCGAATGACATCCCCAAGAGGTAAAATATATAGTGAAAACAGTAGTGGTCCTAAAACGGAACCTTGAGGAACACCGAAATTTACAGTTGATTTGTCAGAGGACCAACCATTCACAGAGACAAATTGATATCTTTCCGACAGATAAGATCTAAACCAGGCCAGAACTTGTCCGTGTAGACCAATTTGGGTTTCCAATCTCTCCAAAAGAATGGGGTGATTGATGGTATCAAAAGCAGCACTAAGGTCTAGGAGCACGAGGACAGATGCAGAGCCTCGGTCTGACGTCATTAAAAGGTCATTTACCACCTTCACAAGTGCCGTCTCAGTGCTATGATGGGGTCTAAAACCAGACTGAAGCATTTTGTATACATTGTTTGTCTTCAGGAAGGCAGTGAGTTGCTGCGCAACAGCTTTTTCAATTTTTTTTGAGAGGAATGGAAGATTCGATATAGGCCGATAGTTTTTTATATTTTCTGGGTCAAGGTTTAGCTTTTTCAAGAGAGGCTTTATTACTGCCACTTTTAGTGAGTTTGGTTCACATCCGGTGGATAGAGAGCCGTTTATTATGTTCAACATAGGAGGGACAGGAAGCAGCTCTTTCAGTAGTTTAGTCGGAATAGGGTCCAGTATGCAGCTTGAAGGTTTAGAGGCCATGATTATTTTCATCATTGTGTCAAGAGATATAGTACTAAAACACTTTATCTCCCTTGATCCTAGGTCCTGGCAGAGTTGTGCAGACTCAGGACAACAGAGCTTTGGAGGAATACGCAGATTTAAAGAGGAGTCTGTAATTTGCTTTCTAATGATCATGATCTTTTCCTCAAAGAAGTTCATAAATTTATTACTGCTGAAGTGAAAGCCATCCTCCATTTGCGAAGGCTGCTTTTTAGTTAGCTTTGCGTTAGTATCAAAAAGAAATTTCGGATTGTTCTTATTTTCCTCAATTAAGTTGGAAAAATAGGATGATCGAGCAGCAGTGAGGGCTCTTCGATACTGCACGGTACTGTCCTTCCAAGCTAGTCGGAAGACTTCCAGTTTGGTGTGGCGCCATTTCCGTTCCAATTTTCTGGAAGCATGCTTCAGAGCTCGTGTATTTTCTGTATACCAGGGAGCTAGTTTCTTATGACAAATGTTTTTAGTTAACTGATTTTTGTCCTCTGACGTCCTTGGGTAGGCAGAGGGAGTCTGGAAGGGCATCAAGGAATCTTTGGGTTGTCTGAGAATTTATAACATGCCTTTTGATGCTCCTTGGTTGGGGTCTGAGCAGATTATTTGTTGCGATTGCAAACGTAATAAAATGGTTGTCCGATAGTCCAGGGTTATGAGGAAAAACATTAAGATCCACAACATTTATTCCATGGGACAAAACTAGGTCCAGAGTATGACTGTGGCAGTGAGTAGGTCCAGAGACATGTTGGACAAAACCCACTGAGTCGATGATGGCTCCGAAAGCCTTTTGGAGTGGGTCTGTGGACTTTTCCATGTGAAAATTAAAGTCACCAAAAATTTGAATATTATCTGCTATGACTACAAGGTCCGATAGGAATTCAGGGAACTCGGTGAGGAACGCTGCATATGGCCCAGGAGGCCTGTAAACAGTAGCTATAAAAAGTGAGTGAGTAGGCTGCATAGATTTCATGACTAGAAGCTCAAAAGACGAAAACGTTATATATTTTTTTTGTTGGTACACATCCGGTGGATAGAGAGCCGTTTATTATGTTCAACATAGGAGGGCCAAGCACAGGAAGCAGCTCTTTCAGTAGTTTAATTGGAATAGGGTCCAGATTGAAATTTGCTATCGTAAATGTTAGCAACACCTCCGCCTTTGCCGGATGCACGGGGGGTATGGTCACTAATGTAACCAGGGGGTGAGGCCTCATTTAACACAGTAAATTCATCAGGCTTAAGCCATGTTTCAGTCAGGCCAATCACATCAAGATTATGATCAGTGATTAGTTCATTGACTATAACTGCCTTGGAAGTGAGGGATCTAACATTAAGTAACCCAATTTTGAGATGTGAGGTATCACAATCTCTTTCAATAATGGCAGGAATGGAGGAGGTCTTTATTCCAGTGAGATTGCTCAGGCAAACACCGCCATGTTTAGTTTTGCCCAACCTAGATCGAGGCACAGACACGGTCTCAGTGGGGATAGCTGAGCTGACTACGCTGACTGTGCTAGTGGCAGACTCCACTAAGCTGGCAGGCTGGCTAACAGCCTGCTGCCTGGCCTGCACCCTACTTCATTGTGGAGCTAGAGGAGTTAGAGCCCTGTCTATGTTCGTAGATAAGATGAGAGCACCCCTCCAGCTAGGATGGAGTCCGTCACTCCTCAACAGGCCAGGCTTGGTCCTGTTTGTGGGTGAGTCCCAGAAAGAGGGCCAATTATCTACAAATTCTATCTTTTGGGAGGGGCAGAAAACAGTTTTCAACTAGCGATTGAGTTGTGAGACTCTGCTGTAGAGCTCATCACTCCCCCTAACTGGGAGGGGGCCAGAGACAATTAATCGATGCCGACACATCTTTCTATCTGATTTACACGCTGAAGCTATGTTGCGCTTGGTGACCTCTGACTGTTTCATCCTAACATCGTTGGTGCCGACGTGGATAACAATATCTCTATACTCTCTACACTCGCCAGTTTTAGCTTTAGCCAGCACCGTCTTTAGATTAGCCTTAACGTAGCCCTGCCCCCTGGTAAACAGTGTATGATCGCTGGATGATTTGTTTTAAGTCTAATACTGCGGGTAATGGAGTCGCCAATGACTAGGGTTTTCAATTTGTCAGAGCTAATGGTGGGAGCCGTCGGCGTCTCAGACCCCGTAACGGGAGGAGTAGAGACCAGAGAAGTCTCGGCCTCCGACTCCGACTCGCTTAATGGGGAGAACCGGTTGAAAGTTTCTGTCGGCTGAATAAGCGACACCGGTTGAGCATTCCTACAGCGTTTCCCTCCAGAAGCCATGAGAAAGTTGTCCGGCTGCGGGGACCGTGCGAGGGGGTTTATACTAACGTTACTATCTGTACTTACTGGTGGCACAGACGCTGTTTCATCCTTTCCTACACTGAAATTACCCTTGCCTAACGATCGCGTCTGAAGCTGGGCTTGCAGCACAGCTATCCTTGCCGTAAGGCGATCGTTCTCCTGTATATTATAAGTACAACGACTGCAATTAGAAGGCATCATGTTAATGTTACTTAGCTTCGGCTGTTTGAAGTCCTGACGAACCATGTCCAGATAAAACGTCCGGAGTGAAAAAGTTGAATGAAAAAAAAGTTGAGTGAGGGAGAAACTAAAAATATAAACGGTAATTAAAAAGTAAAACCCGTAAAGTTGTCAGGTAGCAAAGTAAGGTTGGCAACAAAACGCACAGCAGCACGTAAACAAGTGTGACCGGAAATGAAATGCAATCACTGGTGAGAGAGATTGCCCAAAATCCCATTTTAGCATTGAGGACTTTCACCATGTTGAAGTAACCCATAGGTAGGACTTCCTATGGGTTATGGAAGGATCACATACTTCTATCAAGGTCATCAGGAGGGATCAGCCAATGAATGATAGTTGTGAGAAAACATTCCAGAACTGCAGGTGGCAGTAAATCACCAACCTTGTCTTTTATACCTGTTCACACAAGGTCCAGACTGTACCATATGGCTGTATAGGTCCAGACTGTACCATATAGCTGTATAGATCCTGACTGTACCATATAGATCCTGACTGTACCATATAGCTGTATAGATCCAGACTGTACCATATAGATCCAGACTGTACCATATAGATCCAGACTGTACCATATAGCTGTATAGATCCAGACTGTACCATATAGATCCAGACTGTACCATATAGCTGTATAGATCCAGACTGTACCATATAGCTGTATAGATCCAGACTGTACCATATAGCTGTATAGATCCAGACTGTACCATATAGCTGTATAGATCCAGACTGTACCATATAGCTGTATAGATCCAGACTGTACCATATAGCTGTATAGGTCCAGACTGTACCATATAGCTGTATAGGTCCAGACTGTACCATATAGCTGTATAGATCCAGACTGTACCATATAGCTGTATAGATCCAGACTGTACCATATAGGTCCAGACTGTACCATATTGCTGTATAGATCCAGACTGTACCATGTTGCTGTATAGGTCCAGACTGTACCATATTGCTGTATAGGTCCAGACTGTACCATGTAGCTGTATAGATCAAGACTGTACCATATAGCTGTATAGATCCAGACTGTACCATATAGCTGTATAGGTCCAGACTGTACCATATAGCTGTATAGGTCCAGACTGTACCATATAGCTGTATAGGTCCAGACTGTACCATATAGCTGTATAGATCCAGACTGTACCATATAGCTGTATAGATCCAGACTGTACCATATAGGTCCAGACTGTACCATATTGCTGTATAGATCCAGACTGTACCATGTTGCTGTATAGGTCCAGACTGTACCATATTGCTGTATAGGTCCAGACTGTACCATGTAGCTGTATAGATCAAGACTGTACCATATAGCTTTATAGATCCAGACTGTACCATATAGCTGTATAGATCCAGACTGTACCATATTGCTGTATAGGTCCAGACTGTACCATATAGCTGTATAGATCCAGACTGTACCATATAGCTGTATAGATCCAGACTGTACCATATAGGTCCAGACTGTACCATATAGCTGTATAGATCCAGACTGTACCATGTTGCTGTATAGGTCCAGACTGTACCATATTGCTGTATAGGTCCAGACTGTACCATATAGCTGTATAGATCCAGACTGTACCATATAGGTCCAGACTGTACCATGTAGCTGTATAGGTCCAGACTGTACCATATAGCTGTATAGATCCAGACTGTACCATATAGATCCAGACTGTACCATGTAGCTGTATAGATCCAGACTGTACCATGTAGCTGTATAGATCCAGACTGTACCATATAGCTGTATAGGTCCAGACTGTACCATATAGCTGTATAGATCCAGACTGTACCATGTAGCTGTATAGGTTCTGACTGTACCATATAGATCCAGACTGTACCATATAGCTGTATAGGTCCAGACTGTACCATATAGCTGTATAGGTCCAGACTGTACCATATAGCTGTATAGATCCAGACTGTACCATATAGCTGTATAGATCCAGACTGTACCATATAGATCCTGACTGTACCATGTACAGTACCAGTCAAAGGTTTGGACACACCTACTCATTCCAGGGTTTTTCATAATTTTTACTGTTTTCTGCATTGTGGAATAATATTGATGACATGTACTATGAAATAACATGTGGAATCATGCAGTAACCAAAAAAGTGATAAACAAATCAAAATATATTTTATATTTGCAATTCTTCAAGTTAGCCACCCTTTGCCTTGATGACAGCTTTGCACACTCTGGTTGGCATTCTCTCAACCAGCTTCATGAGTTAGTCACCTGGAATGCGTTTCCAAACGTCTTGAAGGAGTTCCCACATATGCTGAGCACTTGTTGACTGCTTTTCCTTCACTCTGCGGTCCAATGTAAATGTGATATTTCCTTTTTTTTTATACAATTGCCAAGATTTCAAAAAAACTGTTTTTGCTTTATAATTAGACTGGTTATCATAGACTGGTTAGACTGTAAACACTCCTTCCAGACTCACATTAAGCATCTCCAATCCAAAATTAAATCTAGAATCGGCTTCCTATTTCGCAACAAAGCATCCTTCACTCACGCTGCCAAACATACCCTCGTAAAACTGACTCTCCTACCGATCCTTGACTTCGGCGATGTCATTTACAAAATAGCCTCCAACACTCTACTCAGAAAACTGGATGCAGTCTATCACAGTGCCATCCGTTTTGTCACCAAAGCCCCATATACTACCCACCACTGCGACCTGTATGCTCAAGTCGGCTGGCCCTCGCTACATATTCGTCGCCAGACCCACTGGCTCCAGGTCATCTACAAGTCTCTGCTAGGTAAAGCCCCGCCTTATCTCAGCTCACTGGTCACCATAGCAGCACCCACCTATAGCAGGCGCTCCAGCAGGTATATCTCACTGCTCACCCCCAAAGCCAACTCCTCCTTTGGCCGCCTTTCCTTCCAGTTCTCTGCTGCCAATGACTGGAACGAATTGTAAAAATCACTGAAGCTGGAGACTCACATCTCCCTCACTAGCTTTAACCACCAGCTGTCAGAGCAGCTCACAGATCACTGCACCTGTACACAGCCCATCCAACTACCTCATCCCCATACTGTATTTATTTTATTTATTTTGCTCCTTTGCACCCCAGTGTCTCTACTTGCACATTCATCTTCTGCACATCTACCAGTCCAGTGTTTAATTAGTAAGTTGTAATTATTTCACCACTATGGCCTATTTATTGGCTTACTTCCCTTATCTCACCTCATTTGCACACACTGTATATAGACGTTTTCTACTGTATTATTGACTGTATGTTTGTTTATTCCATGTGTAACTCTGTGTTGTTGTTTGTGTCGAACTGCTTTGCTTTATCTTGGCCAGGTCGTATTTGTAAATGAGAACTTGTTCTCAACTGGCCTACCTGGTTAAATAAAGGTGAAATAAAATAAATAAAAATCATTATGGGGTATTGTGTGTAGATTGATGAGGGGGGGGGGAAACAATTTAATCAATTTAAGAACAAGGCTGTAACGTAACAAAATCCAGAAAAAGTCAAGGGGTCTGAATACTTTCCCAATGCACTGTAGTCAAAGCATCCTGCTATTGGCTAAAGGCATCCAAGCATACTGCTATTGGCTAACAGACGCATCAAAGCATACTGCTATTGGCTAAAGGCATCAACACATACTGCTATTGGCTAAAGGCATCAAAGCATACTGCTATTGGCTAACAGACGCATCAAAGCATACTGCTATTGGCTAAAGGCATCAACACATACTGCTATTGGCTAAAGGCATCAAAGCATACTGCTAAATGCATCAAAGCGTACTGCTATTGGCTAAAGGCATCAAAGCATACTGCTAAATGCATCAAAGCGTACTGCTATTGGCTAACAGACACACAAAGCATACTGCTATTGGCTAAAGGCATCAAAGCATACCGCTATTGGCTAAAGGCATCAAAGCATACTGCTATTGGCTAAAGGCATCAAAGCATACTGCTATTGGCTAAAGGCATCAAAGCATACTGCTATTGGCTAACAGACGCATCAAAGCATACTGCTATTGGCTAAAGGCATCAACACATACTGCTATTGGCTAAAGGCATCAAAGCATACTGCTAAAGGCATCAAAGCATACTGCTATTGGCTAAAGGCATCAAAGCATACTGCTAAATGCATCAAAGCGTACTGCTATTGGCTAAAGGCATCAAAGCATACTGCTAAATGCATCAAAGCGTACTGCTATTGGCTAACAGACACACAAAGCATACTGCTATTGGCTAAAGGCATCAAAGCATACCGCTATTGGCTAAAGGCATCAAAGCATACTGCTATTGGCTAAAGGCATCAAAGCATACTGCTATTGGCTAACAGACGCATCAAAGCATACTGCTATTGGCTAAAGGCATCAAAGCGTACTGCTATTGGCTAAAGGCATCAAAGCGTACTGCTATTGGCTAACAGACACACAAAGCATACTGCTATTGGCTGAAGGGACACAAAGCATACTGCTATTGGCTAAATGGACTCAAAGCATACTGCTATTGGCTAAAGGGACACAAAGCATACTGCTAAAGGCATCAAAGCATACTGCTATTGGCTAACAGACACATGGTTATGGGCGATTCCATGCTAACAGGGTGATGCTGAGGCTCATTTTAAAATGTATCTCAATCAAAATCCATTGATTGCAAAGTTGAACAAACCATACACCTATATGCAGAAGTCTACTTTAAACAATTACCACTAAACATGAATAATAAATAAATAATAATAAACAATCATAGATTGGATCTATATTTCAGAAGTTTGGACATTGCAGCACATCACAGTAGAGTTCAGTACAGTAAAGTAAAGTACTGTAAAGTACTGTAAAGTACATTATACTGGTCTGAGCTCTACTGAACTACACTCTTTCCATGACATAGACTGACCAGGTGAAATCTATGATCCCTTATTGATGTCACTTGTTAAATCCAATTCAAATCCGTGTAGATGAAGGGGAGGAGACAAGTTAAAGAAGGATTTATAAACCTTGAGACATGTAACCTTTATTTAACGAGGCAAGTCAGTTAAGAACAAATTCTTATTTTCAATGACGGCCTAGGAACAGTGGGTTAACTGCCTTGTTCAGGGGCAGAACAACAGATTTCTACCTTGTCAGCTCGGGGACTCGATCCAGCAACCTTTCGGTTACTAGTCCAACGCTCTAACCACTAGGCTACCTGCCGCCCCAGATGTGGTTAGTGTATGTGTGCCGTTCAGATTGAAGTTCCTTTGAACGGGGTATGGTGCCAGGCACACCAGTTTGACTGTGTCAAGAACTGTAACGCTGCTGGGTTTTTCACCCTCAACAGTTTCCTGTGTGTATTAAGAATGGTCCCCCACCCAAAGGACATCCATCCAACTTGACACAACTGTGGAAAGAATTGGAGTCCACATGGGCCAGCATCCCTGTGGAACCCAGTTATAACTAAAAGCATTGTGTTTGGGACAAATCATAAACTAAACCCTAAACGAATTGGAGTCCACATGGGCCAGCATCCCTGCGTAAAGCTTTCGACAGTTGTAGAGTCCATATCCCGACGAATTGAGGCTGTTCTGAGGGCAAAGGGGGTGCAACTCAATATTAGGAAGGGTGATCCTAATGTTTTGTACACTCGGTGTATAGTGTTGGTTTTAGTTGGCAGGGGTCTTTACGTCAACTTTCATGTGTTTTGATGTATTTCTTTTACCTTTTAAAGACTTTCTCTGGTAGATGTTTTTCAATATCCCTTTTCCATCTGTTTATCCAGAAATCAAAGCCTTTACATATTTCTCATTTTTAGGATGGAAAATTGTAGGTTCTTCGCTTTCATTTGACACCAAATTTGACATACTCCTATTTACATTTTTAGTCATTTAGCAGACGCTCTTATCCAGAGCGACTTACAGTAGTGAATGCATACATTTCATTTCATGCATATTTTTTATATACTTTTTAAAAGTTTTTTTGTACTGGCCCAGCGTGGGAATCGAACCCACAACGCTGGCGTTGCAAACACCATGCTCTACCAACTGAGCCACAGGGAAGACTATAAACTTCACATATTGGTACTCATGGGTCCTTTTACATGCTGATGACCTTATTGAACACAGCGGACTGTATTGGCACATGGTGATTCATACTGCAGGCCAGGGTGAGTTCTGATGGGAGTCAGGTTATTGGTTATTATTGGAATCCAACAGGAAAATCAGCAGAGTTGGTGCAATAATACGGAGACGTGTAGTCTGGGTTTCTCTGTTTCAGCCGTGTCCATGTAGTCTGGGTTTCTCTGTTTCTCTGTTTCAGCCGTGTCCATGTAGTCTGGGTTTCTCTGTTTCAGCCGTGTCCATGTAGTCTGGGTTTCTCTGTTTCAGCCGTGTCCATGTAGTCTGGGTTTCTCTGTTTCTCTGTTTCAGCCGTGTCCATGTAGTCTGGGTTTCTCTGTTTCAGCCGTGTCCATGTAGTCTGGGTTTCTCTGTTTCTCTGTTTCAGCCGTGTCCATGTAGTCTGGGTTTCTCTGTTTCAGCCGTGTCCATGTAGTCTGGGTTTCTCTGTTTCTCTGTTTCAGCCGTGTCCATGTAGTCTGGGTTTCTCTGTTTCAGCCGTGTCCATGTAGTCTGGGTTTCTCTGTTTCAGCCGTGTCCATGTAGTCTGGGTTTCTCTGTTTCAGCCGTGTCCATGTAGTCTGGGTTTCTCTGTTTCAGCCGTGTCCATGTAGTCTGGGTTTCTCTCTGTTTCAGCCGTGTCCATGTAGTCTGGGTTTCTCTGTTTCTCTGTTTCAGCCGTGTCCATGTAGTCTGGGTTTCTCTGTTTCAGCCGTGTCCATGTAGTCTGGGTTTCTCTGTTTCAGCCGTGTCCATGTAGTCTGGGTTTCTCTGTTTCAGCCGTGTCCATGTAGTCTGGGTTTCTCTGTTTCAGCCGTGTCCATGTAGTCTGGGTTTCTCTGTTTCAGCCGTGTCCATGTAGTCTGGGTTTCTCTGTTTCAGCCGTGTCCATGTAGTCTGGGTTTCTCTGTTTCAGCCGTGTCCATGTAGTCTGGGTTTCTCTGTTTCAGCCGTGTCCATGTAGTCTGGGTTTCTCTGTTTCAGCCATGTCCATGTAGTCTGGGTTTCTCTGTTTCAGCCATGTCCATGTAGTCTGGGTTTCTCTCTGTTTCAGCCGTGTCCATGTAGTCTGGGTTTCTCTCTGTTTCAGCCGTGTCATTTTAGAATAAGGCTGTAAAGTAACAAAATGTGGAAAATGTAAAGGGGTCTGAATACTTTCCGAATGCTCTGTATATGCTGTCATTAGTATATTACCATTGTATTTATATATTCCTGCTACCAGCCTCTTTTCAGCCCTGTTTACATGACACTCTTGAGCGCGCACACGCACACACACACACACACACACACACACACACACACACACACACACACACACACACCTCCAAGCACACACCACATATGCTGTTGCCATACTGTTTATTATTATTATTTATCCTGCTACCAGTCACATTCTTCTAATCCCTTTCACAAATACTCCAGTATCCCTGCACATTGTATATAGCTTCCTGTTTTATTAGTTATTTCTTGTGTTTTTTCAACATTATTTTCCTGTTAGTTATACTTTTTAATATTGAATACTGCACTGTTGGGTTGGGCTTGAAATTAAAGCATTTTACTGCACTGTTGGGTTGGGCTTGAAATTAAAGCATTTTACTGCACTGTTGGGTTGGGCTTGAAATTAAAGCATTTTACTGTGCATGTGAAAAAATAACTTCACTTGAAGATAGAAACATTGAAGGAGTAGTTTGAACATTACAGTTGAGCAAAGCTTCGTCTAGTATAGAAATGATGCATGCATCCCTCCTCCTTGCCCAACCTGGTCTCAGAGCATTTTGTATTATTCTGTACGTAAATCAGGGACACTCCATTTAGTGTGATAATGTTTTGTTTCTTATGGTATGTATTAATTTGTGGATGTCCATCACCCACTTCGTATGACGTTACAAATTACAATTCGTATTATATTGGACGAATTTTCAAAACGTACAGTATGTTACGAATTTGCTAAACGTATGATATGTTACAAATTCCGTCTAGGTGGCTAACGTTAACTAGCTGGTTTACATTAGCTAGCCTAGGGGTTAGAGTTAGGTTTAAGCTAAGAGTTAAGTTTAGGAGTTAGGTTAGGTTTAGGGGAAGGGTTAGATAGAAAGGTTAGGGTTAGTTAACATGCTAAGTAGTAGCTAAAAAGTAGTAAGTAGTTGAAAAGTTCCTAAAATACTAAAGTTGTCCGTGATGATATTCCTTTGGGCGTTATATGCCCACCCATCCAACCACCCTACTCTCATTTTTGCCTTAAGGAACCATCTGTCTTATGTAACCATACCAAACGTATCTAATTAGAATGGCCCGGACTTACGTTTACTATGTTACGTCTAGTCTATGACACCAGGCTGCCTTGCCGTTGGAAATCCTACTCCAACGAATTAAAATATCCCATCAAAACCGTTAAACTCCCACACCAGTAGAAATCCACTCTTTTGAGCTGAAAGACAATGTCCAGAGGTTATCCATGACGATTTAAGTCAATAAGTCATAATTTTAGTCTTATTATGATACAGTTGAAGTGGGAAGTTTACACCCTATTAGGTTGGGTCATTATTAGGTCATTAAAACTCGTTTTTCAACCACTCCACAAATTTCTTGTTAACAAACTATAGTTTTGGCAAGTCGGTTAGGACATTTACTTTGTGCAGGACACAAATCATTTTTCCAACAGTTGTTTACAGACAGATTATTTCACTTATTTACTGTATCACAATTCCAGTGGGTCAGAAGTTTACATCCACTAAGTTAACTGGTGTCTTTAAACCGCTTGGACAATTCCAGAAAATTATGTAATGGCTTTAGTATCTTCTGATAGGCTAATTGACATAATTTGTGTCAATTGGAGGTGTACCTGTGGATGTATTTCAAGGCCTACATTCAAACTCAGTGCCTCTTTGCTTGACGTCATGGGAAAATCAAAAGAAATCAGCCAAGACCTCAGAAAAACAATTGTGGACCTCCACAAGTCTGGTTCATCCTTGGGAGCAATTTCCAAACGCCTGAAGGTACCACGTTCATCTGTACAAACAATAGTACGCAAGTATAAACACCATGTGACCACGCAGCCGTCATACCGCTCAGGAAGGAGACGCGTTCTGTCTCCTAGAGATGAACGTACTTTGGTGCGAAAAGTGCAAATCAATCCCAGATCAACAGCAAAGGACCCTGGGAAGATGCTGGAGGAAACAGGTACTATAGTATCTATATCCACAGTAAAACGTGTCCTATATTGTCATAACCTGAAAGGCCGCTCAGCAAGGAAGAAGCCACTGCTCCAAAACCGCCATAAAAAAGCCAGACTACAGTTTGCAACTGCACATGGGGACAAAGATCGTACTTTTTGGAGAAATGTCCTCTGGTCTGATGAAACAAAATTAGAACTGTTTGGCCATAATGACCATTGTTATGTCTGGAGGAAAAAGGGGGAGGCTTGCAAGCCAAAGAACACCATCCAAACCGTGAAGCACGGGGGTGGCAGCATCATGTTGTGGGGGTGCTTTGCTACAGGAGGGACTGGTGCACTTCACAAAATAGATGGCATCATGAGGGAGGAAAATTGTGTATATATTGAAGCAACATCTCAAGACATCAGTCAGGAAGTTAAAGCTTGGTCGCAAATGGGTCTTCTAAATGGACAATGACCCCAAGCATACTTCCAAAGTTGTGGCAAAATGGCTTAAGGACAACAAAGTCAAGGTATTGGAGTGGCCATCACAAAGCCCTGACCTCAATCCTATAGAAAATGTGTGGGCAGAACTGAAAAAGCGTGTGCGAGCAAGGAGGCCTACAAACCTGACTCAGTTACACCAGCTCTGTCAGGAGGAATGGGCCAAAATTCACCCAACTTATTGTGGGAAGCTTGTGGAAAGCTACTTGAAACGTTTGACCCAAGTTAAACAATTTAAAGGCAATGCTGCCAAATACTAATTGAGTGTATGTAAACTTCTGACCCACTGGGAATGTGATGAAAGAAATAAAAGCTGAAATAAATCATTCTCTCTACTATTATTCTGACATTTCACATTCTTAAAATAAAGTGGTGATCCTAACTGACCTACGACAGGGAATTTTTACTAGGATTAAATGTCAGGAATTGTGAAAAACTGAGTTTAAATGTATTTGGCTAAGGTGTATGTAAACTTCCCACTTCAACTGTATATTTGGGATTGAAGTGACGAGACCTAACTGCCCACTTCGTGCAAATCTGTGTGAATGCGGTGTCTTTTCCTATGATATTACAAAAGAATAATAATGTTAAGCCTATGTTTGTTTGCAGGGCTGGGTTTTATTTGAATGTTACCACCCAACAGCATGTTTATTCATCAGAAACAGCTGTTAAGTTCTTCCTCTTGGTGACTGAGATGAACCAAACAGCCTTGTGTCCACTGGGCCTTCTGAGCAATGGATTAAAATATGGGGGGGGGGGGGGGGGAATCTGTTTTTTTGCACTTCCGTTTTTTTTGGGGGGGGGCGTGAAAATTATCAGAATTCATCGGATAATTTATCAATGTTAACTTCTTTTTTAGCTATTTTTTTTTAATTAAAAATATATATGACAATTTTATAAATGGTATAATTGCGTGATATGTCAGCATTTCGCAAACCCTCTCCCCCCCCCATGTATGGTTTTGACCACTAAAGTTCTGCTTCACTACACTGCTTTGATTGGTGTAACTTTAGAATCTGTCCAGATAAAGAACTTTCTAGGAATTTATACTTTGTTACATGTCATTTGATCATTCCACTTCCTGTGTGAGAACCATGCACAAGGTCTGCCGAGGCCTGCCAGCGTCCTACCGAAGGTTGTTCCATTACGGTGTGGAACAGCTTATCAGCTGTCTTTCAGTAGTTATCCATATTACTGAGCTTCATCTTATTCTTTCTAACTATTTCTAAAACAGATTTTAAACAGAACAAACCTATGGAAATGCCGATACTGTGGACGTCATCGATGGCGGAGTCAAAGAATGGCCAGTGTGTGTTTCCATCTTTTGCTAAATTCATCTCCAGAACCAGTCATAGAGTAGGTGTGTCCAAACTTTTGACTGGTACCAACCCCGTCTGTTTTGACCCATAGTTGCGCACATGTTGGTTTTGTTGGCAACAAAAACAAAAAAAAACGTCCGTATGTTATAAAATACATTTTACTAAGACAAATATGATTATTCACGTTCTGAATCGTTCAGTTCTTTCTCTATTTAACTTATCATTAACATTCTATCCAGAAAGTCAGATTTCGTAACACATCCCATAATACGCACAGAGCTCTGTTGACATAACGTTAATGTCAACGAATACCTGGGATAGGATAAAGTCATCCTAAAACGCTTGGTATATGCGCAATGCTCCGTTGACGTTTCACAGAGGTATGCCTGTTCGTTTTTTTAGAAGTAAATAAAAAATAACAGGAATTTTGAATTAATATGAAAAGCATATACTACAAATGAACATACGACATGTCATGTCTCAAAATATCCATCATACCTCTATGATGTTTCATGTCCTGCGGATTTGAGATGAAAGATGGCGTGTTCAATGGGAACCTGTCAGGAAGCCAGTAGCCTTCATTCCCTCACAGCATCCAGCCTAGCTGACGAGATGCGATTTTCCAGATTGTTTTTTGACCACTTTATATATCTGGCCTCTATTGATTTGGTCACCCTGATTCTGGCCATCCTACAGGGGTAATAACTTTTGAACAGATTATGATAGACGGGTTGGTTGTTTGGCAACAAAACCTACATGTGCGCAACTATGGGTCAAAATAGACGGGTTGGTACCAGTCAAAAGTTAATCATTCCAGGGTTTTTCTTTAGTCTGACTATTTTCTACATTGTTGAATAATAAGCGAAGACATCAACACTATAAATAACACATATGGAATCATGTTGTCACGTTCTGACCAGTATAAGGGGTTATTATTTATTTTAGTTTGGTCAGGACGTGACAGGGGGGTGTTTGTTTTATGTGGTTCACGGTGTGTGTTTATGTAGAGGGGTGTTTGATTTATGTATTCCGGGGTTTTGGTCTATGTTAGTATATTTCTGTGTTCTAGTCTTTCTAGTTCTATGTTTAGTTCATTGATTTGGCCTTCAATTAGAGGCAACTGTTCCTCGTTATATAGAGGGGTGTTTTGTTTGGGTTTTGTGGGAGGGTGTTCTTTGTACTGCTGTGTGAGCCTACAAGACTGTTCGTTTATTGTTTTGTTTATTAGTCGTGCTCACAATAAAAGTTAAGATGAGCACTCAACCCGCTGCGCCTTGGTCCATTCACTACAACGACCCTTACACATGTAGTAACCAAACAAGTGTTAAACAAATCCAAGTATATTATATATTTGACATTCTTCAAAGTAGCCACCCTTTGCCTTGATGACAGCTTTGTACACACTTGGCATTCTCTCAACCAGCTTCATGAGGTAGTCACCTGGAATGCATTTCAATGAACAGGTGTGCCTTGTTAAACGTACATTTTGTGGAATTTCTTTCCTTCTCAATGCGTTTGAGCCAATCAGTTGTGTTGTGACAAGGTAGGGTTGGTATGCAGATGATTTGGTAAAAGACCATTTTACATTTACATTTTAGTCATTTAGCAGACGCTCTTATCCAGAGCGACTTACAGTAGTGAATGCATACATTTCATACATCTTTTTTTTTCTCTTTTTTTTCTTCTCCGTACTGGTCCCCCGTGGGAATCGAACCCACAAACCTGGCGTTGCAAACACCATGCTCTACCAACTGAGCCACACGGGACCAAAGTCCATATTGTGGCAAGAACAGCTCAAATAAGCAAAGAGAAATGACAGCCCTTCATTACTTTAAGACATGAAGGTCTGTCCATACAGAACATTTCAAGAACTATGAAAGTTTCTTCAAGTGCAGTCGCAAAAACCATAAAACGCTATGATGAAACTGGCTCTCATGAGGACCGCCACAGGAATGGAAGACCCAGAGTTACCTCTGCTGCAGAGGATGAAGAGTTGCCATCCTTAAAAATTGCAGCCCAAATAAATGCTTCACGGAGTTCAAGTAACAGACCCATCCCAACATCAACTGTTCAGAGGAGACTGCGTCCACCAGGTTTCCATGGTCGATAAGCTGTGGCTGGTAACTTCATAGACTGTTCTCTCTGCTGCCGCACGGCAAGCGGTACCGGAGCGCCAAGTCTAGGACCAAAAGGCTCCTTAACAGCTTCTACCCCCCAGCCATAAGACTGATGAACAACTTAACTAATCAAATGGCCATTGGACTATTTACATTGACCCCCTTTGTTTTTACTCTGCTGCTACAAGCTGTTTATTATCTTTATCTGCTTTACAAATTAATTAGACTAACCTGTACCCCTGCACATTAACTCAGTACCAGTAGTCCCTGCATATAGTCTCACTACTAACCGGTACCCCCTGCATATAGTCTCATTACTAACCGGTACCCCCTGCATATAGTCTCATTACTAACCGGTACCCCTGCATATAGTCTCATTACTAACCTGTACCCCTGCATATAGTCTCACTACTAACCGGTACCCCTGCATATAGTCTCATTACTAACCGGTACCCCCTGCATATAGTCTCACTACTAACCGGTACCCCTGCATATATTCTCATTACTAACCGGTACCCCCTGCATATAGTCTCACTACTAACCGGTACCCCCTGCATATAGTCTCATTACTAACCGGTACCCCCTGCATATAGCCTCATTACTAACCGGTACCCCCTGCATATAGTCTCACTACTAACCGGTACCCCCTGCATATAGTCTCATTACTAACCGGTACCCCCTGCATATAGTCTCACTACTAACCGGTACCCCCTGCATATAGTCTCACTACTAACCGGTACCCCTGCATATAGTCTCATTACTAACCGGTACCCCCTGCATATAGCCTCATTACTAACCGGTACCCCCTGCATATAGTCTCACTACTAACCGGTACCCCTGCATATAGTCTCATTACTAACCGGTACCCCCTGCACATTAACTCAGTACCAGTACCCCCTGCATATAGTCTCATTACTAACCTGTACCCCCTGCATATAGCCTCATTACTAACCTGTACCCCTGCACATTGACTCAGTACCAGTACCCCCTGCATATAGCCTCATTACTAACCTGTACCCCCTGCATATAGCCTCATTACTAACCTGTACCCCTGCACATTGACTCGGGACCAGTACCCCCTGCATATAGCCTCATTACTAACCTGTACCCCCTGCATATAGCCTCATTACTAACCTGTACCCCTGCACATTGACTCAGTACCAGTACCCCCTGCATATAGCCTCATTACTAACCTGTACCCCCTGCATATAGCCTCATTACTAACCTGTACCCCTGCACATTGACTCGGGACCAGTACCCCCTGCATATAGCCTCATTACTAACCTGTACCCCCTGCATATAGCCTCATTACTAACCTGTACCCCTGCACATTGACTCGGGACCAGTACCCCCTGCATATAGCCTCATTACTTTTTTTTTTATATAATTTTTTATTCCAAAAAACACAAGGAAGGAGTAACATTAAAGTATTAAAACATGAAGGACAAACAATACAGCATCAAGACACTATCGAACATGTATCAGTCTTTCCACAGCAGAGCCATCCTTATGTGTGAGGGTGTGTGTGCATGATAGTGATATATACAACAGAGCCATCCTTATGTGTGAGGGTGCGTGGGCATGATAGTGATATATACAACAGAGCCATCCTTATGTGTGAGGGTGCGTGGGCATGATAGTGATATATACAACAGAGCCATCCTTATGTGTGAGGGTGCGTGTGCATGATAGTGATATATACAACAGAGCCATCCTTATGTGTGAGGGTGCGTGTGCATGATAGTGATATATACAACAGAGCCATCCTTATGTGTGAGGGTGCGTGTGCATGATAGTGATATATACAACAGAGCCATCCTTATGTGTGAGGGTGCGTGTGCATAATAGTGATATATACAACAGATCCATCCTTATGTGTGAGGGTGCGTGTGCATAATAGTGATATAACATATATGTCATAGTTTCCTTTTTCATGATCACAACCTAGTGAAACCCGAACCCTCCAAGATCCCCCCACAGTTCCCCAATAGCTGCTCCCTCAACCCTCCAAGATCCCCCCCACAGTTCCCCAATAGCTGCTCCCTCAACCCTCCAAGATCCCCCCACAGTTCCCCAATAGCTGCTCCCTCAACCCTCCAAGATCCCCCCACAGTTCCCCAATAGCTGCTCCCTCAACCCTCCAAGATCCCCCCACAGTTCCCCAATAGCTGCTCCCTCAACCCTCCAAGATCCCCCCACAGTTCCCCAATAGCTGCTCCCTCAACCCTCCAAGATCCCCCCACAGTTCCCCAATAGCTGCTCCCTCAACCCTCCAAGATCCCCCCACAGTTCCCCAATAGCTGGCCCTCAACCCTCCAAGATCCCCCCACAGTTCCCCAATAGCTGCTCCCTCAACCCTCCAAGATCCCCCCCACAGTTCCCCAATAGCTGTCCCTCAACCCTCCAAGATCCCCCCACAGTTCCCCAATAGCTGTCCCTCAACCCTCCAAGATCCCCCCACAGTTCCCCAATAGCTGCTCCCTCAACCCTCCAAGATCCCCCCACAGTTCCCCAATAGCTGCTCCCTCAACCCTCCAAGATCCCCCCCACAGTTCCCCAATAGCTGCTCCCTCAACCCTCCAAGATCCCCCCCACAGTTCCCCAATAGCTGCTCCCTCAACCCTCCAAGATCCCCCCACAGTTCCCCAATAACTGCTCCCTCAACCCTCCAAGATCCCCCCCACAGTTCCCCAATAGCTGCTCCCTTAACCCTCCAAGATCCCCCCACAGTTCCCCAATAGCTGCTCCCTTAACCCTCCAAGATCCCCCCACAGTTCCCCAATAGCTGCTCCCTCAACCCTCCAAAATCCCCCCACAGTTCCCCAATAGCTGCTCCCTCAACCCTCCAAGATCCCCCCCACAGTTCCCCAATAGCTGCTCCCTCAACCCTCCAGGATCCCCCCACAGTTCCCCAATAGCTGCTCCCTCAACCCTCCAAGATCCCCCCCACAGTTCCCCAATAGCTGCTCCCTCAACCCTCCAAGATCCCCCCACAGTTCCCCAATAGCTGCTCCCTCCACCCTCCAAGATCCCCCCACAGTTCCCCAATAGCTGCTCCCTCAACCCTCCAAGATCCCCCCACAGTTCCCCAATAGCTGCTCCCTCAACCCTCCAAGATCCCCCCACAGTTCCCCAATAGCTGCTCCCTCCACCCTCCAAGATCCCCCCACAGTTCCCCAATAGCTGCTCCCTCAACCCTCCAAGATCCCCCCCACAGTTCCCCAATAGCTGTCCCTCAACCCTCCAAGATCCCCCCACAGTTCCCCAATAGCTGCTCCCTCCACCCTCCAAAATCCCCCCCACAGTTCCCCAATAGCTGCTCCCTCAACCCTCCAGGATCCCCCCCACAGTTCCCCAATAGCTGCTCCCTCAACCCTCCAGGATCCCCCCCACAGTTCCCCAATAGCTGCTCCCTCAACCCTCCAAGATCCCCCCCACAGTTCCCCAATAGCTGCTCCCTCAACCCTCCAGGATCCCCCCCACAGTTCCCCAATAGCTGCTCCCTCAACCCTCCAAGATCCCCCCACAGTTCCCCAATAGCTGCTCCCTCAACCCTCCAGGATCCCCCCACAGTTCCCCAATAGCTGCTCCCTCAACCCTCCAAGATCCCCCCACAGTTCCCCAATAGCTGCTCCCTCAACCCTCCAAGATCCCCCCACAGTTCCCCAATAGCTGGCCCTCAACCCTCCAAGATCCCCCCCACAGTTCCCCAATAGCTGCTCCCTCAACCCTCCAAGATCCCCCCCACAGTTCCCCAATAGCTGTCCCTCAACCCTCCAAGATCCCCCCCACAGTTCCCCAATAGCTGTCCCTCAACCCTCCAAGATCCCCCCACAGTTCCCCAATAGCTGCTCCCTCAACCCTCCAAGATCCCCCCACAGTTCCCCAATAGCTGCTCCCTCAACCCTCCAAGATCCCCCCCACAGTTCCCCAATAGCTGCTCCCTCAACCCTCCAAGATCCCCCCCACAGTTCCCCAATAGCTGCTCCCTCAACCCTCCAAGATCCCCCCACAGTTCCCCAATAACTGCTCCCTCAACCCTCCAAGATCCCCCCCACAGTTCCCCAATAGCTGCTCCCTTAACCCTCCAAGATCCCCCCACAGTTCCCCAATAGCTGCTCCCTTAACCCTCCAAGATCCCCCCACAGTTCCCCAATAGCTGCTCCCTCAACCCTCCAAGATCCCCCCACAGTTCCCCAATAGCTGCTCCCTCAACCCTCCAAGATCCCCCCCACAGTTCCCCAATAGCTGCTCCCTCAACCCTCCAGGATCCCCCCACAGTTCCCCAATAGCTGCTCCCTCAACCCTCCAAGATCCCCCCCACAGTTCCCCAATAGCTGCTCCCTCAACCCTCCAAGATCCCCCCACAGTTCCCCAATAGCTGCTCCCTCCACCCTCCAAGATCCCCCCACAGTTCCCCAATAGCTGCTCCCTCAACCCTCCAAGATCCCCCCACAGTTCCCCAATAGCTGCTCCCTCAACCCTCCAAGATCCCCCCACAGTTCCCCAATAGCTGCTCCCTCCACCCTCCAAGATCCCCCCACAGTTCCCCAATAGCTGCTCCCTCAACCCTCCAAGATCCCCCCCACAGTTCCCCAATAGCTCTCCCTCAACCCTCCAAGATCCCCCCACAGTTCCCCAATAGCTGCTCCCTCCACCCTCCAAAATCCCCCCCACAGTTCCCCAATAGCTGCTCCCTCAACCCTCCAAGATCCCCCCCACAGTTCCCCAATAGCTGCTCCCTCAACCCTCCAGGATCCCCCCCACAGTTCCCCAATAGCTGCTCCCTCAACCCTCCAGGATCCCCCCCACAGTTCCCCAATAGCTGCTCCCTCAACCCTCCAAGATCCCCCCCACAGTTCCCCAATAGCTGCTCCCTCAACCCTCCAGGATCCCCCCCACAGTTCCCCAATAGCTGCTCCCTCAACCCTCCAAGATCCCCCCACAGTTCCCCAATAGCTGCTCCCTCAACCCTCCAGGATCCCCCCACAGTTCCCCAATAGCTGCTCCCTCAACCCTCCAAGATCCCCCCACAGTTCCCCAATAGCTGCTCCCTCAACCCTCCAAGAACCCCCATAATGCACCAACAACCAAGAGAATGAACTAAAGAGACAAAAGGAAAAGACAGAAGAAAACAGCAAACAACAATAATAAATAATAAATAATCCATTTAAAACAAAGGACATGAAGGACAACTGAAGTCATAACAGCAACGCCAACTGTATATGTTTGTGTGCATGTCTGGGCACTATTACATGTATGTGTGTGTTCTTGTATGTGTTTATTTGAATGAGAGTGTGTGTATATGCATGTGTACCAACACCTGCACGGCATCATCCTCAGGCAAACCGGCATTAGTTGTAAAAACACTGCCACTTAGTGTCATTCAAATGTGCTTTTATTATGTTTTATTTAGACTTTCTTTCCCCCTTTATCTTTTGACCATCATTCTCTCTCCCACACAGCCACTCCACTCCCACTTGTCTCCAATTCCACATCCCAACCCTCAGCTTCCCTCAGCCCATCCCATCTATCTCTGCTGGCCACCCACTTCCTGTTTCAACCCATCCCAACCCTCAGCTTCCCTCAGCCCATCCTGTCTATCTCTGCTGGCCACCCACTTCCTGTTTCAACCCATCCCAACCCTCAGCTTCCCTCAGCCCATCCCATCTATCTCTGCTGGCCACCCACTTCCTGTTTCAACCCATCCCAACCCTCAGCTTCCCTCGGCCCATCCCATCTATCTCTGCTGGCCACCCACTTCCTGTTTCAACCCATCCCAACCCTCAGCTTCTCTCAGCCCATCCCATCTATCTCTGCTGGCCACCCACTTCCTGTTTCAACCCATCCCAACCCTCAGCTTCCCTCAGCCCATCCCATTTATCTCTGCTGGCCACCCACTTCCTGTTTCAACCCATCCCAACCCTCAGCTTCCCTCAGCCCATCCCATCTATCTCTGCTGGCCACCCACTTCCTGTTTCAACCCATCCCAACCCTCAGCTTCCCTCAGCCCATCCCATCTATCTCTGCTGGCCTCCCACTTCCTGTTTCAACCCATCCCAACCCTCAGCTTCCCTCAGCCCATCCCATCTATCTCTGCTGGCCACCCACTTCCTGTTTCAACCCATCCCAACCCTCAGCTTCCCTCGGCCCATCCCATCTATCTCTGCTGGCCACCCACTTCCTGTTTCAACCCATCCCAACCCTCAGCTTCCCTCAGCCCATCCCATCTATCTCTGCTGGCCACCCACTTCCTGTTTCTACGCAACACATATCTTTCAATTATACTATGATGTTTAATGTACAATTTCAATCTATCTAATCGAATAGAATCTACAGATTGCGATTTGAAGATAAATATTTATACTAAGAGTATTAGTATATTAGTAATTGACTGACCCGGTCACTCCAGATCTCCTAACAGTGCTATTTCTAGGGTCAATTTTAGATCAATGCTATGCATTTTCAGCCATTCCTGAATCTGAGACCAGAAACAGGCTACCTGAGGGCAATACCAAAATAAATGGTCTATTGATTCTGTATCCTCACAACAAAATCTGCAGAGCTGTGATGATTGTACGCCCCAAATATTCAACATTTTGTTGGTGGCAAGAATTCTATATAATAATTTTAGCTGAAAAGCATGAAGTCTTGAATCTTGCGTTGTTTTATATATCAACTCCTACACCCTGTACCATGGAATCGGCTTCCTATATCGCAACAAAGCATCCTTCACTCATGCTGACTATCCTACCGATCCTCGACTTCTATAAAATAGCCTCCAACACTCTACTCAACAAACTGGATGCAGTCTATCACAGTGCCATCCGTTTTGTCACCAAAGCCCCATATACTACCCACCACTGCGACCTGTACGCTCTCGTTGGTTGGCCCTCGCTTCATACTCGTCGCCAAACCCACTGGCTACAGGTCATCTACAAGTCTCTGCTAGGTAAAGCCCCGCCTTATCTCAGCTCACTGGTCACCATAGCAGCACCCACTCGTAGCACGCGCTCCAGCAGGTATATTTCACTGGTCACCCCCAAAGCCAATTCCTCCTTTGGCCGCCTTTCCTTCCAGTTCTCTGCTGCCAATGACTGGAACGAATTGTAAAAATCACTGAAGCTGGAGACTCACATCTCCCTCACTAGCTTTAACCACCAGCTGTCAGAGCAGCTCACAGATCACTGCACCTGTACATAGCCCATCTGTAAATAGCCCATCCAACTACCTCATCCCCATACTGTTATTTATTTATCTTGCTCCTTTGCACCTCAGTATCTCTACTTGCACATTCATCTTCTGCACATCTACCATTCCCGTGTTTAATTGCTATATTGTAATTACTTCGCCACCATGGCCTATTTATTGCCTTATCTTACCTCATTTGCACTCACTGTATATAGACTTTTTGTTTTCTTTTGTTCTACTGTATTATTGACTGTATGTTTGTTTACTCCATGTGTAACTCTGTGTTGTTGTATGTTGTCAAACTGCTTTGCTTTATCTTGTCCAGGTCTCAGTTGTAAATGAGAACTTGTTCTCAACTGGCCTACCTGGTTAAATAAAGGTGAAATAAAAATAAATAAAAACTATCTCTCTGCTCTTCCAGCTGTGTTGGTGTGGATGAAGATGAGGCTCCAGACATTGACGTCTACCACTGTCCCAACTGTGAGAAGACAGACGGAAAATCCACCAGTAAGTCTGTCTGTATGGTGTACCTACTGCAGTCCTGTACCTGCTGTCCTATACCTGCAGTCCTGTACCCGCTGTCCTGTACCTGCAGTCCCACAGGCTAACACTGTACTGGGTTTTATAAATTAGTGCAAACCGCTAGTGCAAACCGCTTTCTTCTGTTTGGTGTCTTGTGAATAGTGTCTAGTGAATAGTGTCTAGTGAATAGTGAATAGTTTCTAGTGAATAGTGTCTAGTGAATAGTGTCTAGTGAATAGTGAATAGTGTCTAGTGAATAGTGTCTAGTGAATAGTGTCTAGTGAATAGTGTCTAGTGAATAGTGTCTAGTGAATAGTGTCTAGTGAATAGTGTCTAGTGTCTAGTGAATAGTGAAGTGTCTAGTGAATAGTGTCTAGTGTCTTGTGAATAGTGTCTTGTGAATAGTGTCTAGTTAATAGTGTCTAGTGAATAGTGTCTAGTGAATAGTGTCTAGTGAATAGTGAATAGTGTCTAGTGAATAGTGTCTAGTGAATAGTGTCTAGTGAATAGTGTCTAGTGAATAGTGTCTAGTGAATAGTGTCTAGTGTCTAGTGAATAGTGTCTAGTGAATAGTGTCTAGTGAATAGTGAATAGTGTCTAGTGAATAGTGTCTAGTGAATAGTGTCTAGTGAAAAGTGTCTAGTGAATAGTGTCTAGTGTCTAGTGAATAGTGTCTAGTGAATAGTGTCTAGTGTCTAGTGTCTAGTGTCTAGTGTCTAGTGAATAGTGTCTAGTGAATAGTGTCTAGTGTCTAGTGTCTAGTGAATAGTGTCTAGTGTCTAGTGTCTAGTGAATAGTGTCTAGTGAATAGTGTCTAGTGTCTAGTGAATAGTGTCTAGTGAATAGTGTCTAGTGTCTAGTGTCTAGTGTCTAGTGAATAGTGTCTAGTGAATAGTGAATAGTGTCTAGTGAATAGTGTCTAGTGAATAGTGTCTAGTGTCTAGTGAATAGTGTCTAGTGTCTAGTGTCTAGTGAATAGTGTCTAGTGAATAGTGTCTAGTGAATAGTGTCTAGTGTCTAGTGTCTAGTGAATAGTGTCTAGTGTCTAGTGTCTAGTGAATAGTGTCTAGTGAATAGTGTCTAGTGTCTAGTGTCTAGTGAATAGTGTCTAGTGTCTAGTGTCTAGTGTCTAGTGAATAGTGTCTAGTGTCTAGTGAATAGTGTCTAGTGAATAGTGTCTAGTGAATAGTGTCTAGTGTCTAGTGTCTAGTGTCTAGTGAATAGTGAATAGTGAATAGTGTCTAGTGTCTAGTGAATAGTGTCTAGTGTCTAGTGAATAGTGTCTAGTGAATAGTGTCTAGTGTCTAGTGAATAGTGAATAGTGTCTAGTGTCTAGTGAATAGTGAATAGTGTCTAGTGTCTAGTGAATAGTGTCTAGTGTCTAGTGTCTAGTGTCTAGTGTCTAGTGAATAGTGTCTAGTGTCTAGTGAATAGTCAATAGTGTCTAGTCAATAGTGTCTAGTCAATAGTGTCTAGTGTCTAGTGAATAGTCAATAGTGTCTAGTCAATAGTGTCTAGTCAATAGTGTCTAGTGAATAGTGTCTAGTGAATAGTGTCTAGTGAATAGTGTCTAGTGTCTAGTGAATAGTGTCTAGTGAATAGTGAATAGTGTCTAGTGTCTAGTGAATAGTGTCTAGTGAATAGTGTCTAGTGAATAGTGTCTAGTGAATAGTGAATAGTGTCTAGTGAATAGTGTCTAGTGTCTAGTGAATAGTGTCTAGTGAATAGTGTCTAGTGTCTAGTGAATAGTGTCTAGTGAATAGTGTCTAGTGTCTAGTGAATAGTGTCTAGTGTCTAGTGAATAGTGTCTAGTGTCTAGTGAATAGTGTCTAGTGTCTAGTGAATAGTGTCTAGTGTCTAGTGAATAGTGAATAGTGTCTAGTGAATAGTGTCTAGTGTCTAGTGAATAGTGTCTAGTGTCTAGTGAATAGTGTCTAGTGAATAGTGAATAGTCAATAGTGTCTAGTCAATAGTGTCTAGTCAATAGTGTCTAGTGAATAGTGTCTAGTGAATAGTGTCTAGTGTCTAGTGTCTAGTGAATAGTGTCTAGTGAATAGTGTCTAGTGAATAGTGTCTAGTGAATAGTGTCTAGTGTCTAGTGAATAGTGTCTAGTGTCTAGTGTCTAGTGAATAGTGAATAGTGTCTAGTGAATAGTGTCTAGTGTCTAGTGAATAGTGTCTAGTGAATAGTGTCTAGTGAATAGTGTCTAGTGTCTAGTGAATAGTGTCTAGTGTCTAGTGAATAGTGTCTAGTGAATAGTGTCTAGTGAATAGTGTCTAGTGAATAGTGTCTAGTGTCTAGTGAATAGTGAATAGTCAATAGTGTCTAGTCAATAGTGTCTAGTCAATAGTGTCTAGTGAATAGTGTCTAGTGAATAGTGTCTAGTGTCTAGTGTCTAGTGAATAGTGTCTAGTGAATAGTGTCTAGTGAATAGTGAATAGTGTCTAGTGAATAGTGAATAGTGAATAGTGTCTAGTGAATAGTGTCTAGTGAATAGTGTCTAGTGAATAGTGTCTAGTGTCTAGTGTCTAGTGAATAGTGTCTAGTGAATAGTGTCTAGTGAATAGTGTCTAGTGAATAGTGTCTAGTGTCTAGTGAATAGTGTCTAGTGAATAGTGTCTAGTGAATAGTGAATAGTGTCTAGTGAATAGTGTCTAGTGAATAGTGTCTAGTGAATAGTGTCTAGTGAATAGTGTCTAGTGAAAAGTGTCTAGTGAAAAGTGTCTAGTGAATAGTGTCTAGTGTCTAGTGAATAGTGAATAGTGTCTAGTGTCTAGTGTCTAGTGAATAGTGTCTAGTGAATAGTGAATAGTGTCTAGTGTCTAGTGAATAGTGTCTAGTGTCTAGTGAATAGTGTCTAGTGTCTAGTGTCTAGTGAATAGTGTCTAGTGAATAGTGTCTAGTGTCTAGTGTCTAGTGAATAGTGTCTAGTGAATAGTGTCTAGTGTCTAGTGAATAGTGTCTAGTGTCTAGTGAATAGTGTCTAGTGTCTAGTGTCTAGTGAATAGTGTCTAGTGAATAGTGTCTAGTGTCTAGTGAATAGTGTCTAGTGAATAGTGTCTAGTGTCTAGTGTCTAGTGTCTAGTGAATAGTGTCTAGTGTCTAGTGAATAGTGTCTAGTGAATAGTGTCTAGTGAATAGTGTCTAGTGAATAGTGTCTAGTGTCTAGTGAATAGTGTCTAGTGAATAGTGTCTAGTGTCTAGTGAATAGTCAATAGTGTCTAGTGTCTAGTGAATAGTGAATAGTCAATAGTGTCTAGTCAATAGTGTCTAGTCAATAGTGTCTAGTGAATAGTGTCTAGTGAATAGTGTCTAGTGAATAGTGTCTAGTGAATAGTGTCTAGTGTCTAGTGTCTAGTGAATAGTGTCTAGTGAATAGTGTCTAGTGAATAGTGTCTAGTGTCTAGTGTCTAGTGAATAGTGTCTAGTGAATAGTGAATAGTGTCTAGTGTCTAGTGAATAGTGTCTAGTGAATAGTGTCTAGTGTCTAGTGTCTAGTGAATAGTGTCTAGTGAATAGTGTCTAGTGTCTAGTGAATAGTCAATAGTGTCTAGTCAATAGCGTCTAGTCAATAGTGTCTAGTGAATAGTGTCTAGTGAATAGTGAATAGTGAATAGTGTCTAGTGAATAGTGTCTAGTGAATAGTGTCTAGTGAATAGTGTCTAGTGAATAGTGAATAGTGTCTAGTGAATAGTGTCTAGTGTCTAGTGTCTAGTGTCTAGTGAATAGTGTCTAGTGAATAGTGTCTTGTGAATAGTGTCTAGTGAATAGTGTCTAGTGAATAGTGTCTAGTGTCTAGTGAATAGTGTCTAGTGTCTAGTGAATAGTGTCTAGTGAATAGTGTCTAGTGTCTAGTGTCTAGTGAATAGTGTCTAGTGAATAGTGTCTAGTGTCTAGTGTCTAGTGAATAGTCAATAGTGTCTAGTCAATAGCGTCTAGTCAATAGTGTCTAGTGAATAGTGTCTAGTGAATAGTGTCTAGTGAATAGTGTCTAGTGTCTAGTGTCTAGTGAATAGTGTCTAGTGTCTAGTGAATAGTGTCTAGTGAATAGTGTCTAGTGAATAGTGTCTAGTGAATAGTGTCTAGTGAATAGTGTCTAGTGAATAGTGAATAGTGTCTAGTGAATAGTGTCTTGTGTCTAGTGAATAGTGTCTAGTGTCTAGTGAATAGTGTCTAGTGTCTAGTGTCTAGTGTCTAGTGAATAGTGTCTAGTGAATAGTGTCTAGTGTCTAGTGAATAGTGTCTAGTGAATAGTGTCTAGTGTCTAGTGAATAGTGTCTAGTGAATAGTGTCTAGTGTCTAGTGTCTAGTGAATAGTGTCTAGTGAATAGTGTCTAGTGTCTAGTGAATAGTGTCTAGTGAATAGTGTCTAGTGAATAGTGTCTAGTGTCTAGTGTCTAGTGAATAGTGTCTAGTGAATAGTGTCTAGTGTCTAGTGTCTAGTGAATAGTCAATAGTGTCTAGTCAATAGTGTCTAGTCAATAGTGTCTAGTGAATAGTGTCTAGTGAATAGTGTCTAGTGAATAGTGTCTAGTGAATAGTGTCTAGTGTCTAGTGAATAGTGTCTAGTGTCTAGTGAATAGTGTCTAGTGAATAGTGTCTAGTGAATAGTGAATAGTGAATAGTGTCTAGTGAATAGTGTCTAGTGAATAGTGTCTAGTGAATAGTGTCTAGTGAATAGTGTCTAGTGAATAGTGTCTAGTGAATAGTGAATAGTGTCTAGTGTCTAGTGAATAGTGTCTAGTGAATAGTGAATAGTGAATAGTGTCTAGTGTCTAGTGTCTAGTGAATAGTGTCTAGTGTCTAGTGTCTAGTGAATAGTGTCTAGTGAATAGTGTCTAGTGAATAGTGTCTAGTGAATAGTGAATAGTGTCTAGTGTCTAGTGTCTAGTGAATAGTGTCTAGTGAATAGTGAATAGTGTCTAGTGAATAGTGTCTAGTGAATAGTGTCTAGTGAATAGTGTCTAGTGAATAGTGTCTAGTGTCTAGTGAATAGTGTCTAGTGTCTAGTGTCTAGTGAATAGTGTCTAGTGAATAGTGTCTAGTGAATAGTGTCTAGTGTCTAGTGAATAGTGTCTAGTGTCTAGTGTCTAGTGTCTAGTGAATAGTGTCTAGTGAATAGTGTCTAGTGTCTAGTGTCTAGTGAATAGTGTCTAGTGTCTAGTGTCTAGTGAATAGTGTCTAGTGTCTAGTGAATAGTGTCTAGTGAATAGTGTCTAGTGAATAGTGTCTAGTGTCTAGTGTCTAGTGAATAGTGAATAGTGAATAGTGTCTAGTGTCTAGTGAATAGTGTCTAGTGTCTAGTGAATAGTGTCTAGTGAATAGTGTCTAGTGTCTAGTGTCTAGTGAATAGTGAATAGTGTCTAGTGTCTAGTGAATAGTGAATAGTGTCTAGTGTCTAGTGAATAGTGTCTAGTGTCTAGTGTCTAGTGAATAGTGTCTAGTGTCTAGTGAATAGTCAATAGTGTCTAGTCAATAGTGTCTAGTCAATAGTGTCTAGTGTCTAGTGAATAGTCAATAGTGTCTAGTCAATAGTGTCTAGTCAATAGTGTCTAGTGAATAGTGTCTAGTGAATAGTGTCTAGTGAATAGTGTCTAGTGTCTAGTGAATAGTGTCTAGTGAATAGTGAATAGTGTCAAGTGTCTAGTGAATAGTGTCTAGTGAATAGTGTCTAGTGAATAGTGTCTAGTGAATAGTGAATAGTGTCTAGTGAATAGTGTCTAGTGTCTAGTGAATAGTGTCTAGTGAATAGTGTCTAGTGTCTAGTGAATAGTGTCTAGTGAATAGTGTCTAGTGTCTAGTGAATAGTGTCTAGTGTCTAGTGAATAGTGTCTAGTGTCTAGTGAATAGTGTCTAGTGTCTAGTGAATAGTGTCTAGTGTCTAGTGAATAGTGTCTAGTGTCTAGTGAATAGTGTCTAGTGTCTAGTGAATAGTGTCTAGTGAATAGTGAATAGTCAATAGTGTCTAGTCAATAGTGTCTAGTCAATAGTGTCTAGTGAATAGTGTCTAGTGAATAGTGTCTAGTGAATAGTGTCTAGTGAATAGTGTCTAGTGAATAGTGTCTAGTGTCTAGTGAATAGTGTCTAGTGAATAGTGAATAGTGTCAAGTGTCTAGTGAATAGTGTCTAGTGAATAGTGTCTAGTGAATAGTGTCTAGTGAATAGTGAATAGTGTCTAGTGAATAGTGTCTAGTGTCTAGTGAATAGTGTCTAGTGAATAGTGTCTAGTGTCTAGTGAATAGTGTCTAGTGAATAGTGTCTAGTGTCTAGTGAATAGTGTCTAGTGTCTAGTGAATAGTGTCTAGTGTCTAGTGAATAGTGTCTAGTGTCTAGTGAATAGTGTCTAGTGTCTAGTGAATAGTGTCTAGTGTCTAGTGAATAGTGTCTAGTGTCTAGTGAATAGTGTCTAGTGAATAGTGAATAGTCAATAGTGTCTAGTCAATAGTGTCTAGTCAATAGTGTCTAGTGAATAGTGTCTAGTGAATAGTGTCTAGTGTCTAGTGTCTAGTGAATAGTGTCTAGTGAATAGTGTCTAGTGAATAGTGTCTAGTGAATAGTGTCTAGTGTCTAGTGAATAGTGTCTAGTGTCTAGTGTCTAGTGTCTAGTGAATAGTGAATAGTGTCTAGTGAATAGTGTCTAGTGTCTAGTGAATAGTGTCTAGTGAATAGTGTCTAGTGAATAGTGTCTAGTGTCTAGTGAATAGTGTCTAGTGTCTAGTGAATAGTGTCTAGTGAATAGTGTCTAGTGAATAGTGTCTAGTGAATAGTGTCTAGTGTCTAGTGAATAGTGAATAGTCAATAGTGTCTAGTCAATAGTGTCTAGTCAATAGTGTCTAGTGAATAGTGTCTAGTGAATAGTGTCTAGTGTCTAGTGTCTAGTGAATAGTGTCTAGTGAATAGTGTCTAGTGAATAGTGAATAGTGTCTAGTGAATAGTGAATAGTGAATAGTGTCTAGTGAATAGTGTCTAGTGAATAGTGTCTAGTGAATAGTGAATAGTGTCTAGTGTCTAGTGTCTAGTGAATAGTGTCTAGTGAATAGTGTCTAGTGAATAGTGTCTAGTGAATAGTGTCTAGTGTCTAGTGAATAGTGTCTAGTGAATAGTGTCTAGTGAATAGTGAATAGTGTCTAGTGAATAGTGTCTAGTGAATAGTGTCTAGTGAATAGTGTCTAGTGAAAAGTGTCTAGTGAAAAGTGTCTAGTGAATAGTGTCTAGTGTCTAGTGAATAGTGAATAGTGTCTAGTGTCTAGTGTCTAGTGTCTAGTGAATAGTGTCTAGTGAATAGTGTCTAGTGTCTAGTGAATAGTGTCTAGTGTCTAGTGAATAGTGTCTAGTGTCTAGTGTCTAGTGAATAGTGTCTAGTGAATAGTGTCTAGTGTCTAGTGTCTAGTGTCTAGTGAATAGTGTCTAGTGAATAGTGTCTAGTGAATAGTGTCTAGTGTCTAGTGAATAGTGTCTAGTGTCTAGTGAATAGTGTCTAGTGTCTAGTGAATAGTGTCTAGTGAATAGTGTCTAGTGTCTAGTGAATAGTGTCTAGTGAATAGTGTCTAGTGTCTAGTGAATAGTGTCTAGTGTCTAGTGAATAGTGTCTAGTGAATAGTGTCTAGTGAATAGTGTCTAGTGTCTAGTGAATAGTGTCTAGTGAATAGTGTCTAGTGTCTAGTGAATAGTCAATAGTGTCTAGTGTCTAGTGAATAGTGAATAGTCAATAGTGTCTAGTCAATAGTGTCTAGTCAATAGTGTCTAGTGAATAGTGTCTAGTGAATAGTGTCTAGTGAATAGTGTCTAGTGAATAGTGTCTAGTGTCTAGTGTCTAGTGTCTAGTGAATAGTGTCTAGTGAATAGTGTCTAGTGAATAGTGTCTAGTGTCTAGTGTCTAGTGAATAGTGTCTAGTGAATAGTGAATAGTGTCTAGTGTCTAGTGAATAGTGTCTAGTGAATAGTGTCTAGTGTCTAGTGTCTAGTGAATAGTGTCTAGTGAATAGTGTCTAGTGTCTAGTGAATAGTCAATAGTGTCTAGTCAATAGCGTCTAGTCAATAGTGTCTAGTGAATAGTGTCTAGTGAATAGTGAATAGTGAATAGTGTCTAGTGAATAGTGTCTAGTGAATAGTGTCTAGTGAATAGTGTCTAGTGAATAGTGAATAGTGTCTAGTGAATAGTGTCTAGTGTCTAGTGAATAGTGTCTAGTGAATAGTGTCTTGTGAATAGTGTCTAGTGAATAGTGTCTAGTGAATAGTGTCTAGTGTCTAGTGAATAGTGTCTAGTGTCTAGTGAATAGTGTCTAGTGAATAGTGTCTAGTGTCTAGTGTCTAGTGAATAGTGTCTAGTGAATAGTGTCTAGTGTCTAGTGTCTAGTGAATAGTCAATAGTGTCTAGTCAATAGCGTCTAGTCAATAGTGTCTAGTGAATAGTGTCTAGTGAATAGTGTCTAGTGAATAGTGTCTAGTGTCTAGTGTCTAGTGAATAGTGTCTAGTGTCTAGTGAATAGTGTCTAGTGAATAGTGTCTAGTGAATAGTGTCTAGTGAATAGTGTCTAGTGAATAGTGTCTAGTGAATAGTGAATAGTGTCTAGTGAATAGTGTCTTGTGTCTAGTGAATAGTGTCTAGTGTCTAGTGAATAGTGTCTAGTGTCTAGTGTCTAGTGTCTAGTGAATAGTGTCTAGTGAATAGTGTCTAGTGTCTAGTGAATAGTGTCTAGTGAATAGTGTCTAGTGTCTAGTGTCTAGTGAATAGTGTCTAGTGAATAGTGTCTAGTGTCTAGTGTCTAGTGTCTAGTGAATAGTGTCTAGTGTCTAGTGAATAGTGTCTAGTGAATAGTGTCTAGTGTCTAGTGTCTAGTGAATAGTGTCTAGTGAATAGTGTCTAGTGTCTAGTGTCTAGTGAATAGTCAATAGTGTCTAGTCAATAGTGTCTAGTCAATAGTGTCTAGTGAATAGTGTCTAGTGAATAGTGTCTAGTGAATAGTGTCTAGTGAATAGTGTCTAGTGTCTAGTGAATAGTGTCTAGTGTCTAGTGAATAGTGTCTAGTGAATAGTGTCTAGTGAATAGTGTCTAGTGAATAGTGTCTAGTGAATAGTGTCTAGTGAATAGTGTCTAGTGAATAGTGTCTAGTGAATAGTGTCTAGTGAATAGTGTCTAGTGAATAGTGAATAGTGTCTAGTGTCTAGTGAATAGTGTCTAGTGAATAGTGAATAGTGAATAGTGTCTAGTGAATAGTGTCTAGTGAATAGTGTCTAGTGAATAGTGTCTAGTGTCTAGTGTCTAGTGAATAGTGAATAGTGAATAGTGTCTAGTGAATAGTGTCTAGTGAATAGTGTCTAGTGAATAGTGAATAGTGTCTAGTGAATAGTGTCTAGTGAATAGTGAATAGTGAATAGTGTCTAGTGAATAGTGTCTAGTGAATAGTGTCTAGTGTCTAGTGAATAGTGAATAGTGAATAGTGAATAGTGTCTAGTGAATAGTGAATAGTGTCTAGTGAATAGTGTCTAGTGAATAGTGAATAGTGAATAGTGAATAGTGTCTAGTGAATAGTGTCTAGTGAATAGTGTCTAGTGAATAGTGTCTAGTGAATAGTGAATAGTGTCTAGTGAATAGTGTCTAGTGAATAGTGAATAGTGTCTAGTGAATAGTGTCTAGTGAATAGTGTCTAGTGAATAGTGTCTAGTGAATAGTGAATAGTGAATAGTGTCTAGTGAATAGTGTCTAGTGTCTAGTGAATAGTGAATAGTGAATAGTGAATAGTGTCTAGTGAATAGTGTCTAGTGAATAGTGTCTAGTGAATAGTGTCTAGTGAATAGTGTCTAGTGAATAGTGTCTAGTGAATAGTGAATAGTGTCTAGTGAATAGTGTCTAGTGAATAGTGTCTAGTGAATAGTGAATAGTGAATAGTGTCTAGTGAATAGTGTCTAGTGAATAGTGAATAGTGTCTAGTGAATAGTGAATAGTGAATAGTGTCTAGTGAATAGTGAATAGTGTCTAGTGAATAGTGTCTAGTGAATAGTGAATAGTGTCTAGTGAATAGTGTCTAGTGAATAGTGTCTAGTGAATAGTGTCTAGTGAATAGTGTCTAGTGAATAGTGTCTAGTGAATAGTGTCTAGTGAATAGTGAATAGTGTCTAGTGAATAGTGAATAGGACCCTGCTGTGACTAACGGTCTTGTTCTTGTCTTTGTGTTTTAGTGAAAAACAAGAAAAGGACTAAACAGGACACGGGACAGAGAGACATCAGAGCTGTTCAGAACGGCAGTCAGGTGTTCATCAAGGAGCTACGCAGTCGCACCTTCCCCAGGTAAACAACTGCTCAAATCAAATCCATTTTATTCCTCACCTGCATTCTAAAAACCAGGTGTAGAGTAACAGTGAAAGGTCCTTTTCCAACAATGCAGCGTTAAAGATATATATATTTTTTTACAAAAAGTTGGGATAAATGCACAGTGAATAACAGTAAGAATAAAAATAACATGGTTATATACAGGAAGTACCAGGTAATAACATGGCTACATACAGGAAGTACCAGGTAATAACATGGCTACATACAGGAAGTACCAGGTAATAACATGGCTATATACAGGGAGTACCAGGTAATAACATGGCTATATACAGGGAGTACCAGGTAATAACATGGCTATATACAGGAAGTACCAGGTAATAACATGGCTATATACAGGGAGTACCAGGTAATAACATGGCTATATACAGGGAGTACCAGGTAATAACATGGCTATATACAGGGAGTACCAGGTAATAACATGGCTATATACAGGGAGTACCAGGTAATAACATGGCTATATACAGGGAGTACCAGGTAATAACATGGCTATATACAGGAAGTACCAGGTAATAACATGGCTACATACAGGGAGTACCAGGTAATAACATGGCTATATACAGGGAGTGCCAGGTAATAACATGGCTATATACAGGAAGTACCAGGTAATAACATGGCTACATACAGGGAGTACCAGGTAATAACATGGCTATATACAGCGAAGTACCAGGTAATAACATGGCTATATACAGGGAGTACCAGGTAATAACATGGCTATATACAGGGAGTACCGGGTAATAACATGGTTATATACAGGGAGTACCAGGTAATAACATGGCTATATACAGGGAGTACCAGGTAATAACATGGCTATATACAGGGAGTACCAGGTAATAACATGGCTATATACAGGGAGTACCAGGTAATAACATGGCTATATACAGGGAGTACCAGGTAATAACATGGCTATATACAGGGAGTACCAGGTAATAACATGGCTATATACAGGGAGTACCAGGTAATAACATGGCTATATACAGGGAGTACCAGGTAATAACATGGCTTATATACAGGGAGTACCAGGTAATAACATGGCTATATACAGGGAAGTACCAGGTAATAACATGGCTATATACAGGGAGTACCAGGCTAATAACATGGCTATATACAGGGAGTACCGGGTAATAACATGGCTTATATACAGGGAAGTACCGGGTAATAACATGGCTATATACAGGGAGTACCAGGTAATAACATGGCTATATACAGGGAGTACCAGGTAATAACATGGCTATATACAGGGAGTACCAGGTAATAACATGGCTATATACAGGAAGTACCAGGTAATAACATGGCTATATACAGGGAGTACCAGGTAATAACATGGCTATATACAGGGAGTACCAGGTAATAACATGGCTATATACAGGGAGTACCAGGTAATAACATGGCTATATACAGGGAGTACCAGGTAATAACATGGCTATATACAGGAAGTACCAGGTAGTAACATGGCTATATACAGGGAGTACCAGGTAATAACATGGCTATATACAGGTAGTACCAGGTAATAACATGGCTATATACAGGAAGTACCGGGTAATAACATGGTTATATACAGGGAAGCTGGAGACTTTTATTTCCCTCACTAACTTTAAACATCAGCTCTCTGAGCAGCTAACCGATCGCTGCAGCTGTACATAGCCCATCTGTAAATAGCCCACCCAATCTACCTACCTCATCCCCATATTGTTTTTATTTACTTTCTGCTCTTTTGCACACCAGTATCTCTACTTACACACCATCCTCTGCTCATCTATCACTCCAGTGTTAATTTTCTAAATTGTAATTCTTCGCTACTACGGCCTATTTATTGCCTTACCTCCTCACGCCATTTGCACACACTATATATAGACTTTTTCTATTGTGTTATTGACTGTATGTTTGTTTAACTCCATGTGTAACTCTGTGTTGTTTGTGTCGAACTGCTTTGCTTTATCTTGGCCAGGTCTCAGTTGTAAATGAGAACTTGTTCTCAACTGGCCTACCTGGTTAAATAAAGGGTTAGGGTTATATATATAATATATAAATACCTGGTTAAATAAAGGGTTATATATATATATATAAATACCTGGTTAAATACAAGGTGAAAAAAAAAAGAATTTTTTTATTTATTTAGATCCCTTGACTAATTTAGAATGAGATTACAGCCTCATTCTAAAATGGATGAAATATATTTATTTCATCATCAATCTACGCACAATACCCCATAAAGACAAAGTGAAAACAGGTTTTTATTCAATTTTGCAAATGTATTAAAAATAAAATGAATAAATAACTTATTTCCATAAGTATTCAGACCATTTGCTATGAGACTAGAAATTGAGCTCAGGTGCATCCTGTTTCCATTGATTATCCTTGAGATGTTTCTACAACTTGATAAGAGTCCACCTGTGGTAAATTCAGTTGATTGGACATGATTTGGAAAGACACACACCTGTCTATATAAGGTCCCACAGTTGACAGTGCATGTCAGAGCAAAAACCAAGCCGTGAGGTGGAAGGAATTGTCCATAGAGCTCAGAGACAGGATGGTGTTGAGCCACAGATCTGGGGAAGGGTACCAAAACATTTCTGCAGCGTTGAAGGTCCCCAAGAACACAGTGTCCTCCATCATTCTGAAATGGAAGAAGTTTGGAACCACCAAGACTCTTCCTAGAGCTGTCCACCTGGCCAAACTGATCGGGGGAGAAGGGCCTTGGTCAGGGAGGTGACCAAGAACCCGATGGTCACTCTGACAGAGCTCCAGAGTTCCTCTGTGGAGATGGGAGAAACTTCCAGAAGGACAACCATCTCTGCAGCACTCCACCAATCAGGCCTTTATGGTAGAGTGGCAAGACAAAAGCCACTCCTCAGTAAAAGCACATGACAGTCTGCTTGGAGTTGGACCAAAAGGCACCTAAAGGACTCTTAGACCATGAGAAACAACATTCTCTGGTCTGATGTAACCAAGCTTGTGCTTAGGGTCATTGTCCTGTTGAAGGTGAACCTTCGCCCCAGTCTGAGGTCCTGAGCGCTCTGGGGCAGGTTTTCATCAAGGAGCTCTCTGTACTTTGCTCCGTTCATCTTTCCCTCGATCCTGACTAGTCTCCAGTCCCTGCCGCTGAAAAACATCCCCACAGCATGATGTTGCCACCACCATGCTTCACCGTAGGGATGGTGCCAGGTTTGGTCCAGACGTGACACTTGGCATTCAGGCCTCAACGCAATCCTGTCTCGGAGCTCTACGGACAATTCCTTCCACCTCATGGCTTGGTTTTTGCTCTGACATGCACTGTCAACTGTGGGACCTTATATAGACAGGTGTGTGCCTTTCCAAATCATGTCCAACCAATTGAATTTACCACAGGTGGACTCTTATCAAGTTGTAGAAACATCTCAAGGATGATCAATGGAAACAGGATGCACCTGAGCTCAATTTACAGTCTCATAGTGAAGGGTCTGAATACTTATGGAAATAATGTATTTCTGTTTTTTTATTTGTAATAAATTTGCTCAAATTTCTAAAAACCTGTTTTCACTTTGTAATTATGTGGTATTGTGTGTAGATTGATGAGGAAATTGTTATATTTAATCCATTTTAGAATAAGACTGTAATGTAATAAAATGTGTAAAAAGTCAAGGGGTCTGAATACTTTCCTAAAGCACTGTAAAGGTGTACTGGGCCCCAGTGATGTACCGGGCCTTATGCCCCACCCTCTGTAGCGGCTCGAAGGTCGACTGTATCGTGTGTGTGTGTTTGTTTGTGTAGGATATGTAGCTAGTTAGTTTTTAAACAGCGACTCTCTCTGTGTCAATCTCCTTAAAGCAGATTTAATTTAACTCCAACCTGTCTCTTACCCTGTCAGACAGGATTATCAGACAGTACTAATACATCTCAGACAGGATTATCAGACAGTACTAATACAGCTCAGACAGGATTATCAGACAGTACTAATACAGCCCAGACCGGATTATCAGACAGTACTAATACATCTCAGACAGGATTATCAGACAGTACTAATACATCTCAGACAGGATTATCAGACAGTACTAATACATCTCAGACAGGATTATCAGACAGTACTAATATAGCTCAGACAGGATTATCAGACAGTACTAATAGAGCTCAGACAGGATTTTCAGACAGTACTAATACATCTCAGATCAGACAGTTTTATCAGGAAGTATTAATACATCCCAGACAGGATTATCAGACAGTACTAATACATCCCAGACAGGATTATCAGACAGTACTAATAGAGCTCAGACAGGATTATCAGACAGGATTATCAGACAGTACTAATAGAGCTCAGACAGGATTATCAGACAGTACTAATACATCTCAGACAAAATTATCAGACAGTACTAATAGAGCTCAGACAGGATTATCAGACAGTACTAATACATCTCAGACAGGATTATCAGACAGTACTAATAGAGCTCAGACAGGATTATCAGACAGTACTAATACATCTCAGACAGGATTATCAGACAGTACTAATACAGCTCAGACAGGATTATCAGACAGTACTAATACATCCCAGACAGGATTATCAGACAGTACTAATAGAGCTCAGACAGGATTATCAGACAGTACTAATACAGCTCAGACAGGATTATCAGACAGTACTAATACATATCAGACAGGATTATCAGACAGTACTAATAGAGCTCAGACAGGATTGTCAGACAGTACTAATACATCCCAGACAGGATTATCAGACAGTACTAATACATCTCAGACAGGATTATCAGACAGTACTAATACAACTCAGACAGGCAGACATATCAGATTCAACAGCCTCTGAATGGATTGGAGTTGTCATAGTGATATGAGACGTCTTGCAGTGTACCAGAGTGGACACTAGATGGAGCTCTCAGACCACTATTAGAAAGCCTCCCTCTGGATCCATAGGCTTCATCCCAAATGACACCCTATTCACTATAGTGCACTACTTTTGACCAGAGCCTTGATCACAAATAGTTTACTGTATAGGAAATAGGGTGCCATTTGTGACGTACACACTGTCTGCCTGGTTCTGGATCCCTTCTGTCAGGAGAAATCTACGGCTGTGTTCCAGGCTGACTACATTGTAGATTCCTGCCAGGTTTTACAGCACATATGGTTATGTGTTTAACATATCAGCTAAGCACATCATACGGGACAGTTTCCCACTACCAAGCTTCATCTGGGAAGCTGGCCCTACATGTTACATATCCAGCCATCACCATGTCTTCAGACATCTTTAAAAACTGAAGACATTTTACAAATAAAAAGACGTTTTAAGATTTATTTCTGGTAGATGTATTTAAACTAATAGTATATCTGGGCGATGTATTTAAACTAATAGTATATCTGGGTGATGTATTTAAACTAATAGTATATCTGGGTGATTTATTTAAACTAATAGTATATCTGGGTGATGTATTTAAACTAATAGTATATCTGGGCGATTTATTTAAACTAATAGTATATCTGGGTGATGTATTTAAACTAATAGTATATCTGGGTGATGTATTTAAACTAATAGTATATCTGGGTGATTTATTTAAACTAATAGTATATCTGGGTGATTTATTTAAACTAATAGTATATCTGGGTGATTTATTTAAACTAATAGTATATCTGGGTGATGTATTTAAACTAATAGTATATCTGGGTGATGTATTTAAACTAATAGTATATCTGGGTGATGTATTTAAACTAATAGTATATCTGGGGTGATGTATTTAAACTAATAGTATATCTGGGTGATTTATTTAAACTAATAGTATATCTGGGTGATGTATTTAAACTAATAGTATATCTGGGTGATTTATTTAAACTAATAGTATATCTGGGTGATTTGTTTAAACTAATAGTATATCTGGGTGATTTATTTAAACTAATAGTATATCTGGGTGATGTATTTAAACTAATAGTATATCGGGGCGATTTATTTAAACTAATAGTATATCTGGGTGATTTATTTAAACTAATAGTATATCTGGGTGATGTATTTAAACTAATAGTATATCTGGGTGATGTATTTAAACTAATAGTATATCTGGGTGATGTATTTAAACTAATAGTATATCAGGGGAACTGAATAGGGGGCCAGGCCGTATCCAGAGCAGGGCTGATCAGGGGAACTGAATAGGGGGCCAGGCCGTATCCAGAGCAGGGCTGATCAGGGGTACTGAATAGGGGGCCAGGCCGTATCCAGAGCAGGGCTGATCAGGGGTACTGAATAGGGGGCCAGGCCGTATCCAGAGCAGGGCTGATCAGGGGTACTGAATAGGGGGCCAGGCCGTATCCAGAGCAGGGCTGATCAGGGGAACTGAATAGGGGGTAGGCCGTATCCAGAGCAGGGCTGATCAGGGGTACTGAATAGGGGGGCAGGCCGTATCCAGAGCAGGGCTGATCAGGGGTACTGAATAGGGGGCCAGGCCGTATCCAGAGCAGGGCTGATCAGGGGAACTGAATAGGGGGTAGGCCGTATCCAGAGCAGGGCTGATCAGGGGTACTGAATAGGGGGGCAGGCCGTATCCAGAGCAGGGCTGATCAGGGGAACTGAATAGGGTAGAGTATCTGTTCCTGAGAAACACCTTGTTCACATGTTGTCCAGGTGCCCCTGTGTACCTGTAGATGTCGTTCCAATTCCTAATTGAGGTTGGGTGGCCCAGAAACATCAGGGAAACACACAGACCTGGGCTTCTTGGATGAACTCCTCACACGCTGGCCAAGGATCCGGTCTGTTGAGGGAGCGGTTTCCCCGCCAACTAAATCTCTATCGGAAAAATAAACACAGTTGAGTTTGCTGTGCAGCATTATCTAGTTACACTGCAGTTCAACATCAGAGAGTATCACCACTGTACCAGCAGTAACACTGTACCACTGTACCAGCAGTAACACTGTACCACCAGTACCACTGTACCAGCAGTAACACTGTACCACTGTACCAGCAGTAACACTGTACCACCAGTACCACTGTACCAGCAGTAACACTGTACCACTGTACCAGCAGTAACACTGTACCACTGTACCACCAGTACCACTGTACCAGCAGTAACACTGTACCACCAGTACCACTGTACCAGCAGTAACACTGTACCACCAGTAACACTGTACCACTGTACCAGCAGTAACACTGTACCACTGTACCAGCAGTAACACTGTACCACTCTACCAGCAGTAACACTGTACCACTCTACCAGCAGTAACACTGTACCACTGTACCAGCAGTAACACTGTACCACCAGTAACACTGTACCACCAGTAACACTGTACCACTGTACCAGCAGTACCACTGTACCACTGTTTGGTGGTGAGGTAGGACCCCATCTTTATGGTTGGGTATGGCTCAGTGTTGGTGGTGATTTAGGACCCCATCTTTATGGTTGGGTATGGCTCAGTGTTGGTGGTGATGGTAGGACCCCATCTTTATGGTTGGGTATGGCTCAGTGTTAGTGGTGATTTAGGACCCCATCTTTATGGTTGGGTATGACTCAGTGTTAGTGGTGAGGTAGTACCCCATCTTTATGGTTGGGTATGGCTCAGTGTTAGTGGTGTGGTAGTACCCCATCTTTATGGTTGGGTATGGCTCAGTGTTAGTGGTGAGGTAGTACCCCATCTTTATGGTTGGGTATGGCTCAGTGTTAGTGGTGAGGTAGTACCCCATCTTTATGGTTGGGTATGACTCAGTGTTGGTGGTGAGGTGGGACCCCATCTTTATGGTTGGGTATGGCTCAGTGTTGGTAGTGAGGTAGTACCCCATCTTTATGGTTGGGTATGGCTCAGTGTTAGTGGTGAGGTAGTACCCCATCTTTATGGTTGGGTATGGCTCAGTGTTAGTGGTGAGGTAGTACCCCATCTTTATGGTTGGGTATGGCTCAGTGTTAGTGGTGAGGTAGTACCCCATCTTTATGGTTGGGTATGGCTCAGTGTTAGTGGTGAGGTAGTACCCCATCTTTATGGTTGGGTATGGCTCAGTGTTGGTGGTGATTTAGGACCCCATCTTTATGGTTGGGTATGACTCAGTGTTGGTGGTGAGGTGGGACCCCATCTTTATGGTTGGGTATGACTCAGTGTTAGTGGTGAGGTAGTACCCCATCTTTATGGTTGGGTATGGCTCAGTGTTAGTGGTGATTTAGGACCCCATCTTTATGGTTGGGTATGACTCAGTGTTAGTGGTGAGGTAGTACCCCATCTTTATGGTTGGGTATGGCTCAGTGTTAGTGGTGTGGTAGTACCCCATCTTTATGGTTGGGTATGGCTCAGTGTTAGTGGTGAGGTAGTACCCCATCTTTATGGTTGGGTATGACTCAGTGTTGGTGGTGAGGTGGGACCCCATCTTTATGGTTGGGTATGGCTCAGTGTTGGTAGTGAGGTAGTACCCCATCTTTATGGTTGGGTATGGCTCAGTGTTAGTGGTGAGGTAGTACCCCATCTTTATGGTTGGGTATGGCTCAGTGTTAGTGGTGAGGTAGTACCCCATCTTTATGGTTGGGTATGGCTCAGTGTTAGTGGTGAGGTAGTACCCCATCTTTATGGTTGGGTATGGCTCAGTGTTGGTGGTGAGGTAGTACCCCATCTTTATGGTTGGGTATGGCTCAGTGTTAGTGGTGAGGTAGTACCCCATCTTTATGGTTGGGTACGGCTCAGTGTTAGTTGTGAGGTAGTACCCCATCTTTATGGTTTGATGTCAAATCTGAGGACAGAGTACTGAAGTAAATGACTATTCATCTGGTCATCATGAAGCCAGAAAACAAATCTTCATTATGAAATGATGACAACATACTTCTACTGGTGGGATGACAGGATTACTCTCTGGTGTAGTATGCAGTACATTACCAAGCCATCGGATGGGTCTGGTGTAGTATGCAGTACATTACCAAGCCATTGGATGGGTCTGGTGTAGTATGCAGTACATTACCAAGCCATTGGATGGGTCTGGTGTAGTATGCAGTACATTACCAAGCCATTGGATGGGTCTGGTGTAGTATGCAGTACATTACCAAGCCATTGGATGGGTCTGGTGTAGTATGCAGTACATTACCAAGCCATCGGATGGGTCTGGTGTAGTATGCAGTACATTACCAAGCCATTGGATGGGTCTGGTGTAGTATGCAGTACATTACCAAGCCATTGGATGGGTCTGGTGTAGTATGCAGTACATTACCAAGCCATTGGATGGGTCTGGTGTAGTATGCAGTACATTACCAAGCCATTGGATGGGTCTGGTGTAGTATGCAGTACATTACCAAGCCATTGGATGGGTCTGGTGTAGTATGCAGTACATTACCAAGCCATTGGATGGGTCTGGTGTAGTATGCAGTACATTACCAAGCCATCGGATGGGTCTGGTGTAGTATGCAGTACATTACCAAGCCATTGGATGGGTCTGGTGTAGTATGCAGTACATTACCAAGCCATTGGATGGGTCTGGTGTAGTATGCAGTACATTACCAAGCCATTGGATGGGTCTGGTGTAGTATGCAGTACATTACCAAGCCATCGGATGGGTCTGGTGTAGTATGCAGTACATTACCAAGCCATTGGATGGGTCTGGTGTAGTATGCAGTACATTACCAAGCCATTGGATGGGTCTGGTGTAGTATGCAGTACATTACCAAGCCATTGGATGGGTCTGGTGTAGTATGCAGTACATTACCAAGCCATCGGATGGGTCTGGTGTAGTATGCAGTACATTACCAAGCCATTGGATGGGTCTGGTGTAGTATGCAGTACATTACCAAGCCATTGGATGGGTCTGGTGTAGTATGCAGTACATTACCAAGCCATTGGATGGGTCTGGTGTAGTATGCAGTACATTACCAAGCCATCGGATGGGTCTGGTGTAGTATGCAGTACATTACCAAGCCATCGGATGGGTCTGGTGTAGTATGCAGTACATTACCAAGCCATCGGATGGGTCTGGTGTAGTATGCAGTACATTACCAAGCCATTGGATGGGTCTGGTGTAGTATGCAGTACATTACCAAGCCATTGGATGGGTCTGGTGTAGTATGCAGTACATTACCAAGCCATCGGATGGGTCTGGTGTAGTATGCAGTAGATTACCAATCCATTGGATGGGTCTGGTGTAGTATGCAGTACATTACCAAGCCATCGGATGGGTCTGGTGTAGTATGCAGTACATTACCAAGCCATCGGATGGGTCTGGTGTAGTATGCAGTACATTACCAAGCCATTGGATGGGTCTGGTGTAGTATGCAGTACATTACCAAGCCATTGGATGGGTCTGGTGTAGTATGCAGTACATTACCAAGCCATTGGATGGGTCTGGTGTAGTATGCAGTACATTACCAAGCCATTGGATGGGTCTGGTGTAGTATGCAGTACATTACCAATCCATTGGATGGGTCTGGTGTAGTATGCAGTACATTACCAAGCCATTGGATGGGTCCACAATCTCAGAAGAGACGGTCTTTCCTCTCTCTCCCATACCTAATTTGTGAAAACATAAAAGACTGGTTTCAGTTGAGTAGCAGTCTTAGCCACGTAGATGCATCAGATAGTATACCTTTGGTCCTGCTGCATACATATCACTGGTTAGAGGCTTATTTTCCCCGTGACATGTGTGAACCAACTTCTGTGTGATAAGGAGACTTGTATGGCATGATTCCACCTAATGTAACCTTCTGCGTCACTTTCAAAGAGGTACTTTTATTTTGAAGGCAAACTGCAAATTCCACTATTGTGCCAAATCCTTATTGTGGCTAGCTTCACAACGCATAACCCGGTCCTGTCGAGCATCACTAGCCAGATGAAGCTAGCTGGCTGCTTATAACGTTAGCTTTGGGCAACAGGGTTAAGTAGCTGGCTAGCTATTTATTATCATAAACTGAAGGTCAATTTCAATAGGTGAACAACAAGTGACAACCTAGCTAATACCTACTCGCAAGGATTTCTAAATCATTACTAAGAATCATGAAAATGACTGCAGTTTCTACTGGTCATTGTTTTCAGGCTGGTTGTATTGGTGCTAGCTAGGTACCAAGCTAAAGCTAGCTACCCAAGAAGTTGCGGTCAATCAAATAATGCTTTATTACCAGCGCGGTATTGTAAACACATGGTTCGTGGCCGGTGTTTGCTTGTTTACAGACTGTTTTGTTCAGCTTTGACAGCGCTGCTGATAGTAGTGGTGACGCTCGGCTGTTACGGGCAAATTCAGAACACACAACATTCTATAATAGAACTGTGTTATTTGACATGTCAAATTAAAAGCTTATTTAACGTGTTAAATAGTGTTATTTAACATGTATCTTTTTTTACACGCAAAGACCCAAACGGCGTTCCGTAGTATGTATGTCGTGAAGCTAATAGCAGTGAAGCTATTACTGTGTAACTCCGGTAGGGAAACATCTGAACAATAGCGCACTTGGTAATGTTAGTGTGTACTGGGGCTCGACCAGTCGGCGAAAGCCAACATCACCCACGACAGAGAACGGTTGATTGTCAAGGGCAATACATTCCATTATCTTGGCGTTAATGGATTTCACCTTTGAGTTGTCGTCTCGCTGAAATGTTCTTGCTCTTTCAAATGACTGCTGGACTTGTTGACAGCTCGATCCACACAGCAGACATTGTGGGCTAGGTTAGGAATGCTCTGTTGCCCGTGTAGCGCAAAATGTTACGCAGCGCCTACCTTATATAGGTATGTACGGTAGCTTTGACATCGGCGTTAAACTAGACATCGGGCCGATACCGATATGTTCACCGGTATATCGTGCATCCCTGCCGTTAACGCAACAAAACATTCTAGCGCACATAGAATGTTCCCCACGATTGGCAACATCATTTTCCCACATCTATGAAAACAGACAGATGAATAAATACTACTACTACAGTTACCTAGGCCCAATGTCACAATGTTAAAGAATTAATCCTTCAATAAGTCTATTTGACTTTACTTTAGCAAATCATTTGTGAGGATCACACATTTTCTGCTGGAGGAGTTTGGCTTCAGCTTCATTGAGGTTTTATGTATAAAGGACAACATGGCAGAACGTGGGCATTCTGAAGCTGCCTACAGGTGTTGATGCCAATGTAAAGGCTGGTGGTTCTGCACAAAGCATCCCTGATGACCAGAGGAACGATCCAGAGGTCAGTCGTAGTAGCCAAATGGTTCATGTTGATAACATCAAAGATAAATGAGTGGTCTATTGACTGTATAAAATCTGCAAATTATCCATGTACAGAATAGCATCTACCTGCTTTAGCCAACAGGGACGGTCAAATTTCAAGATGACATTTTCCAGGAACTTCTGGACAAGAGTCTTGGCATTTCCGCACAGGAGTGTTAATTTGAAGCTGTTTAACATCACTAAGAGAATCCAGGTTGAAAGCGATCGATCCTGGTCTGTAAAATAATTCATTCGGTTTTTGTGAATTCAATATCTGCAAAAAATAATAAAGAAGATAAACGCGTCACCTGACTCATACATAATCCTTTCAGAGAGCAGGAGACTGACTCTGAGGCCTGAGCTGTGTGCCTGCCTCAGTCTTCTTGTCTTTCCACTCAACAATACCCATGTCTCTGTGATGATGGCCGTTGTGCTGGCCGTTGTTCGTCTAGACTCTCAAAAGGCTGCCATCTTGGTCTGTGTCACGTCCTGACCATAGAGAGCTTGTATTTTTCTATGGTAGAGTAGGTCAGGGCGTGACTGGGGGGGGGGGTTTGTCTAGTTTAATTTATTTCTATGTTTGGTTCTAGTTTATTTATTTCTATGTTGGGGTTTTTGTCTAGTTTAATTTTTCTATGTTGTGCTCTAGGTACTTTTTTTTTCTATGTTGTTTTGTTGTTGGATGATTCCCAATTAGAGGCAGCCGGTCATCGTCTCTAATTGGGGACCATATTTAAGTAGTTGTTTTTCCCACTAGTGTTTGTGGGAGATTATTTTGAGTTAGTTTCATGTTGCACCTCTTCGTCACGGTTTGTTATTGCTTTATTTCTAGTTTTATTGTATTGTCTCGCAATAGTTTCACAGATAAATAAATATGTGGAACGATACGCACGCTGCGGCTCGGTCTCGTTCATACGACGACCGTGACGGTCTGAGAGCCGAGCCGTTTCCAGAATCAACGTCTAAAAAAAGAAAAGACACCCATTGTTTCCCAGTGTTTCTCCCAACAGACTCTCCCAGTGTTTCTCCCAACAGACTCTCCCAGTGTTTCTCCCAACAGACTCTCCCAGTGTTTCTCCCAACAGACTCTCCCAGTGTTTCTCCCAACAGACTCTCCCAGTGTTTCTCCCAACAGACTCTCCCAGTGTTTCTCCCAACAGACTCTCCCAGTGTTTCTCCCAACAGACTCTCCCAGTGTTTCTCCCAACAGACTCTCCCAGTGTTTCTCCCAACAGACTCTCCCAGTGTTTCTCCCAACAGACTCTCCCAGTGTTTCTCCCAACAGACTCTCCCAGTGTTTCTCCCAACAGACTCTCCCAGTGTTTCTCCCAACAGACTCTCCCAGTGTTTCTCCCAACAGACTCTCCCATGTCAAAGTAGCAGAATGTGGACGGTGCACCTGGGGCTGAAAATGGGACAATTGGTCGTTTTCTCCTAATTTTCTGAAAATAATTTAGCATTTACTGTAATTCAATCAATCAAATGTATTCATAGAGCCCTTTTTACAACAGCAGTTATCACAAAGTGCTTATACAGAAACCCAGCCTTAAACGCTAAATAGCAAGCAATGCAGGTGTAGAAGCACCTAGAGAGGAACCAGGCTCTGAGGGGTGACCAGTCCTCTACTGGCTGTACTGGGTAGAGAGGAACCAGGCTCTGAGGGGTGACCAGTCCTCTACTGGCTGTACTGGGTAGACCAGAGGAACCAGGCTCTGAGGGGTGACCAGTCCTCTACTGGCTGTACTGAGTAGACCAGAGGAACCAGGCTCTGAGGGGTGACCAGTCCTCTACTGGCTGTACTGGGTAGACCAGAGGAACCAGGCTCTGAGGGGTGACCAGTCCTCTACTGGCTGTACTGGGTAGACCAGAGGAACCAGGCTCTGAGGGGTGACCAGTCCTCTACTGGCTGTACTGGGTAGACCAGAGGAACCAGGCTCTGAGGGGTGACCAGTCCTCTACTGGCTGTACTGGGTAGAGAGGAACCAGGCTCTGAGGGGTGACCAGTCCTCTACTGGCTGTACTGGGTAGAGAGGATCCAGGCTCTGAGGGGTGACCAGTCCTCTACTGGCTGTACTGGGTAGAGAGGAACCAGGCTCTGAGGGGTGACCAGTCCTCTACTGGCTGTACTGGGTAGAGAGGAACCAGGCTCTGAGGGGTGACCAGTCCTCTACTGGCTGTACTGGGTAGACCAGAGGAACCAGGCTCTGAGGGGTGACCAGTCCTCTACTGGCTGTACTGGGTAGAGAGGAACCAGGCTCTGAGGGGTGACCAGTCCTCTACTGGCTGTACTGGGTAGAGAGGAACCAGGCTCTGAGGGGTGACCAGTCCTCTACTGGCTGTACTGGGTAGAGAGGAACCAGGCTCTGAGGGGTGACCAGTCCTCTACTGGCTGTACTGGGTAGACCAGAGGAACCAGGCTCTGAGGGGTGACCAGTCCTCTACTGGCTGTACTGGGTAGACCAGAGGAACCAGGCTATGAGGGGTGGCCAGTCCTCTACTGGCTGTACTGGGTAGACCAGAGGAACCAGGCTCTGAGGGGTGACCAGTCCTCTACTGGCTGTACTGGGTAGAGAGGAACCAGGCTCTGAGGGGTGACCAGTCCTCTACTGGCTGTACTGGGTAGAGAGGAACCAGGCTCTGAGGGGTGACCAGTCCTCTACTGGCTGTACTGGGTAGAGAGGAACCAGGCTCTGAGGGGTGACCAGTCCTCTACTGGCTGTACTGGGTAGACCAGAGGAACCAGGCTCTGAGGGGTGACCAGTCCTCTACTGGCTGTACTGGGTAGAGAGGAACCAGGCTCTGAGGGGTGACCAGTCCTCTTCTGGCTGTACTGGGTAGACCAGAGGAACCAGGCTCTGAGGGGTGACCAGTCCTCTACTGGCTGTACTGGGTAGAGAGGAACCAGGCTCTGAGGGGTGACCAGTCCTCTACTGGCTGTACTGGGTAGAGAGGAACCAGGCTATGAGGGGTGGCCAGTCCTCTACTGGCTGTACTGGGTAGAGAGGAACCAGGCTCTGAGGGGTGACCAGTCCTCTACTGGCTGTACTGGGTAGAGAGGAACCAGGCTCTGAGGGGTGACCAGTCCTCTTCTGGCTGTACTGGGTAGACCAGAGGAACCAGGCTCTGAGGGGTGACCAGTCCTCTACTGGCTGTACTGGGTAGAGAGGAACCAGGCTCTGAGGGGTGACCAGTCCTCTTCTGGCTGTACTGGGTAGAGATTATCAGTGGTGGAAAAAGTACCCAATTGTCATACTTGAGTAAAAGCAAAGATACCTTAATAGAAAATGACTCAAGTAAAATTGAAAGTCACCCAGTAAAATACTACTTCAGTAAAAGTCTAAATGTATTTGGTTCTAAATTTACTTTTAAAGTAAATGTCATTGGTAAAATATACTTAAGTGTCAAAAGTAAAAGAACAATTGTAAATCATTTCAAATTCCTTATAAAGCAGACGGCCACATTTTCTTGTTTTTGTCATTTACAGATAGCCAGGGGCACGCTCCATCACTCAGACACCATTTACTGATGGCCAGGGGCACGCTCCATCACTCAGACACCATTTACAGATAGCCAGGGGAACACTCCAACACCCAGACACCATTTACAGATAGCCAGGGGCACGCTCCATCACTCAGATACCATTTACTGATGGCCAGGGGCTCACTCCAACACTCAGACACCATTTACTGATAGCCAGGGGCTCACTCCATCACTCAGATACCATTTACTGATAGCCAGGGGCTCACTCCATCACTCAGATACCATTTACTGATAGCCAGGGGCTCACTCCATCACCCAGATACCATTTACTGATAGCCAGGGGAACACTCCATCACTCAGATACCATTTACTGATAGCCAGGGGCTCACTCCAACACCCAGACACCATTTACAGATAGCCAGGGGAACACTCCAACACCCAGACACCATTTACTGATAGCCAGGGGAACACTCCAACACCCAGACACCATTTACAGATAGCCAGGGGAACACTCCAACACCCAGACACCATTTACAGATAGCCAGGGGCTCACTCCAACACCCAGACACCATTTACTGATAGCCAGGGGAACACTCCAACACCCAGACACCATTTACTGATAGCCAGGGGCACACTCCAACACCCAGATACCATTTACTGATAGCCAGGGGAACACTCCATCACTCAGATACCATTTACTGATAGCCAGGGGCTCACTCCAACACCCAGACACCATTTACAGATAGCCAGGGGAACACTCCAACACCCAGACACCATTTACTGATAGCCAGGGGAACACTCCAACACCCAGACACCATTTACAGATAGCCAGGGGAACACTCCAACACCCAGATACCATTTACAGATAGCCAGGGGCTCACTCCAACACCCAGACACCATTTACAGATAGCCAGGGGAACACTCCAACACCCAGACACCATTTACTGATAGCCAGGGGCTCACTCCAACACCCAGACACCATTTACAGATAGCCAGGGGCTCACTCCAACACCCAGACACCATTTACAGATAGCCAGGGGCTCACTCCAACACCCAGACACCATTTACTGATAGCCAGGGGCTCACTCCAACACCCAGACACCATTTACAGATAGCCAGGGGAACACGCCAACACCCAGACGCCATTTACTGATAGCCAGGGGCACACTCCATCACTCAGACACCATTTAATGATGGCCAGGGGAACACTCCAACACTCAGACACCATTTACTGATAGCCAGGGGCACGCTCCAACACTCCAACACACAGACACCATTTACTGATGGCCAGGGGCACGCTCCAACACTCCAACACACAGACACCATTTACTGATGGCCAGGGGCACGCTCCAACACTCAGACACCATTTACTGATAGCCAGGGGCACGCTCCAACACTCAGATACCATTTACTGATAGCCAGGGGAACACTCCAACACTCAGACATCATTTACTGATAGCCAGGGGCACGCTCCAACACTCAGATACCATTTACTGATAGCCTGGGGCACGCTCCAACACTCAGACACCATTTACAGATAGCCAGGGGAACACTCCAACACTCAGATACCATTTACTGATAGCCAGGGGCACGCTCCAACACTCAGACACCATTTACTGATAGCCAGGGGCACGCTCCAACACTCAGATACGATTTACTGATAGCCAGGGGAACACTCCAACACTCAGACACCATTTACTGATAGCCAGGGGCACGCTCCATCACTCAGACACCATTTACTGATGGCCAGGGGCACGCTCCATCACTCAGACACCATTTACAGATAGCCAGGGGAACACTCCAACACCCAGACACCATTTACTGATAGCCAGGGGAACACTCCAACACCCAGACACCATTTACAGATAGCCAGGGGCACGCTCCATCACTCAGATACCATTTACTGATGGCCAGGGGCTCACTCCAACACTCAGATACCATTTACTGATAGCCAGGGGCACGCTCCAACACTCCAACACACAGACACCATTTACTGATGGCCAGGGGCACGCTCCAACACTCCAACACACAGACACCATTTACTGATGGCCAGGGGCACGCTCAAACACTCAGACACCATTTACTGATAGCCAGGGGCACGCTCCAACACTCAGATACCATTTACTGATAGCCAGGGGAACACTCCAACACTCAGACATCATTTACTGATAGCCAGGGGCACGCTCCAACACTCAGATACCATTTACTGATAGCCTGGGGCACGCTCCAACACTCAGACACCATTTACAGATAGCCAGGGGAACACTCCAACACTCAGATACCATTTACTGATAGCCAGGGGCACGCTCCAACACTCAGACACCATTTACTGATAGCCAGGGGCACGCTCCAACACTCAGATACCATTTACTGATAGCCAGGGGAACACTCCAACACCCAGACACCATTTACAGATAGCCAGGGGCACGCTCCATCACTCAGATACCATTTACTGATGGCCAGGGGCTCACTCCAACACTCAGACACCATTTACTGATAGCCAGGGGCTCACTCCATCACTCAGATACCATTTACTGATAGCCAGGGGCTCACTCCATCACTCAGATACCATTTACTGATAGCCAGGGGCTCACTCCAACACCCAGATACCATTTACTGATAGCCAGGGGAACACTCCATCACTCAGATACCATTTACTGATAGCCAGGGGCTCACTCCAACACCCAGACACCATTTACAGATAGCCAGGGGAACACTCCAACACCCAGACACCATTTACTGATAGCCAGGGGAACACTCCAACACCCAGACACCATTTACAGATAGCCAGGGGAACACTCCAACACCCAGACACCATTTACAGATAGCCAGGGGCTCACTCCAACACCCAGACACCATTTACTGATAGCCAGGGGAACACTCCAACACCCAGACACCATTTACTGATAGCCAGGGGAACACTCCAACACCCAGACACCATTTACTGATAGCCAGGGGCACACTCCAACACCCAGATACCATTTACTGATAGCCAGGGGAACACTCCATCACTCAGATACCATTTACTGATAGCCAGGGGCTCACTCCAACACCCAGACACCATTTACAGATAGCCAGGGGCTCACTCCAACACCCAGACACCATTTACAGATAGCCAGGGGCTCACTCCAACACCCAGACACCATTTACTGATAGCCAGGGGAACACTCCAACACCCAGACACCATTTACTGATAGCCAGGGGCACACTCCATCACTCAGACACCATTTAATGATGGCCAGGGGAACACTCCAACACTCAGACACCATTTACTGATAGCCAGGGGCACGCTCCAACACTCCAACACACAGACACCATTTACTGATGGCCAGGGGCACGCTCCAACACTCCAACACACAGACACCATTTACTGATGGCCAGGGGCACGCTCAAACACTCAGACACCATTTACTGATAGCCAGGGGCACGCTCCAACACTCCCCCAGATACCATTTACTGATAGCCAGGGGAACACTCCAACACTCAGACATCATTTACTGATAGCCAGGGGCACGCTCCAACACTCAGATACCATTTACTGATAGCCTGGGGCACGCTCCAACACTCAGACACCATTTACAGATAGCCAGGGGAACACTCCAACACTCAGATACCATTTACTGATAGCCAGGGGCACGCTCCAACACTCAGACACCATTTACTGATAGCCAGGGGCACGCTCCAACACTCAGATACCATTTACTGATAGCCAGGGGAACACTCCAACACTCAGACATCATTTACAGATAGCCAGGGGAACACTCCAACACTCAGACATCATTTACAGATAGCCAGGGACACGCTCCAACACTCAGACATCATTACAGATAGCCAGGGGTACACTCCAACACTCAGACATCATTTACAGATAGCCAGGGGAACACTCCAACACTCAGACATCATTACAGATAGCCAGGGGTACACTCCAACACTCAGACATCATTTACAGATAGCCAGGGGTACACTCCAACACTCAGACATCATTTACAGATAGCCAGGGGAACACTCCAACACTCAGACATCATTTACAGATAGCCAGGGGTACACTCCAACACTCAGACATCATTACAGATAGCCTGGGGCACGCTCCAACACTCAGACATCATTTACAGATAGCCAGGGGTACACTCCAACACTCAGACATCATTTACAGATAGCCAGGGGAACACTCCAACACTCCATCACTCAGACATCATTTACAGATAGCCAGGGGCACGCTCCAACACCCAGACACCATTTACTGATAGCCAGGGGCATGCTCCAACACTCAGATACCATTTACTGATAGCCAGGGGCACGCTCCAACACTCAGATACCATTTACTGATAGCCAGGGGCACGCTCCAACACTCAGACATCATTTACAGATAGCCTGGGGAACACTCCATCACTCAGACATCATTTACAGATAGCCAGGGGCACGCTCCAACACTCAGACATCATTTACTGATAGCCAGGGGCACGCTCCAACACTCAGACACCATTTACTGATAGCCAGGGGCACACGCTCCAACACTCAGACACCATTTACTGATAGCCAGGGGCACGCTCCAACACCCAGACACCATTTACTGATGGCCAGGGGAACGCTCCAACACTCAGACATCATTTACAGATAGCCAGGGGAACACTCCAACACTCCATCACTCAGACATCATTTACAGATAGCCAGGGGCACGCTCCAACACCCAGACACCATTTACAGATAGCCAGGGGAACACTCCAACACTCCAACACTCAGACACCATTTACTGATAGCCAGGGGCACGCTCCAACACTCAGACTTCATTTACTGATAGCCAGGGGCACGCTCCAACACTCAGACTTCATTTACTGATAGCCAGGGGCACGCTCCAACACTCCAACACTCCATCACTCAGACATAATTTACAGATAGCCAGGGACACACTCCATCACTCAGACATCATTTACAGATAGCCAGGGGAACACTCCAACACTCCATCACTCAGACACCATTTACAAACGAAGTATGTGTTTAGTGAGTTGCCAGATCAGAGGCAGTAGGGATGACCAGTGATGTTCTCTGTTTAGTGAGTCTTCCAGATCAGAGGCAGTAGAGATGACCAGGGATGTTCTCTGTTTAGTGAGTCCTCCAGATCAGAGGCAGTAGGGATGACCAGAGATGTTCTCTGTTTAGTGAGTCCTCCAGATCAGAGGCAGTAGGGAGGACCAGGGATGTTCTCTGTTTAGTGAGTCCTCCAGATCAGAGGCAGTAGGGAGGACCAGGGATGTTCTCTGTTTAGTGAGTCCTCCAGATCAGAGGCAGTAGAGATGACCAGGGATGTTCTCTGTTTAGTGAGTCCTCCAGATCAGAGGCAGTAAGGATCACCAGGGATGTTCTCTGTTTAGTGAGTCCTCCAGATCAGAGGCAGTAGGGATGACCAGGGATGTTCTCTGTTTAGTGAGTCCTCCAGATCAGAGGCAGTAGGGATGACCAAGGATGTTCTCTGTTTAGTGAGTCCTCCAGATCAGAGGCAGTAGGGATGACCAGGGATGTTCTCTGTGTCATGACTGTCCTGATCAGGTCAGGGTACAGGAGACCACCACCCTACAGATTATCTCCCAAACCCCCAACAGAGGAGGAGAGATCTAGGGGTCTGAAGATGTCGGGGGTTTTATGACACCTCACGCCCATAATAATCCTTAGGCCACTGAGAAATTCCTTTGTCCTCACTATGGAGAACTGGCCTCAGAACATTAAACACGCAATAAAGGGACTTTGGAACAATGGTTTCCGTCAGCCACAATGGTGGTCATGACGAGAGGTGGAATATGAAAATGTATGTAACTTTTGTATTGTTATTAAAGGTTAAGAGATGACGTTATTATGAAAACATTGTACCTTTAAGAGTTTTCCCAGTATATGCCTGATGTTTATACATTGTACGTTGTGTGGAAAATATCCAAATCAAAGAGAATGTTTTGGTAAAGATGAGATGTGAAGGTAGTGTCTAAAATAGGATTTTAGTCAAATCTAGGCCTTGCCCCTTAACTTGGTACGCCCAGAGAATTGCCCTAAAGGCGGTTACGCCCACTTCTGACCCTAGGGTATAAGACAGGAGAGTGAAGAATTAACATATGAGACTAATTGACCCCAAGCTGCAGCGAAGGTCTAACAAAGTCAACAAACCCCAAAACGAAACACAAGGTTGAAGACAAAGAAATCTTTTCTACACGAGCTACGGACGAGTAGCTGTGTCTAAGCGGGTGAATTCAAGCCGAACCACCCAGCCTCCACTCTCCATTGAATCGTGGTATATACACCGTTCGAGTCCGAAGCTGTGAGCTCTGAGCTACAGAGCTGTCTGTCCTCAGAAGACCCCTTTCAGATCAAGGGCGAGGGATCAGACCACTTAGCCAAGAAGGACACTGGCATAGTGAGGACAACCAGAGAGTTGCGCCGGAGAAGTGCGTCATTGAGAAGCCTAAACGACACACGCGGAGCTTCCCACCTGAGACCTCCCACACGTAATTACATCATTATATTCTGACCCATAAGAGCGGCAGTTCGGGGCAAGGCTAGGTTTAAATAAGCATGGCTGACAAATGAACCAAATGTATATTTCTCTCGTGTACTTTCTTGGTTTCTCTCTCTTCTAAATCCCCATTTCGGGTAACACGCGCCATAGTGTGTTGGCCCGTTATACTAAGTCCTAATCAATAGCTAGACTGTGTTTTGTGTATGTGTATTTTTATCATCATTTTAGCTTGCTAGTAAATAAATAATCAACTAAGATTGGTGTGGTAAACTCATTGGTGGGACCCGGGTCCGTGCAGATTCCCGGATTATGCGACGTTCAGACATGAGACAAGAGGTTGATTAATTTAGCGACTGTTGTAAAATCGATATTCTGATATCCTTTGAATTAATTTGGGAAATAGAAACTCAATCCAAATACTGTTCCCATGGTGTCCCAGGTTAATGAGATAATAACTGCTTGATTCATTGCTTAATTAATTTAATCACGCAATTATAAACCGTTAATCATTCGATGAGCAACAGTCGTCACATTAACTAATACAACGTCACGACATCTGTTTAGTGAGTCCTCCAGATCAGAGGCAGTAGGGATGACCAGGGATGTTCTCTGTTTAGTGAGTCCTCCAGATCAGAGGCAGTAGGGATGACCAGGGATGTTCTCTGTTTAGTGAGTCCTCCAGATCAGAGGCAGTAGGGATGACCAGGGATGTTCTCTGTTTAGTGAGTCCTCCAGATCAGAGGCAGTAGAGATGACCAGGGATGTTCTCTGTTTAGTGAGTCCTCCAGATCAGATGCAGTAGGGATGACCAGGGATGTTCTCTGTTTAGTGAGTCCTCCAGATCAGAGGCAGTAGGGATGACCAGGGATGTTCTCTGTTTAGTGAGTCCTCCAGATCAGAGGCAGTAGGGATGACCAGGGATGTTCTCTGTTTAGTGAGTCCTCCAGATCAGAGGCAGTAGGGATGACCAGGGATGTTCTCTGTTTAGTGAGTCCTCCAGATCAGAGGCAGTAGAGATGACCAGGGATGTTCTCTGTTTAGTGAGTCCTCCAGATCAGAGGCAGTAGGGATGACCAGGGATGTTCTCCGTTTAGTGAGTCCTCCAGATCAGAGACAGTAGGGATGACCAGGGATGTTCTCTGTTCAGTGAGTCCTCCAGATCAGAGGCAGTAGGGATGACCAGAGATGTTCTCTGTTTAGTGAGTCCTCCAGATCAGAGGCAGTAGGGATGACCAGGGATGTTCTCTGTTTAGTGAGTCCACCAGATCAGAGGCAGTAGAGATGACATGGGATGTTCTCTGTTTAGTGAGTCCTCCAGATCAGAGGCAGTAGGGATGACCAGGGATGTTCTCTGTTTAGTGAGTCCTCCAGATCAGAGGCAGTAGGGATGACCAGGGATGTTCTCTGTTTAGTGAGTCCTCCAGATCAGAGGCAGTAGGGATGACCAGGGATGTTCTCTGTTTAGTGAGTCCTCCAGATCAGAGGCAGTAGGGATGACCAGGGATGTTCTCTGTTTAGTGAGTCCTCCAGATCAGAGGCAGTAGGGATGACCAGGGATGTTCTCTGTTTAGTGAGTCCTCCAGATCAGAGGCAGTAGGGATGACCAGGGATGTTCTCTGTTTAGTGAGTCCTCCAGATCAGAGGCAGTAGGGACGACCAGGGATGTTCTCTGTTTAGTGAGTCCTCCAGATCAGAGGCAGTAGGGATGACCAGGGATGTTCTCTGTTCAGTGAGTCCTCCAGATCAGAGGCAGTGGGGATGACCAGGGATGTTCTCTGTTTAGTGAGTCCTCCAGATCAGAGGCAGTAGGGATGACCAGGGATGTTCTCTGTTCAGTGAGTCCTCCAGATCAGAGGCAGTAGGGATGACCAGGGATGTTCTCTGTTTAGTGAGTCCACCAGATCAGAGGCAGTAGGGACGACCAGGGATGTTCTCTGTTTAGTGAGTCCTCCAGATCAGAGGCAGTAGGGATGACCAGGGATGTTCTCTGTTTAGTGAGTCCTCCAGATCAGAGGCAGAGAGATGACCAGGGATGTTCTCTGTTTAGTGAGTCCTCCAGATCAGAGGCAGTAGGGATGACCAGGGACGTTCTCTGTTTAGTGAGTCCTCCAGATCAGAGGCAGTAGGGATGACCAGGGACGTTCTCTGTTTAGTGAGTCCTCCAGATCAGAAACCTGAATGTTTTACTTGTTTCAAAGTAGCCTAGCAAAAATCAGACCATATCCGTGGAGGCAATTATTTTAAATAAACTTCCTTTCATTGTCCAGTCCTAGTCATATTAGCATCCCATGCTAGTTGATGATAATCCTAGTCATATTAGCATCCCATGCTAGTTGATGATAATCCTAGTCATATTATCATCCCATGCTAGTTGTTGATAATCCTAGTCATATTAGCATCCCATGCTAGTTGATGATAATCCTAGTCATATTAGCATCCCATGCTAGTTGATGATAATCCTAGTCATATTAGCAACCCATGCTAGTTGTTGATAATCCTAGTCATATTAGCATCCCATGCTAGTTGATGATAATCCTAGTCATATTAGCATCCCATGCTAGTTGTTGATAATCCTAGTCATATTAGCAACCCATGCTAGTTGATGATAATCCTAGTCATATTAGCATCCCATGCTAGTTGTTGATAATCCTAGTCATATTAGCATCCCATGCTAGTTGGTGATAATCCTAGTCATATTAGCAACCCATGCTAGTTGATGATAATCCTAGTCATATTAGCATCCCATGCTAGTTGTTGATAATCCTAGTCATATTAGCAACCCATGCTAGTTGATGATAATCCTAGTCATATTAGCATCCCATGCTAGTTGTTGATAATCCTAGTCATATTAGCAACCCATGCTAGTTGTCACTGTAAGGTGAAAGTAAGCATTTCATTTCACTGTTGTATTCAGCATTTCACTGTGAGGTCTACTACAACCTGTTGTATTGAGGTCTACTACACCTGTTGTATTCAGCATTTCACTGTTAGGTCTACTACACCTGTTGTATTCAGCATTTCACTGTGAGGTCTACTACACCTGTTGTATTCAGCATTTCACTGTGAGGTCTACTACACCTGTTGTATTCAGCATTTCACTGTGAGGTCTACTACACCTGTTGTATTCAGCATTTCACTGTAAGGTCTACTACACCTGTTGTATTCAGCATTTCACTGTGAGGTCTACTACAACTGTTGTATTCAGCATTTCACTGTGAGGTCTACTACAACTGTTGTATTCAGCATTTCACTGTGAGGTCTACTACACCTGTTGTATTCAGCATTTCACTGTGAGGTCTACTACACCTGTTGTATTCAGCATTTCACTGTGAGGTCTACTACACCTGTTGTATTCAGCATTTCACTGTGAGGTCTACTACACCTGTTGTATTCAGCATTTCACTGTGAGGTCTACTACACCTGTTGTATTCAGCATTTCACTGTGAGGTCTACTACACCTGTTGTATTCAGCATTTCACTGTGAGGTCTACTACACCTGTTGTATTCAGCATTTCACTGTGAGGTCTACTACACCTGCTGTATTCAGCATTTCACTGTGAGGTCTACTACACCTGTTGTATTCAGCATTTCACTGTGAGGTCTACTACACCTGTTGTATTCAGCATTTCACTGTGAGGTCTACTACACCTGTTGTATTCAGCATTTCACTGTGAGGTCTACTACACCTGTTGTATTCAGCATTTCACTGTGAGGTCTACTACACCTGTTGTATTCAGCATTTCACTGTGAGGTCTACTACACCTGTTGTATTCAGCATTTCACTGTGAGGTCTACTACACCTGTTGTATTCAGCATTTCACTGTAAGGTCTACTACACCTGTTGTATTCAGCATTTCACTGTGAGGTCTACTACACCTGTTGTATTCAGCATTTCACTGTGAGGTCTACTACACCTGTTGTATTCAGCATTTCACTGTGAGGTCTACTACACCTGTTGTATTCAGCATTTCACTGTGAGGTCTATACACCTGTTGTATTCAGCATTTCACTGTGAGGTCTACTACACCTGTTGTATTCAGCATTTCACTGTAAGGTCTACTACACCTGTTGTATTCAGCATTTCACTGTAAGGTCTACTACACCTGTTGTATTCAGCATTTCACTGTGAGGTCTACTACACCTGTTGTATTCAGCATTTCACTGTGAGGTCTACTACACCTGTTGTATTCAGCATTTCACTGTGAGGTCTACTACACCTGTTGTATTCAGCATTTCACTGTGAGGTCTACTACACCTGTTGTATTCAGCATTTCACTGTGAGGTCTACTACACCTGTTGTATTCAGCATTTCACTGTGAGGTCTACTACACCTGTTGTATTCAGCATTTCACTGTGAGGTCTACTACACCTGTTGTATTCAGCATTTCACTGTGAGGTCTACTACACCTGTTGTATTCAGCATTTCACTGTGAGGTCTACTACACCTGTTGTATTCAGCATTTCACTGTGAGGTCTACTACACCTGTTGTATTCAGCATTTCACTGTGAGGTCTACTACACCTGTTGTATTCAGCATTTCACTGTGAGGTCTACTACACCTGTTGTATTCAGCATTTCACTGTGAGGTCTACTACACCTGTTGTATTCAGCATTTCACTGTGAGGTCTACTACACCTGTTGTATTCAGCATTTCACTGTGAGGTCTACTACACCTGTTGTATTCAGCATTTCACTGTGAGGTCTACTACACCTGTTGTATTCAGCATTTCACTGTGAGGTCTACTACACCTGTTGTATTCAGCATTTCACTGTGAGGTCTACTACACCTGTTGTATTCAGCATTTCACTGTGAGGTCTACTACACCTGTTGTATTCAGCATTTCACTGTGAGGTCTACTACACCTGTTGTATTCAGCATTTCACTGTGAGGCTCTACACCTGTTGTATTCAGCATTTCACTGTGAGGTCTACTACACCTGTTGTATTCAGCATTTCACTGTAAGGTCTACTACACCTGTTGTATTCAGCATTTCACTGTAAGGTCTACTACACCTGTTGTATTCAGCATTTCACTGTGAGGTCTACTACACCTGTTGTATTCAGCATTTCACTGTGAGGTCTACTACACCTGTTGTATTCAGCATTTCACTGTGAGGTCTACTACACCTGTTGTATTGAGCATTTCACTGTGAGGTCTACTACACCTGTTGTATTCAGCATTTCACTGTGAGGTCTACTACACCTGTTGTATTCAGCATTTCACTGTGAGGTCTACTACACCTGTTGTATTCAGCATTTCACTGTAAGGTCTACTACACCTGTTGTATTCAGCATTTCACTGTGAGGTCTACTACACCTGTTGTATTCAGCATTTCACTGTGAGGTCTACTACACCTGTTGTATTCAGCATTTCACTGTGAGGTCTACTACACCTGTTGTATTCAGCATTTCACTGTGAGGTCTACTACACCTGTTGTATTCAGCATTTCACTGTGAGGTCTACTACACCTGTTGTATTCAGCATTTCACTGTGAGGTCTACTACACCTGTTGTATTCAGCATTTCACTGTAAGGTCTACTACACCTGCTGTATTCAGCATTTCACTGTAAGGTCTACTACACCTGTTGTATTCAGCATTTCACTGTGAGGTCTACTACACCTGTTGTATTCAGCATTTCACTGTGAGGTCTACTACACCTGTTGTATTCAGCATTTCACTGTGAGGTCTACTACACCTGTTGTATTCAGCATTTCACTGTAAGGTCTACTACACCTGTTGTATTCAGCATTTCACTGTGAGGTCTACTACACCTGTTGTATTCAGCATTTCACTGTGAGGTCTATTACACCTGTTGTATTCAGCATTTCACTGTGAGGTCTACTACACCTGTTGTATTCAGCATTTCACTGTGAGGTCTACTACACCTGTTGTATTCAGCATTTCACTGTGAGGTCTACTACACCTGTTGTATTCAGCATTTCACTGTGAGGTCTACTACACCTGTTGTATTCAGCATTTCACTGTGAGGTCTACTACTCCTGTTGTATTCAGCATTTCACTGTAAGGTCTACTACACCTGTTGTATTCAGCGCATGTGACTAATAACATTTGATTTGATTTGATCCATAATAAACCCCAGGAAGAGTAGCTGCTGCCTTGGCAGGAACTAATGGGGATCCATAATAAACCCCAGGAAGAGTAGCTGCTGCCTTGGCAGGAACTAATGGGGATCCATAATAAACCCCAGGAAGAGTAGCTGCTGCCTTGGCAGGAACTAATGGGGACCCATAATAAACCCCAGGAAGAGTAGCTGCTGCCTTGGCAGGAACTAATGGAGATCCATAATAAACCCCAGGAAGAGTAGCTGCTGCCTCGGCAGGAACTAATGGGGATCCATAATAAACCCCAGGAAGAGTAGCCGCTGCCTTGGCAGGAACTAATGGGGATCCATAATAAACCCCAGGAAGAGTAGCTGCTGCCTTGGCAGGAACTAATGGGGATCCATAATAAACCCCAGGAAGAGTAGCTGCTGCCTTGGCAGGAACTAATGGGGATCCATAATAAACCCCAGGAAGTGTAGCTGCTGCCTTGGCAGGAACTATTGGAGATCCATAATAAACCCCAGGAAGAGTAGCTGCTGCCTTGGCAGGAACTAATGGGGATCCATAATAAACCCCAGGAAGAGTAGCTGCTGCCTTGGCAGGAACTAATGGGGATCCATAATAAACCCCAGGAAGAGTAGCTGCTGCCTTGGCAGGAACTAATGGGGATCCATAATAAACCCCAGGAAGAGTAGCTGCTGCCTTGGCAGGAACTAATGGGGATCCATAATAAACCCCAGGAAGAGTAGCTGCTGCCTTGGCAGGAACTAATGGGGATCCATAATAAACCCCAGGAAGAGTAGCTGCTGCCTTGACAGGAACTAATGAGGATCCATAATAAACCCAAGGAAGAGTAGCTGCTTCCTTGGCAGGAACTAATGGGGATCTATAATAAACCCCAGGAAGAGTAGCTGCTGCCTTGACAGGAACTAATGAGGATCCATAATAAACCCCAGGAAGAGTAGCTGCTGCCTTGGCAGGAACTAATGGGGATCCATAATAAACCCCAGGAAGAGTAGCTGCTGCCTTGGCAGGAACTAACGGGGATCCATAATAAACCCCAGGAAGAGTAGCTGCTGCCTTGGCAGGAACTAATGGGGATCCATAATAAACCCCAGGAAGAGTAGCTGCTGCCTTGGCAGGAACTAAATGGGGATCCATAATAAACCCCAGGAAGAGTAGCTGCTGCCTTGGCAGGAACTAATGGGGACCCATTATAAATACAAATACAAATAAAATGGCTTTCTAGCAATGATCAACAACCAACTTGACAGAGCTCGATGAATAAAAAAATAAATAATGTGCAAATATTTTACAATCCAGATGTGGAAAGCTCTTAGAGATTTACCCAGAAAGCCTCACAGCTGTAATCGCTGCCAAAGGTGATTCTAACATGTGTTGACTCATGATATCTATGGGGAATACTATTTCTGAATTTAATTTTCTGTAAATTCTCAAAAAACATTTAAACATGTTTTCACTTTGTCATCATGGGGTATTGTGTTTAGATGGATGAGAAAAAAATGATATTTAATAAATTTTGAATTCAGTTTTGTAACACAATGTGTAATAAGTCAAGGGGTATGAATACTTCCTGAAGGGGCTGTAATGTAATCTGTTTTACAGCTCTGAGGACGAGGGGTATGAATACTTCCTGAAGGGGCTGTAATGTAATCTGTGTTTTACAGCTCTGAGGACGAGGGGTATGAATACTTCCTGAAGGGGCTGTAATGTAATCTGTGTTTTACAGCTCTGAGGACGAGGGGTATGAATACTTCCTGAAGGGGCTGTAATGTAATCTGTGTTTTACAGCTCTGAGGACGAGGGGTATGAATACTTCCTGAAGGGGCTGTAATGTAATCTGTGTTTTACAGCTCTGAGGACGAGGGGTATGAATACTTCCTGAAGGGGCTGTAATGTAATCTGTGTTTTACAGCTCTGAGGACGAGGGGTATGAATACTTCCTGAAGGGGCTGTAATGTAATCTGTGTTTTACAGCTCTGAGGACATTGTGGTGAAGCTGAATGGCAGCCAGCTGACTATGGACTACCTGGAAGAGGTTGGTTTTAACGAGCCCATCCTGGTTCTGAAGAAGGACGGTCTGGGGATGTCCATGCCCGCTCCTACCTTCTACATCAATGATGTGGAGAAACATGTTGGTATGTATAGTCTCTGTCCACTGCTCTGACAGCTGTAGTAATACTTGGGATGTCCACGGTCTACATTTACGTCGGTAAAGACTGGACCTATGTTTCTAAATAACTCATTGTTTTCCTACAGGAAGTTACGTAGGACTACTTTACTGATCTCCTTCATCAGATCGCTCTCTCTTCCCCTCTCTCTCTCTTTTTAGCAAATGTTTTTGCTGGTGCCAGCGCACAGCTTTTCATATCACTCAGTCCAGTGGCAATCCACTGGCTAGTTTGCCTGTCTGTAAAGAGAAGGGCGGGCTGTACGTTGATCATGCTGCTCTGATTGGATAGAGTGATACTGTATTTCTCTGTCCATTCGCTGATGTATCATCAGGATGTGATAGTTTACTGGTGATAAACACTTCTCCAATCGTTGTTGAGATCTGATATTCCGTGCAGCGCTGGAGGAAACATAGGCCAATGTCATAGTACTATCATCAACCAATCACATTTCTCAAGTCCTTTTGGGCTAAATTCCATCTAAATTTGAAGAGGACAGTAATGACTTACAAAAAGCTTCTGATGAAGAGCTACACATAGCCAGCCATATTAGACTGATAGATATCAGCTACACATAGCCATATTAGACTGATAGATATCAGCTACACATAGCCAGCCATATTAGACTGATAGATATCAGCTACACATAGCCAGCCATATTAGACTGATAGATATCAGCTACACATAGCCAGCCATATTAGACTGATAGATATCAGCTACACATAGCCAGCCATATTAGACTGATAGATATCAGCTACACATAGCCAGCCATATTAGACTGATAGATATCAGCTACACATAGCCAGCCATATTAGACTGATAGATATCAGCTACACATAGCCAGCCATATTAGACTGATAGATATCAGCTACACATAGCCAGCCATATTAGACTGATAGATATCAGCTACACATAGCCAGCCATATTAGACTGATAGATATCAGCTACACATAGCCAGCCATATTAGACTGATAGATATCAGCTACACATAGCCAGCCATATTAGACTGATAGATATCAGCTACACATAGCCAGCCATATTAGACTGATAGATATCAGCTACACATAGCCAGCCATATTAGACTGATAGATATCAGCTACACATAGCCATATTAGACTGATAGATATCAGCTACACATAGCCAGCCTATTAGACTGATAGATATCAGCTACACATAGCCAGCCATATTAGACTGATAGATATCAGCTACACATAGCCAGCCATATTAGACTGATAGATATCAGCTACACATAGCCAGCCATATTAGACTGATAGATATCAGCTACACATAGCCAGCCATATTAGACTGATAGATATCAGCTACACATAGCCAGCCATATTAGACTGATAGATATCAGCTACACATAGCCATATTAGACTGATAGATATCAGCTACACATAGCCAGCCATATTAGACTGATAGATATCAGCTACACATAGCCGCCATATTAGACTGATAGATATCAGCTACACATAGCCAGCCATATTAGACTGATAGATATCAGCTACACATAGCCAGCCATATTAGACTGATAGATATCAGCTACACATAGCCAGCCATATTAGACTGATAGATATCAGCTACACATGCCAGCCATATTAGACTGATAGATATCAGCTACACATAGCCAGCCATATTAGACTGATAGATATCAGCTACACATAGCCAGCCATATTAGACTGATAGATATCAGCTACACATAGCCAGCCATATTAGACTGATAGATATCAGCTACACATAGCCATATTAGACTGATAGATATCAGCTACACATAGCCAGCCATATTAGACTGATAGATATCAGCTACACATAGCCAGCCATATTAGACTGATAGATATCAGCTACACATAGCCAGCCATATTAGACTGATAGATATCAGCTACACATAGCCAGCCATATTAGACTGATAGATATCAGCTACACATAGCCAGCCATATTAGACTGATAGATATCAGCTACACATAGCCAGCCATATTAGACTGATAGATATCAGCTACACATAGCCAGCCATATTAGACTGATAGATATCAGCTACACATAGCCAGCCATATTAGACTGATAGATATCAGCTACACATAGCCAGCCATATTAGACTGATAGATATCAGCTACACATAGCCAGCCATATTAGACTGATAGATATCAGCTACACATAGCCAGCCATATTAGACTGATAGATATCAGCTACACATAGCCAGCCATATTAGACTGATAGATATCAGCTACACATAGCCAGCCATATTAGACTGATAGATATCAGCTACACATAGCCAGCCATATTAGACTGATAGATATCAGCTACACATAGCCAGCCATATTAGACTGATAGATATCAGCTACACATAGCCAGCCATATTAGACTGATAGATATCAGCTACACATAGCCAGCCATATTAGACTGATAGATATCAGCTACACATAGCCAGCCATATTAGACTGATAGATATCAGCTACACATAGCCAGCCATATTAGACTGATAGATATCAGCTACACATAGGCAGCCATATTAGACTGATAGATATCAGCTACACATAGCCAGCCATATTAGACTGATAGATATCAGCTACACATAGCCAGCCATATTAGACTGATAGATATCAGCTACACATAGCCAGCCATATTAGACTGATAGATATCAGCTACACATAGCCAGCCATATTAGACTGATAGATATCAGCTACACATAGCCAGCCATATTAGACTGATAGATATCAGCTACACATAGCCAGCCATATTAGACTGATAGATATCAGCTACACATAGCCAGCCATATTAGACTGATAGATATCAGCTACACATAGCCAGCCATATTAGACTGATAGATATCAGCTACACATAGCCAGCCATATTAGACTGATAGATATCAGCTACACATAGCCAGCCATATTAGACTGATAGATATCAGCTACACATAGCCAGCCATATTAGACTGATAGATATCAGCTACACATAGCCAGCCATATTAGACTGATAGATATCAGCTACACATAGCCAGCCATATTAGACTGATAGATATCAGCTACACATAGCCAGCCATATTAGACTGATAGATATCAGCTACACATAGCCAGCCATATTAGACTGATAGATATCAGCTACACATAGCCAGCCATATTAGACTGATAGATATCAGCCACCTTATTTGTTGCTACTTCACTCAATCACGTTTTTTGTCCCTTCCTATTTTACCTTCCCTGAGACCAACCAGAAATATTTCCTTGGCCAAATTTCCCCAGGTTTTTATAAAATAGTCTCTCTTTTCTGCATCACCAACTTTTGCGCTAGACGAAAGAGCATCCTACCTGCGCCTCAATTAGTTGTTTCCTGAGCCCCTATTTCTCACAATGTTCTGCAAAATCATCCTGTTGTCCCACATTTGTGTATTTTAAATGTGGTCACCCTATATCAACTGTCAATTTACGGACACTCTTACAAATACTCGTATGGCCAGGTTGGCTCACCCCTAGAGGTTACTACATTGCTGACAGGAACCAGTAGTAATATGATTTGTCCACCAGAGAGCGCTGCTGTCAGCTGTTTTGATCTAGATCTCTGCTGACGCACTGAGCAGCCTAGTTAGCAACACATCTGGTACCTCTACTGCTGTATACTGAGCAGCCTAGTTAGCATCACATCTGGTACTGCTGTATACTGAGCAGCCTAGTTAGCATCACATCTTCTACTGCTGTATACTGAGCAGCCTAGTTAGCATCACATCTGGTACTGCTGTATACTGAGCAGCCTAGTTAGCATCACATCTGGTACTGCTGTATACTGAGCAGCCTAGTTAGCATCACATCTTCTACTGCTGTATACTGAGCAGCCTAGTTAGCATCACATCTTCTACTGCTGTATACTGAGCAGCCTAGTTAGCATCACATCTTCTACTGCTGTATACTGAGCAGCCTAGTTAGCATCACATCTTCTACTGCTGTATACTGAGCAGCCTAGTTAGCATCACATCTTCTACTGCTGTATACTGAGCAGCCTAGTTAGCAACACATCTTCTACTGCTGTATACTGAGCAGCCTAGTTAGCAACACATCTGGTACTGCTGTATACTGAGCAGCCTAGTTAGCATCACATCTGGTACTTCTACTGCTGTATACTGAGCAGCCTAGTTAGCAACACATCTGGTACTGCTGTATACTGAGCAGCCTAGTTAGCATCACATCTGGTACTGCTGTATACTGAGCAGCCTAGTTAGCAACACATCTGGTACCTCTACTGCTGTATACTGAGCAGCCTAGTTAGCATCACATCTGGTACTGCTGTATACTGAGCAGCCTAGTTAGCATCACATCTGCTACTGCTGTATACTGAGCAGCCTAGTTAGCAACACATCTTCTACTGCTGTATACTGAGCAGCCTAGTTAGCATCACATCTGGTACTTCTACTGCTGTATACTGAGCAGCCTAGTTAGCAACACATCTGGTACTGCTGTATACTGAGCAGCCTAGTTAGCATCACATCTGGTACTGCTGTATACTGAGCAGCCTAGTTAGCAACACATCTGGTACTCTACTGCTGTATACTGAGCAGCCTAGTTAGCATCACATCTGGCTACTGCTGTATACTGAGCAGCCTAGTTAGCATCACATCTGGTACTTCTACTGCTGTATACTGAGCAGCCTAGTTAGCATCACATCTGGTACTTCTACTGCTGTATACTGAGCAGCCTAGTTAGCAACACATCTGGTACTGCTGTATACTGAGCAGCCTAGTTAGCATCACATCTTCTACTGCTGTATACTGAGCAGCCTAGTTAGCATCACATCTGGTACTGCTGTATACTGAGCAGCCTAGTTAGCATCACATCTGGTACTGCTGTATACTGAGCAGCCTAGTTAGCATCACATCTTCTACTGCTGTATACTGAGCAGCCTAGTTAGCATCACATCTGGTACTGCTGTATACTGAGCAGCCTAGTTAGCATCACATCTTCTACTGCTGTATACTGAGCAGCCTAGTTAGCATCACATCTGGTACTGCTGTATACTGAGCAGCCTAGTTAGCATCACATCTTCTACTGCTGTATACTGAGCAGCCTAGTTAGCAACACATCTGGTACTGCTGTATACTGAGCAGCCTAGTTAGCAACACATCTGGTACTTCTACTGCTGTATACTGAGCAGCCTAGTTAGCATCACATCTTCTACTGCTGTATACTGAGCAGCCTAGTTAGCAACACATCTGGTACTGCTGTATACTGAGCAGCCTAGTTAGCATCACATCTGGTACTGCTGTATACTGAGCAGCCTAGTTAGCATCACATCTTCTACTGCTGTATACTGAGCAGCCTAGTTAGCATCACACCTTCTACTGCTGTATACTGAGCAGCCTAGTTAGCATCACATCTGGCTCTACTGCTGTATACTGAGCAGCCTAGTTAGCAACACATCTGCTACTGCTGTATACTGAGCAGCCTAGTTAGCATCACACCTGCTACTTCTACTGCTGTATACTGAGCAGCCTAGTTAGCATCACATCTGGTACTTCTACTGCTGTATACTGAGCAGCCTAGTTAGCAACACATCTTCTACTGCTGTATACTGAGCAGCCTAGTTAGCATCACATCTGCTACTTCTACTGCTGTATACTGAGCAGCCTAGTTAGCAACACATCTGGTACTGCTGTATACTGAGCAGCCTAGTTAGCAACACATCTTCTACTGCTGTATACTGAGCAGCCTAGTTAGCATCACATCTGCTACTTCTACTGCTGTATACTGAGCAGCCTAGTTAGCAACACATCTGGTACTGCTGTATACTGAGCAGCCTAGTTAGCAACACATCTGGTACTGCTGTATACTGAGCAGCCTAGTTAGCATCACATCTGCTACTTCTACTGCTGTATACTGAGCAGCCTAGTTAGCAACACATCTGGTACTGCTGTATACTGAGCAGCCTAGTTAGCAACACATCTGGTACTGCTGTATACTGAGCAGCCTAGTTAGCATCACATCTGCTACTTCTACTGCTGTATACTGAGAAGCCTAGTTAGCAACACATCTGGTACTGCTGTATACTGAGCAGCCTTGTTAGCATCACATCTGGTACTTCTACTGCTGTATACTGAGCAGCCTAGTTAGCAACACATCTGGTACTGCTGTATACTGAGCAGCCTAGTTAGCATCACATCTGGTACTTCTACTGCTGTATACTGAGCAGCCTAGTTAGCATCACATCTTCTACTGCTGTATACTGAGCAGCCTATTTAGCATCACATCTGGTACTTCTACTGCTGTATACTGAGCAGCCTAGTTAGCAACACATCTTCTACTGCTGTATACTGAGCAGCCTAGTTAGCATCACATCTGGTACTGCTGTATACTGAGCAGCCTAGTTAGCATCACATCTGGTACTGCTGTATACTGAGCAGCCTAGTTAGCATCACATCTGGTACTGCTGTATACTGAGCAGCCTAGTTAGCATCACATCTGGTACTGCTGTATACATAGCAGCCTAGTTAGCATCACATCTTCTACTGCTGTATACTGAGCAGCCTAGTTAGCATCACATCTTCTACTGCTGTATACTGAGCAGCCTAGTTAGCATCACATCTTCTACTGCTGTATACTGAGCAGCCTAGTTAGCATCACATCTGCGACTTCTACTGCTGTATACTGAGCAGCCTAGTTAGCATCACATCTGGTACTTCTACTGCTGTATACTGAGCAGCCTAGTTAGCAACACATCTGCTACTGCTGTATACTGAGCAGCCTAGTTAGCATCACACCTGCTACTTCTACTGCTGTATACTGAGCAGCCTATTTAGCATCACATCTGGTACTTCTACTGCTGTATACTGAGCAGCCTAGTTAGCAACACATCTTCTGCTGCTGTATACTGAGCAGCCTAGTTAGCATCACATATGCTACTTCTACTGCTGTATACTGAGCAGCCTAGTTAGCAACGCATCTGGTACTGCTGTATACTTAGCAGCCTTGTTAGCATCACATCTGGTACTTCTACTGCTGTATACTGAGCAGCCTAGTTAGCAACACATCTGGTACTGCTGTATACTGAGCAGCCTAGTTAGCAACACATCTGGTACTGCTCTATACTGAGCAGCCTAGTTAGCATCACATCTGCTACTTCTACTGCTGTATACTGAGAAGCCTAGTTAGCAACACATCTGGTACTGCTGTATACTGAGCAGCCTTGTTAGCATCACATCTGGTACTTCTACTGCTGTATACTGAGCAGCCTAGTTAGCAACACATCTGGTACTGCTGTATACTGAGCAGCCTAGTTAGCATCACATCTGGTACTTCTACTGCTGTATACTGAGCCATCACATCTGGTACTTCTACTGCTGTATACTGAGCAGCCTAGTTAGCATCACATCTTCTACTGCTGTATACTGAGCAGCCTATTTAGCATCACATCTGGTACTTCTACTGCTGTATACTGAGCAGCCTAGTTAGCAACACATCTTCTACTGCTGTATACTGAGCAGCCTAGTTAGCATCACATCTTCTACTGCTGTATACTGAGCAGCCTAGTTAGCATCACATCTTCTACTGCTGTATACTGAGCAGCCTAGTTAGCATCACATCTTCTACTGCTGTATACTGAGCAGCCTAGTTAGCATCACATCTTCTACTGCTGTATACTGAGCAGCCTAGTTAGCATCACATCTGGTACTGCTGTATACTGAGCAGCCTAGTTAGCATCACATCTGGTACTGCTGTATACTGAGCAGCCTAGTTAGCATCACATCTTCTACTGCTGTATACTGAGCAGCCTAGTTAGCAACACATCTGGTACTGCTGTATACTGAGCAGCCTAGTTAGCATCACATCTGGTACTGCTGTATACTGAGCAGCCTAGTTAGCATCACATCTTCTACTGCTGTATACTGAACAGCCTAGTTAGCATCACATCTGGTACTGCTGTATACTGAGCAGCCTAGTTAGCATCACATCTTCTACTGCTGTATACTGAGCAGCCTAGTTAGCATCACATCTTCTACTGCTGTATACTGAGCAGCCTAGTTAGCATCACATCTGCTACTTCTACTGCTGTATACTGAGCAGCCTAGTTAGCATCACATCTGGTACTGCTGTATACTGAGCAGCCTAGTTAGCATCACATCTTCTACTGCTGTATACTGAGCAGCCTAGTTAGCATCACATCTGGTACTGCTGTATACTGAGCAGCCTAGTTAGCATCACATCTTCTACTGCTGTATACTGAGCAGCCTAGTTAGCATCACATCTTCTACTGCTGTATACTGAGCAGCCTAGTTAGCATCACATCTGGTACTGCTGTATACTGAGCAGCCTAGTTAGCATCACATCTGGTACTTCTACTGCTGTATACTGAGCAGCCTAGTTAGCAACACATCTTCTACTGCTGTATACTGAGCAGCCTAGTTAGCATCACATCTTCTACTGCTGTATACTGAGCAGCCTAGTTAGCATCACATCTGGTACTGCTGTATACTGAGCAGCCTAGTTAGCATCACATCTGGTACTGCTGTATACTGAGCAGCCTAGTTAGCATCACATCTGGTACTGCTGTATACTGAGCAGCCTAGTTAGCATCACATCTGGTACTGCTGTATACATGAGCAGCCTAGTTAGCATCACATCTTCTACTGCTGTATACTGAGCAGCCTAGTTAGCATCACATCTTCTACTGCTGTATACTGAGCAGCCTAGTTAGCATCACATCTTCTACTGCTGTATACTGAGCAGCCTAGTTAGCATCACATCTGGTACTGCTGTATACTGAGCAGCCTAGTTAGCATCACATCTGGTACTGCTGTATACTGAGCAGCCTAGTTAGCATCACATCTTCTACTGCTGTATACTGAGCAGCCTAGTTAGCATCACATCTTCTACTGCTGTGTACTGAGCAGCCTAGTTAGCAACACATCTGGTACTGCTGTATACTGAGCAGCCTAGTTAGCATCACATCTGGTACTGCTGTATACTGAGCAGCCTAGTTAGCATCACATCTTCTACTGCTGTATACTGAACAGCCTAGTTAGCATCACATCTGGTACTGCTGTATACTGAGCAGCCTAGTTAGCATCACATCTTCTACTGCTGTATACTGAGCAGCCTAGTTAGCATCACATCTTCTACTGCTGTATACTGAGCAGCCTAGTTAGCATCACATCTGCTACTTCTACTGCTGTATACTGAGCAGCCTAGTTAGCATCACATCTGGTACTGCTGTATACTGAGCAGCCTAGTTAGCATCACATCTTCTACTGCTGTATACTGAGCAGCCTAGTTAGCATCACATCTTCTACTGCTGTATACTGAGCAGCCTAGTTAGCATCACATCTGGTACTGCTGTATACTGAGCAGCCTAGTTAGCATCACATCTGGTACTTCTACTGCTGTATACTGAGCAGCCTAGTTAGCATCACATCTTCTACTGCTGTATACTGAGCAGCCTAGTTAGCATCACATCTGGTACCTCTGTATACTGAGCAGCCTAGTTAGCATCACATCTTCTACTGCTGTCTACTGCTGTATACTGAGCAGCCTAGTTAGCATCACATCTGGTACTGCTGTATACTGAGCAGCCTAGTTAGCATCACATCTTCTACTGCTGTATACTGAGCAGCCTAGTTAGCATCACATCTTCTACTGCTGTATACTGAGCAGCCTAGTTAGCAACACATCTGGTACTGCTGTATACTGAGCAGCCTAGTTAGCATCACATCTGGTACTGCTGTATACTGAGCAGCCTAGTTAGCATCACATCTTCTACTGCTGTATACTGAGCAGCCTAGTTAGCATCACATCTGGTACTGCTGTATACTGAGCAGCCTAGTTAGCATCACATCTTCTACTGCTGTATACTGAGCAGCCTAGTTAGCATCACATCTTCTACTGCTGTATACTGAGCAGCCTAGTTAGCATCACATCTGCTACTTCTACTGCTGTATACTGAGCAGCCTAGTTAGCATCACATCTGGTACTGCTGTATACTGAGCAGCCTAGTTAGCATCACATCTTCTACTGCTGTATACTGAGCAGCCTAGTTAGCATCACATCTTCTACTGCTGTATACTGAGCAGCCTAGTTAGCATCACATCTGGTACTGCTGTATACTGAGCAGCCTAGTTAGCATCACATCTGGTACTTCTACTGCTGTATACTGAGCAGCCTAGTTAGCATCACATCTTCTACTGCTGTATACTGAGCAGCCTAGTTAGCATCACATCTGGTACCTCTGTATACTGAGCAGCCTAGTTAGCATCACATCTTCTACTGCTGTCTACTGCTGTATACTGAGCAGCCTAGTTAGCATCACATCTGGTACTGCTGTATACTGAGCAGCCTAGTTAGCAACACATCTGGTACTTCTACTGCTGTATACTGAGCAGCCTAGTTAGCATCACATCTGGTACTGCTGTATACTGAGCAGCCTAGTTAGCATCACATCTCTACTGCTGTATACTGAGCAGCCTAGTTAGCATCACATCTTCTACTGCTGTATACTGAGCAGCCTAGTTAGCATCACATCTGGTACTGCTGTATACTGAGCAGCCTAGTTAGCATCACATCTTCTACTGCTGTATACTGAGCAGCCTAGTTAGCATCACATCTGTGACTTCTACTGCTGTATACTGAGCAGCCTAGTTAGCATCACATCTGGTACTTCTACTGCTGTATACTGAGCAGCCTAGTTAGCAACACATCTGGTACTGCTGTATACTGAGCAGCCTAGTTAGCATCACATCTGGTACTTCCCCTGCTGTATACTGAGCAGCCTAGTTAGCATCACATCTGCTACTTCTACTGCTGTATACTGAGCAGCCTAGTTAGCATCACATCTTCTACTGCTGTATACTGAGCAGCCTAGTTTGCATCAGATCTGGTACTTCCCCTGCTGTATACTGAGCAGCCTAGTTAGCATCACATCTGCTACTTCTACTGCTGTATACTGAGCAGCCTAGTTAGCATCACATCTGGTACTGCTGTATACTGAGCAGCCTAGTTAGCATCACATCTTCTACTGCTGTATACTGAGCAGCCTAGTTAGCGTCACATCTTCTACTGCTGTATACTGAGCAGCCTAGTTAGCATCACATCTTCTACTGCTGTATACTGAGCAGCCTAGTTAGCATCACATCTGGTACTGCTGTATACTGAGCAGCCTAGTTAGCATCACATCTGGTACTTCTACTGCTGTATACTGAGCAGCCTAGTTAGCATCACATCTGGTACTGCTGTATACTGAGCAGCCTAGTTAGCATCACATCTTCTACTGCTGTATACTGAGCAGCCTAGTTAGCATCACATCTGCTATACTGCTGTATACTGAGCAGCCTAGTTAGCATCACATCTGCTACTTCTACTGCTGTATACTGAGCAGCCTAGTTAGCATCACATCTGCTACTTCTACTGCTGTATACTGAGCAGCCTAGTTAGCATCACATCTGCTACTTCTACTGCTGTATACTGAGCAGCCTAGTTAGCATCACATCTGCTACTGCTGTATACTGAGCAGCCTAGTTAGCATCACATCTGCTACTGCTGTATACTGAGCAGCCTAGTTAGCATCACATCTGGTACTTCTACTGCTGTATACTGAGCAGCCTAGTTAGCATCACATCTGGTACTGCTGTATACTGAGCAGCCTAGTTAGCATCACATCTGGTACTGCTGTATACTGAGCAGCCTAGTTAGCATCACATCTTCTACTGCTGTATACTGAGCAGCCTAGTTAGCATCACATCTTCTACTGCTGTATACTGAGCAGCCTAGTTAGCATCACATCTTCTACTGCTGTATACTGAGCAGCCTAGTTAGCAGCACATCTGGTACTGCTGTATACTGAGCAGCCTAGTTAGCATCACATCTTCTACTGCTGTATACTGAGCAGCCTAGTTAGCATCACATCTGGTACTGCTGTATACTGAGCAGCCTAGTTAGCATCACATCTTCTACTGCTGTATACTGAGCAGCCTAGTTAGCATCACATCTTCTACTGCTGTATACTGAGCAGCCTAGTTAGCATCACATCTTCTACTGCTGTATACTGAGCAGCCTAGTTAGCAACACATCTGGTACTGCTGTATACTGAGCAGCCTAGTTAGCATCACATCTGGTACTGCTGTATACTGAGCAGCCTAGTTAGCATCACATCTTCTACTGCTGTATACTGAGCAGCCTAGTTAGCATCACATCTTCTACTGCTGTATACTGAGCAGCCTAGTTAGCATCACATCTGGTACTGCTGTATACTGAGCAGCCTAGTTAGCATCACATCTTCTACTGCTGTATACTGAGCAGCCTAGTTAGCATCACATCTGGACTTCTACTGCTGTATACTGAGCAGCCTAGTTAGCATCACATCTGGTACTTCTACTGCTGTATACTGAGCAGCCTAGTTAGCAACACATCTGGTACTGCTGTATACTGAGCAGCCTAGTTTGCATCAGATCTGGTACTTCCCCTGCTGTATACTGAGCAGCCTAGTTAGCATCACATCTGCTACTTCTACTGCTGTATACTGAGCAGCCTAGTTAGCATCACATCTTCTACTGCTGTATACTGAGCAGCCTAGTTTGCATCAGATCTGGTACTTCCCCTGCTGTATACTGAGCAGCCTAGTTAGCATCACATCTGCTACTTCTACTGCTGTATACTGAGCAGCCTAGTTAGCATCACATCTTCTACTGCTGTATACTGAGCAGCCTAGTTAGCATCACATCTGGTACTGCTGTATACTGAGCAGCCTAGTTAGCATCACATCTTCTACTGCTGTATACTGAGCAGCCTAGTTAGCATCACATCTTCTACTGCTGTATACTGAGCAGCCTAGTTAGCATCACATCTTCTACTGCTGTATACTGAGCAGCCTAGTTAGCATCACATCTGGTACTGCTGTATACTGAGCAGCCTAGTTAGCATCACATCTGGTACTTCTACTGCTGTATACTGAGCAGCCTAGTTAGCATCACATCTGGTACTGCTGTATACTGAGCAGCCTAGTTAGCATCACATCTTCTACTGCTGTATACTGAGCAGCCTAGTTAGCATCACATCTGCTATTTTACTGCTGTATACTGAGCAGCCTAGTTAGCATCACATCTGCTACTTCTACTGCTGTATACTGAGCAGCCTAGTTAGCATCACATCTGCTACTTCTACTGCTGTATACTGAGCAGCCTAGTTAGCATCACATCTGCTACTTCTACTGCTGTATACTGAGCAGCCTAGTTAGCATCACATCTGCTACTTCTACTGCTGTATACTGAGCAGCCTAGTTAGCATCACATCTGCTACTTCTACTGCTGTATACTAAGCAGCCTAGTTAGCATCACATCTGCTACTGCTGTATACTGAGCAGCCTAGTTAGCATCACATCTGATACTGCTGTATACTGAGCAGCCTAGTTAGCAACACATCTGGTACTTCTACTGCTGTATACTGAGCAGCCTAGTTAGCATCACATCTGGTACTGCTGTATACTGAGCAGCCTAGTTAGCATCACATCTTCTACTGCTGTATACTGAACAGCCTAGTTAGCATCACATCTGGTACTGCTGTATACTGAGCAGCCTAGTTAGCATCACATCTTCTACTGCTGTATAATGAGCAGCCTAGTTAGCATCACATCTTCTACTGCTGTATACTGAGCAGCCTAGTTAGCATCACATCTTCTACTGCTGTATACTGAGCAGCCTAGTTAGCAACACATCTGGTACTGCTGTATACTGAGCAGCCTAGTTAGCATCACATCTGGTACTGCTGTATACTGAGCAGCCTAGTTAGCATCACATCTCTACTGCTGTATACTGAGCAGCCTAGTTAGCATCACATCTTCTACTGCTGTATACTGAGCAGCCTAGTTAGCATCACATCTGGTACTGCTGTATACTGAGCAGCCTAGTTAGCATCACATCTTCTACTGCTGTATACTGAGCAGCCTAGTTAGCATCACATCTGTGACTTCTACTGCTGTATACTGAGCAGCCTAGTTAGCATCACATCTGGTACTTCTACTGCTGTATACTGAGCAGCCTAGTTAGCAACACATCTGGTACTGCTGTATACTGAGCAGCCTAGTTAGCATCACATCTGGTACTTCCACTGCTGTATACTGAGCAGCCTAGTTAGCATCACATCTGCTACTTCTACTGCTGTATACTGAGCAGCCTAGTTAGCATCACATCTTCTACTGCTGTATACTGAGCAGCCTAGTTTGCATCAGATCTGGTACTTCCCCTGCTGTATACTGAGCAGCCTAGTTAGCATCACATCTGCTACTTCTACTGCTGTATACTGAGCAGCCTAGTTAGCATCACATCTTCTACTGCTGTATACTGAGCAGCCTAGTTAGCATCACATCTGGTACTGCTGTATACTGAGCAGCCTAGTTAGCATCACATCTTCTACTGCTGTATACTGAGCAGCCTAGTTAGCGTCACATCTTCTACTGCTGTATACTGAGCAGCCTAGTTAGCATCACATCTTCTACTGCTTTATACTGAGCAGCCTAGTTAGCATCACATCTGGTACTGCTGTATACTGAGCAGCCTAGTTAGCATCACATCTGGTACTTCTACTGCTGTATACTGAGCAGCCTAGTTAGCATCACATCTGGTACTGCTGTATACTGAGCAGCCTAGTTAGCATCACATCTTCTACTGCTGTATACTGAGCAGCCTAGTTAGCATCACATCTGCTATTTTACTGCTGTATACTGAGCAGCCTAGTTAGCATCACATCTGCTACTTCTACTGCTGTATACTGAGCAGCCTAGTTAGCATCACATCTGCTACTTCTACTGCTGTATACTGAGCAGCCTAGTTAGCATCACATCTGCTACTTCTACTGCTGTATACTGAGCAGCCTAGTTAGCATCACATCTGCTACTTCTACTGCTGTATACTGAGCAGCCTAGTTAGCATCACATCTGCTACTTCTACTGCTGTATACTAAGCAGCCTAGTTAGCATCACATCTGCTACTGCTGTATACTGAGCAGCCTAGTTAGCATCACATCTGATACTGCTGTATACTGAGCAGCCTAGTTAGCAACACATCTGGTACTTCTACTGCTGTATACTGAGCAGCCTAGTTAGCATCACATCTGGTACTGCTGTATACTGAGCAGCCTAGTTAGCATCACATCTGGTACTGCTGTATACTGAGCAGCCTAGTTAGCATCACATCTTCTACTGCTGTATACTGAGCAGCCTAGTTAGCATCACATCTTCTACTGCTGTATACTGAGCAGCCTAGTTAGCATCACATCTTCTACTGCTGTTTACTGAGCAGCCTAGTTAGCAGCACATCTGGTACTGCTGTATACTGAGCAGCCTAGTTAGCATCACATCTTCTACTGCTGTATAATGAGCAGCCTAGTTAGCATCACATCTGGTACTGCTGTATACTGAGCAGCCTAGTTAGCATCACATCTTCTACTGCTGTATACTGAGCAGCCTAGTTAGCATCACATCTTCTACTGCTGTATACTGAGCAGCCTAGTTAGCATCACATCTTCTACTGCTGTATACTGAGCAGCCTAGTTAGCAACACATCTGGTACTGCTGTATACTGAGCAGCCTAGTTAGCATCACATCTTCTACTGCTGTATACTGAGCAGCCTAGTTAGCATCACATCTGGTACTGCTGTATACTGAGCAGCCTAGTTAGCATCACATCTTCTACTGCTGTATACTGAGCAGCCTAGTTAGCAACACATCTTCTACTGCTGTATACTGAGCAGCCTAGTTAGCAACACATCTGGTACTGCTGTATACTGAGCAGCCTAGTTAGCATCACATCTTCTACTGCTGTATAATGAGCAGCCTAGTTAGCATCACATCTCATCAACTCATTGCCATTTAAAGACCTGCTCACTATTGATTTTCCTCGTGTCTTGTATGTGTATTTAAGTTACATTGAAACTGTTTTTTATTAATCACTCCCAGGTCCAGACGTGGGTGTGGATGTGATAGATGTGACCAAGCAGACTGACAGTAAGATGAAGCTGAAGGACTTTGTAGATTACTACTACAGCACCAACAGGAAGAAAGTGTTAAACATTATCAACCTGGAGTTCTCTGACAAAAGGTAGGCACACACCTGAGAGGTACACTGACACCTGTTCTCATGATACACATGGTGCAGCACAACACCACTTCTCCTGACTTTCTCTGATACCTCAGATAACATTATGTCTCTGTCTCTCAGGATGGACAGTCCTCAGATCTGTTTATATAACATTATGTCTCTGTCTCTCAGGATGGACAGTCCTCAGATCTGTTTATATAACATTATGTCTCTGTCTCTCAGGATGGACAGTATAGTGGAGAGTCCACAGATTGTGCGGAGGTTGTCATGGGTAGAGAACTACTGGCCAGATGATGCTCTCCTGGGGAAACCCAAAGTCTCTAAGTACTGTTTGGTCGGCGTTAAAGACAGCTACACGGACTTCCACATCGAGTGTGGGGGGGCCTCCGTGTGGTACCACATCCTCAAGGTAGGACCCGGTTAATAACCTTATTTATCCAAGTAGGACCGGTTAATAACCTTATTTATCCAAGTAGGACCGGTTAATAACCTTATTAATCCAGGTAGAACCCGGTTAATAACCTTATTAATCCAGGTAGGACCCGGTTAATAACCTTATTTATCCAGGTAGGACGCCACGTGTGTGTTAGTTGACTATGCAAAAAAAAATTGCATTTCCAACACATGAATGTTTCTTATAAAAACAAGAAGTGATGCAGTCAGTCTCTCCTCAACTCTTAACCAAGAGAGACTGACATCCATAGTATTTATATCAGCCCTCTGATTACAATGAAGAGCAAGACGTGGCGCTCTGTTCTGGACCAGCTGCAGTCTTTCTTAACAGAACTGGACCACATGACTGGACAATAATCAAGACTAGACTAAACTAGAGCCTGCAGGACCTGCTTTGTGGTGTCAAAAAAGCAGAGCATCTCTTTATTACGGACAGACCTCTCCCCATCTTTACAACCATTGAATCTACAGTTGAAAAACAAGTTTTTAGACAAACTGAATTATCAAATTTACATAAGTATTCAGACCCTTTACTCAGTACTTTATTGAAGCACCTTTGTCAGCGATTACAGCCTCGAGTCTTCTTGGGTATGACGCTACAAGCTTGGCACACCTGTATTTGGGGAGATTCTCCCATTCTTCTCTGCAGATCCTCTCAAGCTCTGTCAGGTTGGATGGGGAGTGTTGCTGTTTGATCGGGTTCAAGTCCGGGCTTTGGCTGGACCACAACGGACATTTAGAGACTTGTCCCGAAGCCACTCCTGCGTTGTCTTGGCTGTGTGCTTAGGGTCGTTGTCCTGTTGGAAGGTGAACCTTCCAACGGGTCCCAGCAACTGATGCCATCCGCGTCACTGGATCCAAACTCTAAAGGTAGCTAGCTGGTAACTAAACTTGTTCAATAGACTTTCAAAACTTTCCAAAACAACAAACTGAGCTGTCCCTCGTTCCGCGTTCAATGGGAAATGTACACCTTTTCCAATGCACTTCTCAAGGAAGAATACTCGAGGTGTATTAGAAAACATTACTTCGTAGCAAGAATGAAATTAGCCGTAGAATGAATATGAACGAGTTCTGGGCATGTATTCACACAATGTCTCCGAGTTGGGCTGCTGATCTAGGATCAGTGTTTCCTTTTAGATCATAATGAATAAGATTACATGAACAGGGGGGGACCTGATCCCAGATCAGCTCTTGTTCTGTCTTCATGTTGTTGTTTCCAGAGGGGGACCTGATCCCAGATCAGCGCTGCTACAGCTCTTGTTCTGTCTTCATGTTGTTGTTTCCAGGGAGAGAAGATCTTCTTCCTGATCAAGCCCACGTCAGCCAACCTATCGCTGTACGAGCGCTGGAGGTCCTCAGCCAATCACACTGAGATGTTCTTCGCCGACCAGGTGGACAAGTGTTACAAATGTACTCTGAAGCAGGGGCAGACCCTATTCATACCCTCAGGTTAGTGCACTCTGAAGCAGGGGCAGACCCTATTCATACCCTCAGGTTAGTGCACTCTGAAGCAGGGACAGACCCTATTCATACCCTCAGGTTAGTGCACTCTGAAGCAGGGACAGACCCTATTCATACCCTCAGGTTAGTGCACTCTGAAGCAGGGGCAGACCCTATTCATACCCTCAGGTTAGTGCACTCTGAAGCAGGGACAGACCCTATTCATACCCTCAGGTTAGTGCACTCTGAAGCAGGGGCAGACCCTATTCATACCCTCAGGTTAGTGCACTCTGAAGCAGGGACAGACCCTATTCATACCCTCAGGTTAGTGCACTCTGAAGCAGGGGCAGACCCTATTCATACCCTCAGGTTAGTGCACTCTGAAGCAGGGGCAGACCCTATTCATACCCTCAGGTTAGTGCACTCTGAAGCAGGGACAGACCCTATTCATACCCTCAGGTTAGTGCACTCTGAAGCAGGGGCAGACCCTATTCATACCCTCAGGTTAGTGCACTCTGAAGCAGGGACAGACCCTATTCATACCCTCAGGTTAGTGCACTCTGAAGCAGGGGCAGACCCTATTCATACCCTCAGGTTAGTGCACTCTGAAGCAGGGGCAGACCCTATTCATACCCTCAGGTTAGTGCACTCTGAAGCAGGGGCAGACCCTATTCATACCCTCAGGTTAGTGCACTCTGAAGCAGGGACAGACCCTATTCATACCCTCAGGTTAGTGCACTCTGAAGCAGGGGCAGACCCTATTCATACCCTCAGGTTAGTGCACTCTGAAGCAGGGGCAGACCCTATTCATACCCTCAGGTTAGTGCACTCTGAAGCAGGGGCAGACCCTATTCATACCCTCAGGTTAGTGCACTCTGAAGCAGGGGCAGACCCTATTCATACCCTCAGGTTAGTGCACTCTGAAGCAGGGACAGACCCTATTCATACCCTCAGGTTAGTGCACTCTGAAGCAGGGACAGACCCTATTCATACCCTCAGGTTAGTGCACTCTGAAGCAGGGGCAGACCCTATTCATACCCTCAGGTTAGTGCACTCTGAAGCAGGGGCAGACCCTATTCATACCCTCAGGTTAGTGCACTCTGAAGCAGGGACAGACCCTATTCATACCCTCAGGTTAGTGCACTCTGAAGCAGGGACAGACCCTATTCATACCCTCAGGTTAGTGCACTCTGAAGCAGGGACAGACCCTATTCATACCCTCAGGTTAGTGCACTCTGAAGCAGGGGCAGACCCTATTCATACCCTCAGGTTAGTGCACTCTGAAGCAGGGGCAGACCCTATTCATACCCTCAGGTTAGTGCACTCTGAAGCAGGGGCAGACCCTATTCATACCCTCAGGTTAGTGCACTCTGAAGCAGGGGCAGACCCTATTCATACCCTCAGGTTAGTGCACTCTGAAGCAGGGGCAGACCCTATTCATACCCTCAGGTTAGTGCACTCTGAAGCAGGGACAGACCCTATTCATACCCTCAGGTTAGTGCACTCTGAAGCAGGGGCAGACCCTATTCATACCCTCAGGTTAGTGCACTCTGAAGCAGGGGCAGACCCTATTCATACCCTCAGGTTAGTGCACTCTGAAGCAGGGGCAGACCCTATTCATACCCTCAGGTTAGTGCACTCTGAAGCAGGGGCAGACCCTATTCATACCCTCAGGTTAGTGCACTCTGAAGCAGGGACAGACCCTATTCATACCCTCAGGTTAGTGCACTCTGAAGCAGGGACAGACCCTATTCATACCCTCAGGTTAGTGCACTCTGAAGCAGGGACAGACCCTATTCATACCCTCAGGTTAGTGCACTCTGAAGCAGGGGCAGACCCTATTCATACCCTCAGGTTAGTGCACTCTGAAGCAGGGGCAGACCCTATTCATACCCTCAGGTTAGTGCACTCTGAAGCAGGGACAAGAAATCTTCAAACCATCACATCAGAATCAGAAATCTGATCAGGGCTAAATTTAGTTATTCTCACAGTCACATTGGGAATAGAATCAGACCTGTTCTGATGTTGTCACATTGGGAATAGAATCAGACCTGTTCTGATGTTGTCACATTGGGAATAGAAGTGTATATAATGTGTGTATACTGTGTTAGTGTGTATATAATGTGTGTATACTGTGTTAGTGTGTATATAATGTGTGTATACTGTGTTAGTGTGTATGTAATGTGTGTGTAATGTGTTAGTGTGTAATGTGTTAGTGTGTATAATGTGTTAGTGTGTATATAATGTGTGTATTCTGTGTGGGTAATGTGTGTATGTAATGTGTGTATTCTGTGTTAGTGTGTATTCTGTGTGGGTGTGTATGTAATGTGTGTATTCTGTGTGGGTGTGTATGTAATGTGTGTATTATGTGTGGGTGTGTATGTAATGTGTGTATGTAATGTGTGTATTCTGTGTGTGTGTGTATATAGTGTGTATTCTGTGTGGGTGTGTATGTAATGTGTGTATGTAATGTGTGTATTCTGTGTGTGTGTGTATTCTGTGTGGGTGTGTATGTAATGTGTGTATTCTGTGTTAGTGTGTATATAGTGTGTATATAGTGTGTATTCTGTGTGGGTGTGTATGTAATGTGTGTATTCTGTGTTAGTGTGTATATAGTGTGTATATAGTGTGTATTCTGTGTGGGTGTGTATGTAATGTGTGTATATAGTGTGTATTCTGTGTTAGTGTGTATATAGTGTGTATATAGTGTGTATTCTGTGTGGGTGTGTATGTAATGTGTGTATATAGTGTGTATTCTGTGTGGGTGTGTATGTAATGTGTGTATGTAATGTGTGTATTCTGTGTGTGTGTGTATTCTGTGTGGGTGTGTATGTAATGTGTGTATATAGTGTGTATTCTGTGTTGGTGTGTATATAGTGTGTATATAGTGTGTATTCTGTGTGGGTGTGTATGTAATGTGTGTATATAGTGTGTATTCTGTGTTGGTGTGTATATAGTGTGTATTCTGTGTGGGTGTGTATGTAATGTGTGTATGTAATGTGTGTATTCTGTGTGTGTGTGTATTCTGTGTGGGTGTGTATGTAATGTGTGTATATAGTGTGTATTCTGTGTGGGTGTGTATGTAATGTGTGTATATAGTGTGTATTCTGTGTTGGTGTGTATGTAATGTGTGTATATAGTGTGTATTCTGTGTGGGTGTGTATGTAATGTGTGTATATAGTGTGTATTCTGTGTGGGTGTGTATGTAATATGTGTATATAGTGTGTATTCTGTGTTGGTGTGTATGTAATGTGTGTATATAGTGTGTATTCTGTGTGGGTGTGTATATAGTGTGTATATAGTGTGTATTCTGTGTGGGTGTGTATGTAATGTGTGTATATAGTGTGTATTCTGTGTTAGTGTGTATATAGTGTGTATATAGTGTGTATTCTGTGTGGGTGTGTATGTAATGTGTGTATATAGTGTGTATTCTGTGTGGGTGTGTATGTAATGTGTGTATATAGTGTGTATTCTGTGTGTGTGTGTATATAGTGTGTATTCTGTGTGTGTGTGTATTCTGTGTGTGTGTGTATTCTGTGTGGGTGTGTATGTAATGTGTGTATATAGTGTGTATTCTGTGTGGGTGTGTATGTAATGTGTGTATATAGTGTGTATTCTGTGTGTGTGTGTATATAGTGTGTATTCTGTGTGTGTGTGTATTCTGTGTGGGTGTGTATGTAATGTGTGTATATAGTGTGTATTCTGTGTGGGTGTGTATGTAATGTGTGTATATAGTGTGTATTCTGTGTGTGTGTGTATATAGTGTGTATTCTGTGTGTGTGTGTATTCTGTGTGGGTGTGTATGTAATGTGTGTGTGTGTATTCTGTGTGGGTGTGTATGTAATGTGTGTATATAGTGTGTATTCTGTGTGGGTGTGTATGTAATGTGTGTATATAGTGTGTATTCTGTGTGGGTGTGTATGTAATGTGTGTATATAGTGTGTATTCTGTGTGGGTGTGTATGTAATGTGTGTATTCTGTTCCCAGGTTGGATCAACGCTGTGCTGACTCCAGTGGACACTCTGGCCTTTTCTGGACACTTTGTCCACAACCTGAGTGTTGAGATGCAGATGAGGTGAGCACATCATTAGTATCAATGAGGACCTCCTGTAGCTAAGACTGTAGCTTTAAAGGTCAACTTCACTTCCTGATTTGGCCTAGTTTGTCATTAACGCTCATGAAGAAATGCTCATATTGGTCCCATGACTTGAATGGGATTTGTGCTACAAATGCTAAAATGTTAGCATGTGGAAACCGTGCCAGAGAAACTAAACCACAGCATGGATTGCTGTCATATCTTGTCCATAGACTGCTTACAGGGTCAGGAAACCAATATGTTATTTTAGGTGAACTATCCCTTTAAAAAATAGTTAAAAGTGTGTTTTCCTCTCCAGAGCGTACGAGGTGGAGAAGCGTCTGAAGGTCAACTGTCTGACTCCGTTCCCCAACTTTGAGACGGCCTGCTGGTACGTGGGACGACACCTGCTGGAGAGGTTCAAAGGTACATCACCGTTCTGTCTTTCTACAACTATTAGGCTTTCAGGTTTGGTTTCAGTCTTCCTCTTCCTCTGCTCAGCAGATGAGGACTTGGTTCTCCCTACGGTCTGCTCAGCAGATGAGGACTTGGTTCTCCCTACGGTCTGCTCAGCAGATGAGGAGATGGTTCTCCCTACGGTCTGCTCAGCAGATGAGGAGATGGTTCTCCCTACGGTCTGCTCAGCAGATGAGGAGATGGTTCTCCCTACGGTCTGCTCAGCAGATGAGGAGATGGTTCTCCCTACGGTCTGCTCAGCAGATGAGGACTTGGTTCTCCCTACGGTCTGCTCAGCAGATGAGGACTTGGTTCTCCCTACGGTCTGCTCAGCAGATGAGGACTTGGTTCTCCCTACGGTCTGCTCAGCAGATGAGGAGATGGTTCTCCCTACGGTCTGCTCAGCAGATGAGGAGAGGGTTCTCCCTACGGTCTGCTCAGCAGATGAGGACTTGGTTCTCCCTACGGTCTGCTCAGCAGATGAGGAGAGGGTTCTCCCTACGGTCTGCTCAGCAGATGAGGAGATGGTTCTCCCTACGGTCTGCTCAGCAGATGAGGACTTGGTTCTCCCTACGGTCTGCTCAGCAGATGAGGAGAGGGTTCTCCCTACGGTCTGCTCAGCAGATGAGGAGAGGGTTCTCCCTACGGTCTGCTCAGCAGATGAGGACTTGGTTCTCCCTACGGTCTGCTCAGCAGATGAGGACTTGGTTCTCCCTACGGTCTGCTCAGCAGATGAGGAGATGGTTCTCCCTACGGTCTGCTCAGCAGATGAGGAGATGGTTCTCCCTACGGTCTGCTCAGCAGATGAGGACTTGGTTCTCCCTACGGTCTGCTCAGCAGATGAGGACTTGGTTCTCCCTACGGTCTGCTCAGCAGATGAGGACTTGGTTCTCCCTACGGTCTGCTCAGCAGATGAGGAGATGGTTCTCCCTACGGTCTGCTCAGCAGATGAGGAGATGGTTCTCCCTACGGTCTGCTCAGCAGATGAGGACTTGGTTCTCCCTACGGTCTGCTCAGCAGATGAGGACTTGGTTCTCCCTACGGTCTGCTCAGCAGATGAGGAGATGGTTCTCCCTACGGTCTGCTCAGCAGATGAGGACTTGGTTCTCCCTACGGTCTGCTCAGCAGATGAGGACTTGGTTCTCCCTACGGTCTGCTCAGCAGATGAGGAGATGGTTCTCCCTACGGTCTGCTCAGCAGATGAGGAGATGGTTCTCCCTACGGTCTGCTCAGCAGATGAGGACTTGGTTCTCCCTACGGTCTGCTCAGCAGATGAGGAGATGGTTCTCCCTACGGTCTGCTCAGCAGATGAGGAGATGGTTCTCCCTACGGTCTGCTCAGCAGATGAGGAGATGGTTCTCCCTACGGTCTGCTCAGCAGATGAGGAGATGGTTCTCCCTACGGTCTGCTCAGCAGATGAGGACTTGGTTCTCCCTACGGTCTGCTCAGCAGATGAGGAGATGGTTCTCCCTACGGTCTGCTCAGCAGATGAGGACTTGGTTCTCCCTACGGTCTGCTCAGCAGATGAGGAGATGGTTCTCCCTACGGTCTGCTCAGCAGATGAGGAGATGGTTCTCCCTACGGTCTGCTCAGCAGATGAGGAGATGGTTCTCCCTACGGTCTGCTCAGCAGATGAGGACTTGGTTCTCCCTACGGTCTGCTCAGCAGATGAGGACTTGGTTCTCCCTACGGTCTGCTCAGCAGATGAGGAGATGGTTCTCCCTACGGTCTGCTCAGCAGATGAGGAGATGGTTCTCCCTACGGTCTGCTCAGCAGATGAGGACTTGGTTCTCCCTACGGTCTGCTCAGCAGATGAGGACTTGGTTCTCCCTACGGTCTGCTCAGCAGATGAGGAGATGGTTCTCCCTACGGTCTGCTCAGCAGATGAGGAGATGGTTCTCCCTACGGTCTGCTCAGCAGATGAGGACTTGGTTCTCCCTACGGTCTGCTCAGCAGATGAGGAGATGGTTCTCCCTACGGTCTGCTCAGCAGATGAGGACTTGGTTCTCCCTACGGTCTGCTCAGCAGATGAGGAGATGGTTCTCCCTACGGTCTGCTCAGCAGATGAGGACTTGGTTCTCCCTACGGTCTGCTCAGCAGATGAGGAGATGGTTCTCCCTACGGTCTGCTCAGCAGATGAGGACTTGGTTCTCCCTACGGTCTGCTCAGCAGATGAGGACTTGGTTCTCCCTACGGTCTGCTCAGCAGATGAGGAGATGGTTCTCCCTACGGTCTGCTCAGCAGATGAGGACTTGGTTCTCCCTACGGTCTGCTCAGCAGATGAGGAGATGGTTCTCCCTACGGTCTGCTCAGCAGATGAGGAGATGGTTCTCCCTACGGTCTGCTCAGCAGATGAGGACTTGGTTCTCCCTACGGTCTGCTCAGCAGATGAGGAGATGGTTCTCCCTACGGTCTGCTCAGCAGATGAGGACTTGGTTCTCCCTACGGTCTGCTCAGCAGATGAGGAGATGGTTCTCCCTACGGTCTGCTCAGCAGATGAGGACTTGGTTCTCCCTACGGTCTGCTCAGCAGATGAGGAGATGGTTCTCCCTACGGTCTGCTCAGCAGATGAGGACTTGGTTCTCCCTACGGTCTGCTCAGCAGATGAGGAGATGGTTCTCCCTACGGTCTGCTCAGCAGATGAGGACTTGGTTCTCCCTACGGTCTGCTCAGCAGATGAGGAGATGGTTCTCCCTACGGTCTGCTCAGCAGATGAGGACTTGGTTCTCCCTACGGTCTGCTCAGCAGATGAGGAGATGGTTCTCCCTACGGTCTGCTCAGCAGATGAGGAGATGGTTCTCCCTACGGTCTGCTCAGCAGATGAGGACTTGGTTCTCCCTACGGTCTGCTCAGCAGATGAGGACTTGGTTCTCCCTACGGTCTGCTCAGCAGATGAGGAGATGGTTCTCCCTACGGTCTGCTCAGCAGATGAGGAGAGGGTTCTCCCTACGGTCTGCTCAGCAGATGAGGAGATGGTTCTCCCTACGGTCTGCTCAGCAGATGAGGAGATGGTTCTCCCTACGGTCTGCTCAGCAGATGAGGAGATGGTTCTCCCTACGGTCTGCTCAGCAGATGAGGAGTTGGATGCTCTAATATTATTACAGTCATTAAAAGTCTGCGTGGCGTCGTTCACAGATGATTCGGTTTAAAAGGTCTGGCACAGGTACAATCACCAGCTCTCTCTCTGTGTGTTTTAACTCCTCTCAGCTGGCCAGACAACTCTGTTTACATTTCCACTGAACGCTTTTTCTCTCTGTTGTAATATGGCCAGATTGCCTTCTACTGATCACAACATACTGTATAGGCTCTGGTCAGTAGTTGTGCACTATGTAGGGCTCTGGTCAGTAGTTGTGCACTATGTAGGGCTCTGGTCAGTAGTTGTGCACTATGTAGGGCTCTGGTCAGTAGTTGTGCACTATGTAGGGCTCTGGTCAGTAGTTGTGCACTATGTAGGGCTCTGGTCAGTAGTTGTGCACTATGTAGGGCTCTGGTCAGTAGTTGTGCACTATGTAGGGCTCTGGTCAGTAGTTGTGCACTATGTAGTGCTCTGGTCAGTAGTTGTGCACTATGTAGGGCTCTGGTCAGTAGTTGTGCACTATGTAGGGCTCTGGTCAGTAGTTGTGCACTATGTAGGGCTCTGGTCAGTAGTTGTGCACTATGTAGGGCTCTGGTCAGTAGTTGTGCACTATGTAGGGCTCTGGTCAGTAGTTGTGCACTATGTAGTGCTCTGGTCAGTAGTTGTGCACTATGTAGGGCTCTGGTCAGTAGTTGTGCACTATGTAGTGCTCTGGTCAGTAGTTGTGCACTATGTAGGGAATAGGGTGTCATCTGGGATGCAGACTATAAGACCACAGTGGTTTATATCCCGTTATTCTCTTATGGAGGTGAAACATACAGGTATTTTCTCTGTGTGTTAGTCAAATGGGGTATTTATCCCATTATTTTCCCATGGAGGTGAAACGATCCCCAATTCTACACGACAGAAAATCTTGTCTACATAATCAGAAAGTTCAGTAATGTTGCACCCCGAAGAACAGACCCCAGGTAGAGCTGTACTCCCTAACCTTTACCCCACCTACCCCATGCCTTAACCCTTCCCACCTGGCCAGGGTTCCATCTACTTTCGCTGCCTCTCTTTGCTTTGCGTTAAGCTACAGGACTGTTTCGCTAGCACAGACTGGAATATGTTCCGGGAGGGTACCACATCAGTCACCGGATTCATTAATAAGTACATCGACGACGCAGTCCCCACAGTGACATAAACTCAGCAAAAAAAAGAAACGTCCCTTTTTCAGGACCCTGTCTTTCAAAGATAATTCATAAACATCCAAATAACTTCACAGATCTTCATTGTAAAGGGTTTAAACACTGTTTCCCATGCTTGTTCAATGAACCATAAACAATCAATGAACATGCACCTGTGGAACGGTCGTTAAGACACTAACAGCTTACAGACGGTAGGCAATTAAGGTCACAGTTATGAAAACTTAGGACACTAAAGAGGCCTTTCTACTGACTCTGAAAAACACCAAAAGAAAGATGCCCAGGGTCCCTGCTCATCTGCGTGAACGTGCCTTAAGCATGCTGCAAGGAGTCATGAGGACTGCAGATGTGGCCAGGGCAATAAATTGCAATGTCTGTACTGTGAGACGCCTAAGACAGCGCTACAGGGAGACAGGATGGACAGCTGATTGTCCTCGCAGTGGCAGACCACGTGTAACAAACACCTGCACAGGATCGGTACATCCGAACATCAAACCTGCGGGACAGGTACAGGATGGCAACAACAACTGCCCGAGTTACACCAGGAACGCACAATCCCTCCATCAGTGCTCAGACTGTCCGCAATAGGCTGAGAGAGGCTGGACTGAGGGCTTGTAGGCCTGTTGTAAGGCAGGTCCTCGCCAGACATCACCGGCAACAACGTCGCCTATGGGCACAAACCCACCGTCGCTGGACCAGACAGGACTGGCAAAAAGTACTCTTCACTGACGAGTCGCGGTTTTGTCTCACCAGGGGTGATGGTCGGATTCGCGTTTATCATCGAAGGAATGAGCGTTACACCGAGGCCTGTACTTTGGAGCGGGATCGATTTGGAGGTGGAGGGTCCGTCATGGTCTGGGGCGGTGTGTCACAGCATCATCGGACTGAGCTTGTTGTCATTGCAGGCAATCTCAACGCTGTGCGTTACAGGGAAGACATCCTTCTCCCTCATGTGGTACCCTTCCTGCAGGCTCATCCTGACATGATCCTCCAGCATGACAATGCCACCAGCCATACTACTCTGTCTGTGCGTGATTTCCTGCAAGACAGGAGTGTCAGTGTTCTGCCATGGCCAGCGAAGAGCCCGGATCTCTATCCCATTGAGCACGTCTGGGACCTGTTGGATCGGAGGGTGAGGGCTAGGGCCATTCCCCCCAGAAATGTCTGGGAACTTGCAGGTGCCTTGGTGGAAGAGTGGGGTAACATCTCACAGCAAGAACTGGCAAATCTGGTGCAGTCCATGAGGAGGAGATTCCCTGCAGTATTTAATGCAGCTGGTGGCCACACCAGATACTGACTGTTACTTTTGATTTTGACACCCCCCCCCCCTTTCAAATATTTACACACGTTAAGTTTGCTGAAAATAAACACAGTTGACAGTGAGAGGACGTTCATTTTTTTGCAGAGTTTACAGGCAACATTCGTACTGAGCTAAAGGCTGGAGCTGCCGCTTTCAAGGAGTGGGACAGTAATCCGGACGGTTAGAAGAAGTCAAAATATATTTTTATATTTGCTACTCTGATCCTGAACACTGGAGCCCCTCAGGGGTGCGTGCTTATTCCCCTCCTGTACTCCCTGTTCACCCACGACTGCATAGCTAAACACGACTCCAAACTTGATGTGTTTGGACCGTGATAGATCATACGGTTCAGTAGTATCTGTAAAGTGACCCATCCGGTTCAGTAGTATCTGTAAAGTGACCCATCCGGTTCAGTAGTATCTGTAAAGTGACCCATACGGTTCAGTAGTATCTGTAAAGTGACCCATCCGGTTCAGTAGTATCTGTAAAGTGACCCATCCGGTTCAGTAGTATCTGTAAAGTGGCCCATCCGGCTCAGTAGTATCTGTAAAGTGACCCATCCGGTTCAGTAGTATCTGTAAAGTGACCCATCCGGTTCAGTAGTATCTGTAAAGTGACCCATCCGGTTCAGTAGTATCTGTAAAGTGACCCATACGGTTCAGTAGTATCTGTAAAGTGACCCATCCGGTTCAGTAGTATCTGTAAAGTGACCCATCCGGTTCAGTAGTATCTGTAAAGTGACCCATCCGGTTCAGTAGTATCTGTAAAGTGACCCATCCGGTTCAGTAGTATCTGTAAAGTGACCCATCCGGTTCAGTAGTATCTGTAAAGTGACCCATCCGGTTCAGTAGTATCTGTAAAGTGACCCATCCGGTTCAGTAGTATCTGTAAAGTGACCCATCCGGTTCAGTAGTATCTGTAAAGTGACCCATACGGTTCAGTAGTATCTGTAAAGTGACCCATCCGGTTCAGTAGTATCTGTAAAGTAGCCCAGTTTCTTCCCTGGCCTGTCTGGTTTAGTTACTTTTCAGTGGTGGCATGTTTTTCAGTGTGCTAAGTATTTTCTGATATGACACTTGTATCTGCCCCTGTGTCAATCTTAAAGTCTGTTGTAGTACCTTTTATTTGCAGGCTGGCTGGGAGGGAGGGAGACAGGCAGGCTGGGAGGGAGGGAGTGAGGGAGGGAGACAGGCAGGCTGGGAGGGAGGGAGGGAGACAGGCAGGCTGGGAGGGAGGGAGGGAGACAGACAGGCAGGCTGGGAGGGAGGGAGGGAGGGAGGCAGGCTGGGAGGGAGGGAGACAGGCAGGCTGGGAGGGAGGGAGACAGGCTGGGAGGGAGGGAGGGAGACAGGCTGGGAGGGAGGGAGGGAGACAGGCTGGGAGGGAGGGAGGGAGACAGGCTGGGAGGGAGGGAGACAGGCAGGCTGGGAGGGAGGGAGACAGGCAGGCTGGGAGGGAGGGAGACAGGCAGGCTGGCTGGGAGGGAGACAGGCAGGTAGGGAGGGAGGGAGACAGGCAGGCTGGCTGGGAGGGAGACAGGCAGGTAGGGAGGGAGGGAGACAGGCAGGCTGGGAGGGAGGGAGGGAGACAGGCAGGCTGGGAGGGAGGGAGACAGGCTGGGAGGGAGGGAGGGAGACAGGCTGGGAGGGAGGGAAGCAGGCTGGGAGGGAGGGAGACAGGCAGGCTGGCTGGGAGGGAGGGAGACAGGCAGGCTGGGAGGGAGGGAGTGAGGGAGGGAGACAGGCAGGCTGGGAGGGAGGGAGTGAGGGAGGGAGACAGGCAGGCTGGGAGGGAGGGAGGGAGACAGGCAGGCTGGGAGGGAGGGAGGGAGACAGACAGGCAGGCTGGGAGGGAGGGAGGGAGGCAGGCTGGGAGGGAGGGAGACAGGCAGGCTGGGAGGGAGGGAGACAGGCAGGCTGGGAGGGAGGGAGGGAGACAGGCAGGCTGGGAGGGAGGGAGGGAGACAGGCAGGCTGGGAGGGAGGGAGGCAGGCAGGCTGGCTGGGGGGGAGACAGGCAGGCTGGGAGGGAGGGAGGCAGGCAGGCTGGCTGGGGGGGGAGACAGGCAGGCAGGCTGGGAGGGAGGGAGACAGGCAGGCTGGCTGGGAGGGAGGGAGACAGGCAGGCTGGGAGGGAGGGAGGGAGGCAGGCAGGCTGGGAGGGAGGGAGACAGGCTGGGAGGGAGGGAGGGAGACAGGCTGGGAGGGAGGGAGGGAGACAGGCAGGCTGGGAGGGAGGGAGACAGGCAGGCTGGGAGGGAGGGAGACAGGCTGGGAGGGAGGGAGGGAGACAGGCTGGGAGGGAGGGAGGGAGACAGGCAGGCTGGGAGGGAGGCAGGCAGGCTGGGAGGGAGGGAGACAGGCTGGGAGGGAGGGAGGGAGACAGGCTGGGAGGGAGGGAGGGAGACAGGCAGGCTGGGAGGGAGGGAAACAGGCAGGCTGGGAGGGAGGGAGGGAGACAGGCTGGGAGGGAGGGAAACAGGCAGGCTGGGAGGGAGGGAGGGAGACAGGCAGGCTGGGAGGGAGGGAGGCAGGCAGGCTGGGAGGGAGGGAGGCAGGCAGGCAGGCTGGGAGGGAGGGAGGGAGGGAGACAGGCTGGGAGGGAGGGAGGGAGACAGGCTGGGAGGGAGGGAGGGAGGGAGACAGGCTGGGAGGGAGGGAGGGAGACAGGCAGGCTGGGAGGGAGGGAGGGAGACAGGCAGGCTGGCTGGGAGGGAGGGAGACAGGCAGGCTGGGAGGGAGGGAGGGAGGCAGGCAGGCTGGGAGGGAGGGAGACAGGCTGGGAGGGAGGGAGGGAGGGAGGGAGGGAGGGAGGGAGGGAGGGAGGGAGACAGGCTGGGAGGGAGGGAGGGAGGGAGACAGGCAGACTGGCTGGGAGGGAGGGAGGGAGGGAGGGAGGCAGGCAGGCTGGGAGGGAGGGAGACAGGCAGGCTGGGAGGGAGGGAGACAGGCTGGGAGGGAGGGAGGGAGACAGGCTGGGAGGGAGGGAGGGAGGGAGACAGGCAGGCTGGGAGGGAGTGAGACAGGCAGGCTGGGAGGGAGGGAGGGAGGCAGGCAGGCTGGGAGGGAGGGAGGGAGACAGGCAGGCTGGGAGGGAGGGAGACAGGCAGGCTGGGAGGGAGGGAGACAGGCAGGCTTGGAGGGAGGGAGACAGGCTGGGAGGGAGGGAGGGAGACAGGCTGGGAGGGAGGGAGGGAGACAGGCTGGGAGGGAGGGAGGGAGGCAGGCAGGCTGGGAGGGAGGGAGACAGGCAGGCAGGCTGGCTGGGAGGGAGACAGGCAGGTAGGGAGGGAGACAGGCAGGCTGGGAGGGAGGGAGACAGGCTGGGAGGGAGGGAGGGAGACAGGCTGGGAGGGAGGGAGGCAGGCTGGGAGGGAGGGAGACAGGCAGGCTGGGAGGGAGGGAGGGAGGGAGGGAGGCAGGCTGGGAGGGAGGGAGACAGGCAGGCAGGCTGGGAGGGAGGGAGACAGGCAGGCTGGGAGGGAGGGAGACAGGCAGGCTGGCTGGGAGGGAGACAGGCAGGTAGGGAGGGAGACAGGCAGGCTGGGAGGGAGGGAGGGAGACAGGCAGGCTGGGAGGGAGGGAGACAGGCTGGGAGGGAGGGAGGGAGACAGGCTGGGAGGGAGGGAGGCAGGCTGGGAGGGAGGGAGACAGGCAGGCTGGGAGGGAGGGAGGGAGGGAGGCAGGCTGGGAGGGAGGGAGACAGGCAGGCAGGCTGGGAGGGAGGGAGGCAGGCTGGGAGGGAGGGAGGGAGGGAGACAGGCAGGCTGGGAGGGAAGGAGGGAGACAGGCAGGCTGGGAGGGAGGGAGGCAGGCAGGCTGGGAGGGAGGGAGGCAGGCAGGCTGGGAGGGAGGGAGGCAGGCAGGCTGGGAGGGAGGGAGGGAGGCAGGCAGGCTGGGAGGGAGGGAGGCAGGCAGGCTGGGAGGGAGGCAGGCAGGCTGGGAGGGAGGGAGGCAGGCAGGCTGGGAGGGAGGGAGGGAGGGAGACAGGCAGGCTGGGAGGGAAGGAGGGAGACAGGCAGGCTGGGAGGGAGGGAGGCAGGCAGGCTGGGAGGGAGGGAGGCAGGCAGGCTGGGAGGGAGGGAGGCAGGCAGGCTGGGAGGGAGGGAGGCAGGCAGGCTGGGAGGGAGGGAGGCAGGCAGGCTGGGAGGGAGGCAGGCAGGCTGGGAGGGAGGGAGGCAGGCAGGCTGGGAGGGAGGGAGGGAGGGAGGGAGGCAGGCAGGCTGGGAGGGAGGGAGGCAGGCAGGCTGGGAGGGAGGGAGACAGGCAGGCTGGGAGGGAGGGAGACAGGCAGGCTGGGAGGGAGGGAGGGAGACAGGCAGGCTGGGAGGGAGACAGGCAGGCAGGCTGGGAGGGAGACAGGCAGGCAGGCTGGGAGGGAGACAGGCAGGCAGGCTGGGAGGGAGACAGGCAGGCTGGGAGGGAGGGAGGCAGGCAGGCAGGCTGGGAGGGAGACAGGCAGGCTGGGAGGGGGGGAGGCAGGCAGGCAGGCTGGGAGGGAGACAGGCAGGCTGGGAGGGAGGGAGACAGGCAGGCTGGGAGGGAGGGAGACAGGCAGGCTGGGAGGGAGGGAGGCAGACAGGCTGGGAGGGAGGGAGACAGGCAGGCTGGGAGGGAGGGAGACAGGCAGGCTGGGAGGGAGGGAGGCAGACAGGCTGGGAGGGAGACAGGCAGGCTGGGAGGGAGGGAGGCAGGCAGGCTGGGTGGGAGGGGGACAGGCAGGCTGGGAGGGAGGGAGACAGTTAGGCTGGGAGGGAGGGAGACAGGCAGGCTGGGAGGGAGGGAGACAGGCAGGCTGGGAGGGAGGGAGGCAGACAGGCTGGGAGGGAGACAGGCAGGCTGGGAGGGAGGGAGGCAGGCAGGCTGGGTGGGAGGGGGACAGGCAGGCTGGGAGGGAGGGAGACAGGCAGGCTGGGAGGGAGGGAGACAGGCAGGCTGGGAGGGAGGGAGGCATGTGTCTGATTTAAACGGCCTTCAGCTTGCAGTAACATCTTCCAGGATTTTACTCGTCTAATCAGATGTTTTCTGTTATTAAACCAGAGTGAATTCAGTTTCAACAGAGATTTATATCTTCCCTGTGGCTCAGTTGGTAGAGCATGCTGTGTGCAACGCCAGGGTTGTGGGTTTGATTCCCACGGGGGGCCAGTATAAAAAATGCATGAAATGAAATGAAATGTATATATTCACTACTGTAAGTCGCTCTGGATAAGAGCGTCTGCTAAATGACTAAAATGTAGATGTATATTTCCCTGCTGTCTGTGTATGAAATGTATGGTGACCGGGCTTTGAAACGTGATGCTTTGATTGGTTAATTAGTTTACTGACAACAGTTAGACTAGAGGGAGGCTTTCTCTTACAGTAGAAAGAGGCTTTTATGAAAAACGAGTCTTCAACTCAATGTTCTCACAGTGAATGAACAGAATCCAATTCATTTAACCTTTATTTGAACAGTTTGTCCCTTTGAGGTTAAATGACCTGCTGTCTAACAGTATTCTGTCTTGTTGCAGGTTTACACAAGTCCAACAAGCAACCAGCTGCCTACCTGGTCCACGGAGCTAAGATCATCAACGGAGCTTTTAGAGCTTGGACCAAAAAACAGGTCACTTTTGTTACCTCACCGATCACTTCCACCTTTATAATGGACAATATGTCCTGTTGTCCTTCTTTCTTTCTTTCCACAGTCTTTAGAGAGTAAGCGTCTCGATGTCCTGTCTACCAATATCAGCTGCTACTACAGCTACCTATCGTTCTGTTGACTGTGTTTCATGTACCCGGTCTCTCCTCCTGACTGTGTTTCATGTACCCGGTCTCTCCTCCAGGTTCTGACTGTGTTTCATGTACCCGGTCTCTCCTCCAGGCTCTGTTGACTGTGTTTCATGTACCCGGTCTCTCCTCCTGACTGTGTTTCATGTACCCGGTCTCTCCTCCAGGTTCTGTTGACTGTGTTTCATGTACCCGGTCTCTCCTCCAGGCTCTGTTGACTGTGTTTCATGTACCCGGTCTCTCCTCCAGGCTCTGTTGTCTGTGTTTCATGTACCGGTCTCTCCTCCAGGTTCTGACTATGTTTCATGTACCCGGTCTCTCCTCCAGGTTCTGACTATGTTTCATGTACCCGGTCTCTCCTCCTGACTGTGTTTCATGTACCCGGTCTCTCCTCCAGGTTCTGACTGTGTTTCATGTACCCGGTCTCTCCTCCAGGCTCTGTTGACTGTGTTTCATGTACCCGGTCTCTCCTCCTGACTGTGTTTCATGTACCCGGTCTCTCCTCCAGGCTCTGTTGACTGTGTTTCATGTACCCGGTCTCTCCTCCTGACTGTGTTTCATGTACCCGGTCTCTCCTCCAGGTTCTGACTGTGTTTCATGTACCCGGTCTCTCCTCCAGGCTCTGTTGACTGTGTTTCATGTACCCGGTCTCTCCTCCTGACTGTGTTTCATGTACCCGGTCTCTCCTCCAGGCTCTGTTGACTGTGTTTCATGTACCCGGTCTCTCCTCCTGACTGTGTTTCATGTACCCGGTCTCTCCTCCAGGCTCTGTTGACTGTGTTTCATGTACCCGGTCTCTCCTCCTGACTGTGTTTCATGTACCCGGTCTCTCCTCCAGGCTCTGTTGTCTGTGTTTCATGTACCCGGTCTCTCCTCCTGACTGTGTTTCATGTACCCGGTCTCTCCTCCAGGCTCTGTTGACTGTGTTTCATGTACCCGGTCTCTCCTCCAGGCTCTGTTGACTGTGTTTCATGTACCCGGTCCTCCTGACTGTGTTTCATGTACCCGGTCTCTCCTCCTGACTGTGTTTCATGTACCCGGTCTCTCCTCCAGGTTCTGTTGACTGTGTTTCATGTACCCGGTCTCTCCTCCAGGTTCTGACTGTGTTTCATGTACCCGGTCTCTCCTCCAGGTTCTGACTGTGTTTCATGTACCCGGTCTCTCCTCCTGACTGTGTTTCATGTACCCGGTCTCTCCACCAGGCTCTGTTGACTGTGTTTCATGTACCCGGTCTCTCCACCAGGCTCTGTTGACTGTGTTTCATGTACCCGGTCTCTCCTCCAGGTTCTGACTGTGTTTCATGTACCCGGTCTCTCCTCCTGACTGTGTTTCATGTACCCGGTCTCTCCTCCAGGTTCTGACTGTGTTTCATGTACCCGGTCTCTCCTCCAGGTTCTGACTGTGTTTCATGTACCCGGTCTCTCCTCCTGACTGTGTTTCATGTACCCGGTCTCTCCTCCTGACTGTGTTTCATGTACCCGGTCTCTCCTCCAGGTTCTGACTGTGTTTCATGTACCCGGTCTCTCCTCCTGACTGTGTTTCATGTACCCGGTCTCTCCTCCAGGCTCTGTTAGAACATGAAGATGAGCTTCCAGAGAACATGAAGCCCACTCAGCTCATCAAGGACCTGGCCAAGGAGATCAGGATCTCAGAGGTACGACTCTCCCCTGCTCAACGCTACCATGCCCTGTCCTTGCCTGCTCTGTACTGTACTGATGTATTCTACTGGCCAGGTTTCCAGTGGCCTGTTGTTGTTGGAGCGATACATAGAGCATACCTGACATTAACAGTACAGACATAACCTATACAGTTCAAGTTGGAAGTTTACATACATTTAGGTTGGAGTCATTAAAACTCGTTTTTCAATCACTCCACAAATTTCTTGTTAACAAACTATAGTTTTGGCAAGTCGGTTAGGACATCTACTTCGTGCATGACACAAGTTATTCTTCCAACAATTGTTTACAGACAGATTATTTCACTTATAATTCACTGTATCACAATTCCAGTGGGTCAGAAGTTTACATACACTAAGTTGACTGTGTCTTTAAACAGCTTGGAAAATTCCAGGAAATGATGTCATGGCTTTAGAAACTTCTGATAGGCTAATTGACATAATTTGAGTCAATTGGAGGTGTACCTGTGGATGTATTTCAAGGCCTACCTTCAAACTCAGTACCTCTTTGCTTGACATCATGGACAAATGAAAAGAAATCAGCCAAGACCTCAGAAAAAAAATTGTAGACCTCCACAAGTCTGGTTCATCCTTGGGAGCAATTTCCAAACGCCTGAAGGTACCACGTTCATCTGTACAAACAATAGTACGCAAGTATAAACACCATGGGACCACGCAGCCATCATACCGCTCAGGAAGGAGACGCGTTCTGTCTCCTAGAGATGAACTGTGGCAAAGAAGGGGGTCGAGTGATAAATGGCAGATATGTGAGGGCAGAACTAATAAACGGGCTCTGCCGGATCACTAAAATGGACACCCCGATCAGAACTACAGATCACAAAATGGCCGACTGCCAAAACTACAATTGCCAGAAGCAAGGGGAACCCTCAGAAGGTGGAGCCGACCCACAGATAAAAGGTCAAGAAAACCAGGAAGAGAGAGAGGGCTGGAAGGATCTATGAACCATAGAGAAAGAGACAATCTACATTGGCTGGATTTACCGTGTACGAGCTGGACTGTTTTGGACTTATCTGTTGGCGTTTAGACCTGGACCTACCGAGAACCAGATTTGTGTACCGAACCCTGCTATCCTTGACCTTACCTGTGGCCTGGGTGGACCAGGACAGCGAAACAAACACACAGGTACTGTCATGTTTGAAATAACTTTAATTCTGGGCTGACTTTGGTGACAGTTTCCCACTTAATTTGTGACAAACGCTCCTAACTTTGAAGAGGTTTGCCACAGAACGTACTTCGGTGCGAAACGTGCAAATCAATCCCAGAACAACAGCAAAGGACCTTGTGAAGATGCTGGAGGAAACGGGTACAAAATTATCTATACCCACAGTTAAACAAGTCCTATATCGACATAACCTGAAAGGCCGCTCAGCAAGGAAGAAGCCAAAAAAGCCAGACTATGGTTTGCAGCTGCACATGGGGACGAAGATCATACTTTTTGGAGAAATGTTCTCTGGTCTGATGAAACAAAAATAGAACTGTTTGGCCATAATGACCATCGTTATGTTTGGAGGAAAAAGGGAGATGTTTGCAAGCTGAAGAACACCATCCCAACCGTGAAGCATGGTGGTGGCAGCATCATGTTGTGGGGGTGCATGCCGCAGGAGGGACTGGTGCACTTCACAAAATAGATGGCATCATGAGGATGGAAAATTATGTGGATATATTGAAGCAACATCCAAGACATCAGTCAGGAAGTTAAAGCTTGGTCGCAAATGGGTCTTCCAAATAGACAATGACCCTAAGCATACTTCCAAAGTTGTGACAAGAAAGTCAAGGTATTGGAGTGGCTGTCACAAAGCTCTGACCTCAATCAGATAGAATATTTGTGGGCAAAACTGAAAAAGTGTGTGCGAGCAAGGAGGCCTACAAACCTGACTCAGTTACACCAGCTCTGTCAGGAGGAATTGGCCAAAATTCACCCAACTTATTGTGGGAAGCTTGTGGAAGGCTACCCGAAATGTTTGACCCAAGTTAAACAATTTAAAGGCAATGCTACCAAATGCTAATTGAGTGTATGTAAACTTCTGACCCTGTGACGATCGTCAAAAGGAGTAGACCAAGGTGCAGCGTGGAAAGTGCTCATATTTATATTTATTGTAACTCAGAACACTCAAACAAAGTAACAAACCAAGGAAAAACGTATGTCGCGTTCTGCAGGCTTTACTGAGCTGTACAAAAACAACATCCCACAACTGACACTGGGGAAAAAGGGCTGCCTAAGTATGGTTCCCAATCAGAGACAACGACAGACAGCTGCCTCTGATTAGGAACCATACTCGGCCAATCAAAGGGAAAAAAACAACATAGAAATATAACACATAGAATGCCCACCCCGTGTCACATCCTGACCTAACCAAACAGAGAGAAACGGCTCTCTCAGGTCTGGGCGTGACACTCTCTCTACTATTATTCTGACATTTCACATTCTTCAAATAAAGTGATGATCCTAACTGATCTAAGACAGGGAATTTTTACTAGGATTAAATGTCAGGAATTGTGAAAAACTGAGTTTAAATGTATTTGGCTAAGGTGTATTTAAACTTCCGACTTCAACTGTATCTGAACTGCATCATGGGTGTTGTAGTGAACTGGGTTACTAACTGTCCTATGAACTCACAGCTCAGACTGTCGTCGTGGTTCAGAGTGACAGCTCAGACTGTCGTCGTGGTTCAGAGTGACAGCTCAGACTGTCGTCGTGGTTCAGAGTGACAGCTCAGAGTGACAGCTCAGAGTGACAGCTCAGAGTGACAGCTCAGACTGACAGCTCAGACTGTCGTCGTGGTTCAGAGTGACAGCTCAGACTGTCGTCGTGGTTGAGTGACAGCTCAGAGTGACAGCTCAGACTGTCGTCGTGGTTCAGAGTGACATTAGTAAAGCGAGTATCTTTGGATAAATGACCATGTCATTGTGTTGTTGTCGTCCAGAACGCGGCTAAAGCCATTAAGAGTGATTCGAGCAGCAAGGCTCCAGTGGAGGAACCCCCTACTGCCCCGTCAGAGCCTGAGGACCCTACTTCCCCCTCCAGCGTCCCCTCTCCCTCCCCTCCCCTCCGGGAAAAACCAGCCAGGAAGAAGGCCTCCAAGCCGCCCAAGCCGCCCAAGATGCCCAAGGCCCCCAAACCTCCCAAGGTCCCCAAACTGAAGGAGGGAGGGAACAAGAAAGGACAGAAAGAGAAGGAGGTCCCTCTTCCTCCTCCGTCGAAGCCCTCCAGCCTGGCAGCTCTGGAGTCTCACGCCAAGGACATCCTCAGCAAGATGGACCAGCCCAAGAAGGGCAAGATGGGGGGCAAGGTGAGAGCAGTAACAACCATAACTTATTCACTTCTAATACCCTGTTTAATGGGAAACTTAAACATTTTTCAACTTCATCATCTCCAGCACCACTCCAATATCAACATATGTGATAATAGTGTGATTCTATGTTTTCAAGTAAAAGGAAGATAAATGTCTCCAAATTGTCTAGGAATTGTCTAGAAATTGTCTAGAAATTGTCTAGAAATTGTCTAGTAATTGTCTTGTACTTGTCTAGTAATTGTCTTGTACTTGTCTAGTAATTGTCTTGTACTTGTCTAGTAATTGTCTAGTAATTGTCTAGTAATTGTCTTGTACTTGTCTAGTAATTGTTTAGTATTTGTCAGATGATGTCATTTAAACACTTATCTTCCTCTATCTTTTTTACTATAAAACATTTTCACATACACTACTGGTCAAAAGTTTGAGAATATCTACTCATTCAAGGGTTTTTCTTTATTTTTTACTATTTTTCTACATTGTAGAATAATAGTGAAGACATCAAAACTATGGAGAGAAAAAAAGTGTTAAACGAATCGAAATGTATTTTAGATTTTAGATTCTTCAAATAGCCACCCTTTGCATTGAGGAAAGCTTTGCATTCTACAATGTAGAAACTAGTAAGAATAAAGAAACCCTGAATGAGTAGTTGTGCTGTAAACCTTGAGGCCGATACTGTGTGTTGATGTTGGGGTGGTGCTGGAGAAGATGAAGTTGAACATTTTAGAAATGTCCCTTTAACCATATTTACGTGTTGGTCAAGATGGACCAGCCCAACAGGGGCAAGGCAACCTTTACCATGTATAACATGACTGGACCAGTCGTGCTCGACATCTCTACATCAGGGCTGGTCAACCCTCCTCTTGTAAGGCAGGCTTTTCTCCAACTGATGCTCCCTGCTCTCCCAGGCGGCTAACAACATCCTGAGCATGTCGGAGACCTGTAAGCACAACGATTTGGAGAAGACTGAGATCCGAGAACAGAACAAGAAACAGGCGGAAGCCAAGTGGAAATATAAGGTAAGGTACAGAACAGTTTCAGTTAGGTACAGAACAGTTACAGTTAGGTACAGAACAGTTACAGTTAGGTACAGAACAGTTTCAGTTAGGTACAGAACAGTTTCAGTTAGGTACAGAACAGTTTCAGTTAGGTACAGAACAGTTTCAGTTAGGTACAGAACAGTTTCAGTTAGGTACAGAACAGTTTCAGTTAGGTACAGAACAGTTACAGTTAGGTACAGAACAGTTTCAGTTAGGTACAGAACAGTTTCAGTTAGGTACAGAACAGTTTCAGTTAGGTACAGAACAGTTTCAGTTAGGTACAGAACAGTTACAGTTAGGTACAGAACAGTTTCAGTTAGGTACAGAACAGTTTCAGTTAGGTAAGGTACAGAACAGTTACAGTTAGGTACAGAACAGTTTCAGTTAGGTACAGAACAGTTTCAGTTAGGTACAGAACAGTTTCAGTTAGGTACAGAACAGTTTCAGTTAGGTAAGGTACAGAACAGTTTCAGTTAGGTACAGAACAGTTTCAGTTAGGTACAGAACAGTTTCAGTTAGGTACAGAACAGTTTCAGTTAGGTACAGAACAGTTACAGTTAGGTACAGAACAGTTTCAGTTAGGTACAGAACAGTTTCAGTTAGGTACAGAACAGTTTCAGTTAGGTACAGAACAGTTTCAGTTAGGTACAGAACAGTTTCAGTTAGGTACAGAACAGTTTCAGTTAGGTACAGAACAGTTTCAGTTAGGTACAGAACAGTTACAGTTAGGTACAGAACAGTTTCAGTTAGGTACAGAACAGTTTCAGTTAGGTAAGGTACAGAACAGTTTCAGTTAGGTACAGAACAGTTTCAGTTAGGTACAGAACAGTTACAGTTAGGTACAGAACAGTTTCAGTTAGGTACAGAACAGTTACAGTTAGGTACAGAACAGTTTCAGTTAGGTACAGAACAGTTTCAGTTAGGTACAGAACAGTTACAGTTAGGTACAGAACAGTTTCAGTTAGGTACAGAACAGTTTCAGTTAGGTACAGAACAGTTTCAGTTAGGTACAGAACAGTTTCAGTTAGGTACAGAACAGTTTCAGTTAGGTACAGAACAGTTTCAGTTAGGTACAGAACAGTTTCAGTTAGGTACAGAACAGTTTCAGTTAGGTAAGGTACAGAACAGTTTCAGTTAGGTAAGGTACAGAACAGTTTCAGTTAGGTACAGAACAGTTACAGTTAGGTAAGGTACAGAACAGTTTCAGTTAGGTACAGAACAGTTTCAGTTAGGTACAGAACAGTTACAGTTAGGTACAGAACAGTTTCAGTTAGGTACAGAACAGTTACAGTTAGGTACAGAACAGTTTCAGTTAGGTACAGAACAGTTTCAGTTAGGTACAGAACAGTTTCAGTTAGGTACAGAACAGTTTCAGTTAGGTACAGAACAGTTTCAGTTAGGTACAGAACAGTTTCAGTTAGGTACAGAACAGTTTCAGTTAGGTACAGAACAGTTACAGTTAGGTACAGAACAGTTTCAGTTAGGTACAGAACAGTTACAGTTAGGTACAGAACAGTTTCAGTTAGGTACAGAACAGTTTCAGTTAGGTACAGAACAGTTTCAGTTAGGTACAGAACAGTTTCAGTTAGGTACAGAACAGTTTCAGTTAGGTACAGAACAGTTACAGTTAGGTACAGAACAGTTTCAGTTAGGTAAGGTACAGAACAGTTACAGTTAGGTACAGAACAGTTTCAGTTAGGTACAGAACAGTTACAGTTAGGTACAGAACAGTTTCAGTTAGGTAAGGTACAGAACAGTTTCAGTTAGGTACAGAACAGTTACAGTTAGGTACAGAACAGTTTCAGTTAGGTACAGAACAGTTTCAGTTAGGTACAGAACAGTTACAGTTAGGTACAGAACAGTTTCAGTTAGGTACAGAACAGTTTCAGTTAGGTACAGAACAGTTACAGTTAGGTACAGAACAGTTACAGTTAGGTACAGAACAGTTTCAGTTAGGTACAGAACAGTTTCAGTTAGGTACAGAACAGTTTCAGTTAGGTACAGAACAGTTTCAGTTAGGTACAGAACAGTTACAGTTAGGTACAGAACAGTTACAGTTAGGTACAGAACAGTTTCAGTTAGGTACAGAACAGTTACAGTTAGGTACAGAACAGTTTCAGTTAGGTACAGAACAGTTTCAGTTAGGTACAGAACAGTTTCAGTTAGGTACAGAACAGTTTCAGTTAGGTAAGGTACAGAGCAGTTAGTGAAGGTTAACAGAGTAGTAAAGGTTAATATAATGTAGGATACAGAATAGTTTGAGTTGAGGCTGTCTCAGCATGCTTTAAAAACAGCAAAGTCGACATGATACTGATGCTTCAACATAAAGAGAAAGCAGATTCAAGCTTTTTAAAACAAGTATGCAAGTGGTTCTGTTCAATTAAAGCTGAGAAGCTGAGGTCCAACAGAAAAATGTAATTAACACACTATAGATTAGCTAAACAAACAGGCTGGACTGTTTAAAGCTTCTAGAACCTGGGCCCATCCAACAGGCTGGACTGTTTAAAGCTTCTAGAACCTGGGCCCAGCCAACAGGCTGGACTGTTTAAAGCTTCTAGAACCTGGGCCCAGCCAACAGGCTGGACTGTTTAAAGCTTCTAGAACCTGGGCCCATCCAACACGCTGGACTGTTTAAAGCTTCTAGAACCTGGGCCCAGCCAACAGGCTGGACTGTTTAAAGCTTCTAGAACCTGGGCCCAGCCAACAGGCTGGACTGTTTAAAGCTTCTAGAACCTGGGCCCAGCCAACACGCTGGACTGTTTAAAGCTTCTAGAACCTGGGCCCAGCCAACAGGCTGGACTGTTTAAAGCTTCTAGAACCTGGGCCCATCCAACACGCTGGACTGTTTAAAGCTTCTAGAACCTGGGCCCATCCAACACGCTGGACTGTTTAAAGCTTCTAGAACCTGGGCCCAGCCAACAGGCTGGACTGTTTAAAGCTTCTAGAACCTGGGCCCATCCAACAGGCTGGACTGTTTAAAGCTTCTAGAACCTGGGCCCAGCCAACAGGCTGGACTGTTTAAAGCTTCTAGAACCTGGGCCCAGCCAACAGGCTGGACTGTTTAAAGCTTCTAGAACCTGGGCCCAGCCAACACGCTGGACTGTTTAAAGCTTCTAGAACCTGGGCCCAGCCAACAGGCTGGACTGTTTAAAGCTTCTAGAACCTGGGCCCATCCAACACGCTGGACTGTTTAAAGCTTCTAGAACCTGGGCCCATCCAACACGCTGGACTGTTTAAAGCTTCTAGAACCTGGGCCCAGCCAACAGGCTGGACTGTTTAAAGCTTCTAGAACCTGGGCCCAGCCAACAGGCTGGACTGTTTAAAGCTTCTAGAACCTGGGCCCAGCCAACAGGCTGGACTGTTTAAAGCTTCTAGAACCTGGGCCCAGCCAACACGCTGGACTGTTTAAAGCTTCTAGAACCTGGGCCCAGCCAACACGCTGGACTGTTTAAAGCTTCTAGAACCTGGGCCCAGCCAACACGCTGGACTGTTTAAAGCTTCTAGAACCTGGGCCCAGCCAACACGCTGGACTGTTTAAAGCTTCTAGAACCTGGGCCCAGCCAACAGGCTGGACTGTTTAAAGCTTCTAGAACCTGGGCCCAGCCAACAGGCTGGACTGTTTAAAGCTTCTAGAACCTGGGCCCAGCCAACAGGCTGGACTGTTTAAAGCTTCTAGAACCTGGGCCCAGCCAACAGGCTGGACTGTTTAAAGCTTCTAGAACCTGGGCCCAGCCAACAGGCTGGACTGTTTAAAGCTTCTAGAACCTGGGCCCAGCCAACAGGCTGGACTGTTTAAAGCTTCTAGAACCTGGGCCCAGCCAACAGGCTGGACTGTTTAAAGCTTCTAGAACCTGGGCCCAGCCAACACGCTGGACTGTTTAAAGCTTCTAGAACCTGGGCCCAGCCAACACGCTGGACTGTTTAAAGCTTCTAGAACCTGGGCCCAGCCAACACGCTGGACTGTTTAAAGCTTCTAGAACCTGGGCCCATCCAACAGGCTGGACTGTTTAAAGCTTCTAGAACCTGGGCCCAGCCAACACGCTGGACTGTTTAAAGCTTCTAGAACCTGGGCCCAGCCAACACGCTGGACTGTTTAAAGCTTCTAGAACCTGGGCCCAGCCAACAGGCTGGACTGTTTAAAGCTTCTAGAACCTGGGCCCAGCCAACAGGCTGGACTGTTTAAAGCTTCTAGAACCTGGGCCCAGCCAACAGGCTGGACTGTTTAAAGCTTCTAGAACCTGGGCCCAGCCAACACGCTGGACTGTTTAAAGCTTCTAGAACCTGGGCCCAGCCAACAGGCTGGACTGTTTAAAGCTTCTAGAACCTGGGTCCAGCCAACAGGCTGGACTGTTTAAAGCTTCTAGAACCTGGGCCCAGCCAACAGGCTGGACTGTTTAAAGCTTCTAGAACCTGGGCCCAGCCAACAGGCTGGACTGTTTAAAGCTTCTAGAACCTGGGCCCAGCCAACACGCTGGACTGTTTAAAGCTTCTAGAACCTGGGCCCATCCAACAGGCTGGACTGTTTAAAGCTTCTAAAACCTGGGCCCAGCCAACAGGCTGGACTGTTTAAAGCTTCTAGAACCTGGGCCCAGCCAACAGGCTGGACTGTTTAAAGCTTCTAGAACCTGGGCCCAGCCAACAGGCTGGACTGTTTAAAGCTTCTAGAACCTGGGCCCAGCCAACAGGCTGGACTGTTTAAAGCTTCTAGAACCTGGGCCCAGCCAACAGGCTGGACTGTTTAAAGCTTCTAGAACCTGGGCCCAGCCAACAGGCTGGACTGTTTAAAGCTTCTAGAACCTGGGCCCAGCCAACACGCTGGACTGTTTAAAGCTTCTAGAACCTGGGCCCAGCCAACAGGCTGGACTGTTTAAAGCTTCTAGAACCTGGGCCCAGCCAACAGGCTGGACTGTTTAAAGCTTCTAGAACCTGGGCCCAGCCAACACGCTGGACTGTTTAAAGCTTCTAGAACCTGGGCTCAGTCCTCACAACTATGTCCTCTCCACAACATTCACATCTGCTGGGAGTCCTGCTGATGGGCGTCCCAAATGGCACCCTATTCCCTATATAGGGCACTACTTTTGACCAGGGCCCCATGAGGTTACTATAAACATGGTGCACTATATAGGGAATAGGGTGCCATTTGGGACGCAGTTCTGCACTAAGGAGGCTGTTATGTCATTATAGCTGATTCACAGGGGATGGGTTCTGGAGGGGGGAAGGGAATAAATTAGTCGGCTTTAGTTTCATCGAAACCTGTAAGCCAAAGGCTTTCGGTTGGATTGTCTGTAGTCAAGACCGGAACTAGCTAGACTGGAGGCCCTTGTAGATAGATATGTAGATAGATACAGAGGGAGGAAGGTAGGTAGAGTAAGGTCATCACAGACCAGAATATATATTTAGTGTACTAAATATTGGGCACATGACATAGACTGACCAGGTGAATCCAGGTGAAATCTATGATCCCTTATTGATGTCACTTGTTAAATCCACTTCAATCCGTGTAGATGAAGGGGAGGAGACAAGTTAAAGAAGGATTTCTAAACCTTGAGACAATTGAGACATGGATTGTGTATGTGTGTCATTCAGAGGGAGAACGGGCAAGACAAAAGATTGAAGTGTCTTTGAACAGGGTATGGTAGTAGGTGCCAGGTACACCGGTTTGCGTGAAGAACTGCAACGCTGCTGGGTTTTTCATGCTCAACAGTTTCCTGTGTGTGTATCAAGAATGGTCCACCAACCCAAAGGACATCCAGCCAACTGGACACAACTATGGGAAGCATTGGTGTCCACATGGGCCGAACTCGGGTTACCGGTGATGTCATGAACAGGAAAACAAGCTTGAAGACAGCTCCGACACAAATGGAAACCTGTTAACCTCTATGGGCTACGTTTTTTTATCCAGCCGTGTCAATACTGCCCCCTAGCCCTAACAGGTTAACTAGTACTACACTAAAAGTATGTGGACACCCCTTCAAATTAGTGGATTTGGCTATTTCAGGCACACTCGTTGCTGACAGGTTTATACAATTGAGCAAACAGCCATGCAATCTCCATAGACAAACATTGTCAGTAGAACGGCCTTACTGAAGAACTCAGTGAGTTTTCAACGTGGTACCGTCATAGGATGCCACCTTCCCGACAAGTCAGTTTGCCAAATCTTTTCCCTGCTACAGCTGCCCCGATCAACTGTAAGTGCTGATATTGTGAAGTGGAAACGTTTAGGGGCAACAACGGCTCAGCCGTGAAGTGGTAGTCCACATGCTTCACCATCTGGTAGTCCGACGGACTAATCTGGGTTTGGCAGATGCCAGGAGAATGCTACCTGCCCGAATGCATAGTGCCAACTGTAAAGTTTGGTGGAGATGGAATAATGCTCTCGGGGCTGTTTTTCATGGTTTGGGCCCCTGAGTTCCAGTTAAGGGAAATCTTAACGCTACAGCATACAATGACATTCTAGACGATTCTGTGCTTCCAACTTTGTGGCAACATTTTGGGGAAGACCCTTTCCTGGTTCAGCATGACAATGCCCCTGTGCACAAAGCGAGGTCTATACAGAAATGGTTTGTCGAGATCGGTGTGGAAGAACTTGACTGGCCTGCACAGAGCCCTAACCTCAACCCCATCGAACACCTTTGGGATGAATTGGAACGCCAACTGCGAGCCAGGACTAACCGCCCAACATCAGTGCCAAACCTCACTAATGCTCTTGTGGCTGATTGGAAGCAAATCCCCACAGCAATGTTCCAACATCTAGTAAGTTCAGTGGGTCGGGTGCAGGTTCGGGCAGCAACTTCCTAAGACGAGGATTTTACTAATTTGGGTCGTTGCATCAATACAGAGTGTTTATCCCAGAGAGACCGGTAAGTCACAGCTCTCTGCCCATATGTCAATGGGGGCTGGTTTATTTTATTTGAGACAACCAGTTGTTTTTTAGAGGGAACACTGCTTTAGTTTGTTTGGTTATGTTTTATGTGTTCCATGTTCGTTTATCCCCTAAACCTAACCCCTAACCCTAACCCTAGCTCCTAACCCTAACCCTAGCCCCTAACCCTAGCTCCTAACCCCTAACCCTAGCTCCTAACCCCTAACCCTAGCTCCTAACCCTAACCCTAGATTCTAACCCTAACCCTAGCTCCTAACCCTAACCCTAGATTCTAACCCTAGCTCCTAACCCTAACCCTAGATTCTAACCCTAGCTCCTAACCCCTAACCCTAGCTCCTAACCCTAACCCTAGCTCCTAACCCTAACCCTAGCTCCTAACCCTAACCCCTAACCCTAGCTCCTAACCCCTAACCCTAGCTCCTAACCCTAACCCTAGATTCTAACCCTAACCCTAGCTCCTAACCCTAACCCTAGATTCTAACCCTAGCTCCTAACCCTAACCCTAGATTCTAACCCTAGCTCCTAACCCCTAACCCTAGCTCCTAACCCTAACCCTAGCTCCTAACCCTAACCCCTAACCCTAGCTCCTAACCCTAACCCTAGATTCTAACCCTAACCCTAGCTCCTAACCCTAACCCTAGATTCTAACCCTAGCTCCTAACCCTAACCCTAGATTCTAACCCTAGCTCCTAACCCCTAACCCTAGCTCCTAACCCTAACCCTAGCTCCTAATCCTAACCCTAGATTCTAACCCTAGCTCCTAACCCTAACCCTAGCTCCTAACCCTAACCCTAGATTCTAACCCTAGCTCCTAACCCCTAACCCTAGCTCCTAACCCTAACCCTAGCTCCTAACCCTAACCCTAGATTCTAACCCTAGCTCCTAACCCTAACCATCATTATGAGCCTAGGAGGGAGTTTCTGCACTTCACAAACTTTACTTTTTTAAATAGATTCATATGATGAGAGGGAGGAGACTACAAGTCAAAGAGGGAGTTATGTATCAATGCAAAACAACAGATCAAACATGACTAGTTTAAATTGAAATATAAATGATATAGACCATCCTATAAAAAGGAAAAAACTGCTTCACCAACTTAAGAAAATACATTGTTCAGTAGCACTGGTCCAGGAGACACATTGACAGAGAATTAACATATATATATTTTTTTAAGAGAATGGGTAGATCAAGTATTTAGCTCATCTTTTCAAGGTGAGAAAAAAAGAGGTGTTGCAATCTTGTTTAATAGATCTATGCTTTGCCAAGGATAAAGTTTTGAAGGATGATCTGGGTAGATATGTGACGATAGTGGGGCCAGTAGAAAACTATTCTGAACCTGTATGCACCAAATAAAGATAACCCAGAGTTATTCGAAAGATATCACAACTGTAATAGCAGACAATGCAAAAGGGATGGTTATTATTGGAGGGGACTTTAATTGGTTATTATTGGTGGGGACTTTCATTTGTTATTGTTGGAGGGGACTTTCATTTGTTATTGTTGGAGGGGACTTTAATTGGTTATTGTTGGTGGGGACTTTAATTGGTTATTGTTGGAGGGGACTTTAATTGGTTATTGTTGGAGGGGACTTTAATTGGTTATTGTTGTGAGGGGACTTTAATTGGTTATTGTTGGAGGGGACTTTAATTGGTTATTGTTGGTGGGGACTTTAATTGGTTATTGTTGGTGGGGACTTTCATTTGTTATTGTTGTGAGGGGACTTTAATTGGTTATTGTTGGAGGGGACTTTAATTGGTTATTGTTGTGAGGGGACTTTAATTGGTTATTGTTGGAGGGGACTTTAATTGGTTATTGTTGGAGGGGACTTTCATTTGTTATTGTTGGAGGGGACTTTCATTTGTTATTGTTGGAGGGGACTTTAATTGGTTGTTGTTGAAGGGGACTTTAATTGGTTATTGTTGAAGGGGACTTTAATTGGTTGTTGTTGAAGGGGACTTTCATTTGTTATTGTTGGAGGGGACTTTAATTGGTTGTTGTTGAAGGGGACTTTAATTGGTTATTTTTGGAGGGGACTTTAATTGGTTGTTGTTGAAGGGGACTTTAATTGGTTGTTTTTGGAGGGGACTTTAATTGGTTATTGTTGAAGGGGACTTTAATTGGTTGTTTTTGGAGGGGACTTTAATTGGTTATTGTTGAAGGGGACTTTAATTGGTTATAGTTCAGGGGACTTTAACGGGTTATGGTTGGAGGGGACTTGGCTGCCATGATGAATAAACTAGAATCTAAATCCCTGGCTGTCATGATGAATGATCTATAATCTAAATCCCTGGCTGCCATGATGAATGAACTAGAATCTAAATCCCTGGCTGTCATGATGAATAAACTAGAATCTAAATCCCTGGCTGCCATGATGAATGAACTATAATCTAAATCCCTGGCTGCCATGATGAATGAACTAGAATCTAAATCCCTGGCTGCCATGATGAATGAACTAGAATCTAAATCCCTGGCTGTCATGATGAATGAACTAGAATCTAAATCCCTGGCTGTCATGATGAATGATCTAGAATCTAAATCCCTGGCTGTCATGATGAATGAACTAGAATCTAAATCCCTGGCTGTCATGGTGAATGATCTAGAATCTAAATCCCTGGCTGTCATGATGAATAAACTAGAATCTAAATCCCTGGCTGTCATGATGAATAAACTAGAATCTAAATCCCTGGCTGTCATGATGAATGAACTAGAATCTAAATCTCTGGCTGTCATGATGAATAAACTAGAATCTAAATCTCTGGCTGTCATGATGAATAAACTAGAATCTAAATCCCTGGCTGTCATGATGAATAAACTAGAATCTAAATCTCTGGCTGTCATGATGAATAAACTAGAATCTAAATCTCTGGCTGTCATGATGAATAAACTAGAATCTAAATCCCTGGCTGTCATGATGAATGAACTAGAATCTAAATCCCTGGCTGTCATGATGAATGAACTAGAATCTAAATCCCTGGCTGCCATGATGAATGAACTAGAATCTAAATCCCTGGCTGTCATGATGAATGAACTAGAATCTAAATCCCTGGCTGTCATGATGAATGAACTAGAATCTAAATCCCTGGCTGTCATGATGAATAAACTAGAATCTAAATCCCTGGCTGTCATGGTGAATGATCTAGAATCTAAATCCCTGGCTGTCATGATGAATAAACTAGAATCTAAATCCCTGGCTGTCATGATGAATAAACTAGAATCTAAATCCCTGGCTGTCATGATGAATGATCTAGAATCTAAATCTCTGGCTGTCATGATGAATGAACTAGAATCTAAATCCCTGGCTGCCATGATGAATGATCTAGAATCTAAATCCCTGGCTGTCATGATGAATGAACTAGAATCTAAATCCCTGGCTGTCATGATGAATAAACTAGAATCTAAATCCCTGGCTGTCATGATGAATAAACTAGAATCTAAATCCCTGGCTGTCATGATGAATGAACTAGAATCTAAATCCCTGGCTGTCATGATGAATAAACTAGAATCTAAATCCCTGGCTGTCATGATGAATGAACTAGAATCTAAATCCCTGGCTGTCATGATGAATGAACAATAATCTTCTTTTGTATATCCAAGCAGTATTTACGTAAAGTAGAGGAATGCAGCTTTGAACCTATAACTTTACCAGACCACAGTCCAATATATCTCAAGATAAATCTAGGAATGTTGTAAACTTGATGTTATAAAGACCTTTACGATTAATCAGAACAAAACCATCAACTAGAAAAAATGTGATCCCTTTTGTCTAACTAGGAAATGACACGGACAGAAACAAACCAGATTGAGGAAATGACACGGACAGAAACAAACCAGATTGAGGAAATGACACGGACAGAAACAAACCAGATTGAGGAAATGACACGGACAGAAACAAACCAGATTGAGGAAATGACACGGACAGAAACAAACCAGATTGAGGAAATGACACGGACAGAAACAAACCAGATTGAGGAAATGACACGGACAGAAACAAACCAGATTGAGGAAATGACACGGACAGAAACAAACCAGATTGAGGAAATGACACGGACAGAAACAAACCAGATTGAGGAAATGACACGGACAGAAACAAACCAGATTGAGGAAATGACACGGACAGAAACAAACCAGATTGAGGAAATGACACTGCCAGAAACAAACCAGATTGAGGAAATGACACTGCCAGAAACAAACCAGATTGAGGAAATGACACGGACAGAAACAAACCAGATTGAGGAAATGACACAGACAGTTAGAGAGAACAACATAAAAAAAATCCCTTATCCTCTATCCCAGAACTCTTCCACTGTTTGAGGTGCTTTGAAGAAGTGTTTAGGTTTAAAGTCAATGAAGCAAACTCAGAAGCTATAATGATTTTAGGAAATTGTCTATCTCAGTTGAATAAAGACGTGTCCTTTCATTGGTCTGGACAAGGGTTTACATATTTGGGTTTTAACACCTCACATATCACATCTTTACTCAAGAAACTTTGCTAAACTGATCTCACAGATTAAGACAGATTTACTGTGATGGGAAGTTCTGCTGCTCTGTAAGGGGTGGAAAGGGTCATCATTTATATAGCATTTATACAGCCTTCCCTGTAGCTCAGTTGGTAGAGCATGGTGTTTGCAACGCGAAGTGTTTGCAATGCCAGGGTTGTGGGTTCAATTCCCACGGGGGGGGCCATGTATGAAATGTATGCATTCACTACTGTAAGTCGCTCTGGATAAGAGCGTCTGCTAAATGACTATAAGAGCGTCTGCTAAATGTATATTACATTTACATTTAAATCATTTAGCAGACGCTCTTATCCAGAGCGACTTACAAATTGGTGCATTCACCTTATGATATCCAGTGGAACAACCACTTTACAATAGTGCATCTAAATCTTTTAAGGGGGGGTTAGAAGGATTACTTTATCCTATCCCAGGTATTCCTTAAAGAGGTGAGGTTTCAGGTGTCTCCGGAAGGTGGTGATTGACTCCGCTGTCCTGGCGTCGTGAGGGAGCTTGTTCCACCATTGGGGTGCCAGAGCAGCGAACAGTTTTGACTGGGCTGAGCGGGAACTGTGCTTCCTCAGAGGTAGGGAGGCGAGCAGGCCAGAGGTGGATGAACGCAGTGCCCTTGTTTGGGTGTAGGGCCTGATCAGAGCATGAAGGTACGGAGGTGCCGTTCCCCTCACAGCTCCATAGGCAAGCACCATGGTCTTGTAGCGGATGCGAGCTTCGACTGGAAGCCAGTGGAGAGAGCGGAGGAGCGGGGTGACGTGAGAGAACTTGGGAAGGTTGAACACCAGACGGGCTGCGGCGTTCTGGATGAGTTGTAGGGGTTTAATGGCACAGGCAGGGAGCCCAGCCAACAACGAGTTGCAGTAATCCAGACGGGAGATGACAAGTGCCTGGATTACCCAGATTGCTCTTTCTATTCTAGTCCCTGTGTCTATATTGAAGATGTTGGATACGCTTCTTTCTAAATTCATATGGCTAAACAAGAGAGACTCAAAGTTCTATTTTTACCCCAAGATAAAGGTGGCCTGGGTTTACCCAATTAAAATGTTTACTTTTGGGCCACGCAATTAAGCTTTTGTGGCTTGGATTAAACAAGACTTTGGGTCTGTACAAATTGAGCAACGTTCATGTCCAGAAATATACCGCTTCTTTTTAGGCCAATTGCATTGGAGGAAAGTTATATGGAAGAATGAATGGATAAGATACACTCTGAAGGTATGGACAGCAGTATGAAAAAACAGGAAATGCCAACTTCCCTCTCAAGGGCCATGAAAATGACTAGCGATGCCGACCTTAAGCCATCCATAATGGACAGAGGCTTTAGTAGATGGGCAGAAAAAGGTTTGATCACAATTAACCGGCATTTTAAAGGGAATGTCCTCAAATATTTTACTCAGCTCCAAACTCAATTTGATCTACCTGCAAATGACGTGTTTTAGATAAGACACTACTTAATGAAACATAAGGAATGGGAGGTCATTAAATATCACCATCCAGTGTTGAGCAATATGTCATAAACATATTGGAAAGGTGAAATAACAGCCAAAAAGAGGTGGCTAAGTTGTCTGAAAGGTTTAGAGATGAATCTGTACACGCCCAGGATGTTAAAGGAAAATGGGAACTAGAAATGAATGTGATAGAAGATGAATCATTGTAGAGAATATGTGAAAGTAGTCTCAAATGCACTAGTAGCCCAGTGTGGAGGGAGTTTGCCTGGAAAGTGAAGATGACATACATTACAACAACTTTCTTGATATTGACATTTGCTCCAAAAGCTTCAGCATTATGTTGGAGGGGTAGTGGACCAATACAAGACCACACATATTTATTCTGGGATAAAGTTATTCTGGAAGTGAAGACAATCCTAGACATTGAGTAACCACTTGAACCAATGTTAATTTTCTTGAAGGTAATAACGTGTAACCTGGAAGGTAAAAAATAAATATGCATGTTAAGGGAACTGTTAGTGTTTGCACAGAAAAATGTTGACGGTCAATTGGCTGAAACCACAGCTTCCATCTAATTAACTGGACTCAGGGACTGAAACGTGTGTAATGGGAAATATATCCAGCTTCCATCTAATTCACTGGACTCAGGGACTGAAACGTGTGTAATGGGAAATATATCCAACTTCCATCTAATTCACTGGACTCAGGGACTGAAACGTGTGTAATGGGAAATATATCCAGCTTCCATCTAATTCACTGGACTCAGGGACTGAAACGTGTGTAATGGGACATATGATATCCAACTTCCATCTAATTAACTGGACTCAGGGACTGAAACGTGTGTAATGGGAAATATGATATCCAGCTTTCAACTAAAGACGGATACTTTTTAGTCAAATGGACTCCCATCAGATTGTACCTTGCCTGATAACTGTATAGACAAAAAGAGGGTAATATGTGGTGGTTTGTGGCATAATTCCCGTAGTTTAATGAATCTGAAGTTAACTCCTGTAATTATTAGTGTTATTACATTTTGTGGTCATTTTAGTGATGTTTTACAATTCTTGTTTATTGTGTTTGCTTTTATGGCTCTCTTTCCAAAACATAGAGCGCGATGCCAAGGATCGTTCACATGGTGAACTGGAATGTAAACTGGTTACAAAAAAAACCAGTTAACATTTGTGTCCAGTTGTCTGGATGTCCTTTGGGTGGGGGACTATTCTTGATACACACGGGAAACGGTTGAGCGTAAAAATTCCAGCAGCGTTGCAGTTGTTGACACTAACCGGTGCACCTGGCACCTACTACCATACCCTGTTCAAAGGCACTTCAATCTTTTGTCTTGCCCGTTCTCCCTCTGAATGACAAATATACACAATCCATGTCTCAATTGACTCAAGGTTTATAAATCCTTCTTTAACCCGTCTCCTCCCCTTCATCTACACTGATTGAAGTGGATTTAACAAGTGACATCAATAAGGGATCATAGCATTCACCTGGATTCACCTTGTCAGAGCAGGTGTCCTTAATGTTTTATCTCATCAGGGTTATCAGGGTCATCAGGGTTATCTCATCAGGGTTATCAGGGTTATCTCATCAGGGTCATCTCATCAGGGTCATCTCATCAGGGTCATCAGGGTTATATCATCAGGATTATCAGGGTTATCTCATCAGGGTTATCTCATCAGGGTTATCTCATCAGGGTCATCTGGGTTATCTCATCAGGGTTATCAGGGTCATCTCATCAGGGTCATCAGGGTTATCTCATCAGGGTTATCTCATCAGGGTCATCTCATCAGGGTCATCAGGGTTATATCATCAGGGTCATCTCATCAGGGTTATCTCATCAGGGTCATCAGGGTTATCTCATCAGGGTTATCTCATCAGGGTTATCTCATCAGGGTCATCTGGGTTATCTCATCAGGGTTATCAGGGTCATCTCATCAGGGTCATCAGGGTTATCTCATCAGGGTTATCTCATCAGGGTTATCTCATCAGGGTTATCTCATCAGGGTCATATCATCAGGGTCATCAGGGTTATCTCATCAGGGTCATCAGGGTTATATCATCAGGGTTATCTCATCAGGGTTATCTCATCAGGGTTATCTCATCAGGGTCATCAGGGTTATCTCATCAGGTTATATCATCAGGGTTATCTCATGAGGGTTATCTCATCAGGGTTATCTCATCAGGGTCATCTGGGTTATCTCATCAGGGTTATCAGGGTCATCTCATCAGGGTCATCAGGGTTATCTCATCAGGGTTATCTCATCAGGGTTATCTCATCAGGGTCATATCATCAGGGTCATCAGGGTTATCTCATCAGGGTCATCAGGGTTATATCATCAGGGTTATCTCATCAGGGTCATCAGGGTTATCTCATCAGGTTATATCATCAGGGTCATCAGGGTTATCTCATCAGGGTTATATCATCAGGGTCATCAGGGTTATCTCATCAGGGTTATCTCATCAGGGTTATATCATCAGGGTAGGTCTCACTCTCTCCAAGGACAGATGCATGTCTCACTCACACTACATGTTCTACACCGTGTTCTAAATGTTCTACACCGTGTTCTAAATGTTCTACACCGTGTTCTAAATGTTCTACACCGTGTTCTAAATGTTCTACACCGTGTTCTAAATGTTCTACACCGTGTTCTAAATGTTCTACACCGTGTTCTAAATGTTCTACACCGTGTTCTAAATGTTCTACACCGTGTTCTAAATGTTCTACACCGTGTTCTAAACCGTGTTCTAAATGTTCTACACCGTGTTCTAAATGTTCTACACCGTGTTCTAAATGTTCTACACCGTGTTCTAAATGTTCTACACCGTGTTCTAAATGTTCTACACCGTGTTCTAAATGTTCTACACCGTGTTCTAAATGTTCTACACCGTGTTCTAAATGTTCTACACCGTGTTCTAAATGTTCTACACCGTGTTCTAAATGTTCTACACCTTGTTGTCGGTCCTTCTGCCAGTGTATGACATAAAGTGATTTTTGTTGTTCATGTCCATTACAGAACAGTAAACCAGATTCCTTATTGAAGATGGAAACTGAAGTGCACAAGTTTGAGAGAACGCCACTGTCGGGCAACAAAGACAAGTTTGCCTTTTCAATGACACACAAGAAGTTACTAGGGTAAGCACTGTATACTGGAGCAATGTGGTGTCACCTAAATGTGTGTGTGTGTGTGTGTGTGTGTGTGTGTGTGTGTGACAGACAGACAGACAGACAGACAGACAGACAGACAGACAGACAGACAGACAGACAGACAGACAGACAGACAGACAGACAGACAAACAGATGCATCTGTCCTCGGAGAGAGTGAGACCTATCCATCGTTAATGTGAATTCACATTCTTATCATCCTGTAAAGTGTTTTACTCAAAATGGCAGATTATAAACACAGTGGTGTTACAGTAACATGCTGTATAAACACAGTGGTGTTACAGTAACATGCTGTATAAACACAGTGGTGTTACAGTAACATGCTGTATAAACACAGTGGTGTTACGGTAACATGCTGTATAAACACAGTGGTGTTACGGTAACATGCTGTATAAACACAGTGGTGTTACAGTAACATGCTGTATAAACACAGTGGTGTTACGGTAACATGCTGTATAAACACAGTGGTGTTACGGTAACATGCTGTATAAACACAGTGGTGTTACGGTAACATGCTGTATAAACACAGTGATGTTACAGTAACATGCTGTATAAACACAGTGGTGTTACGGTAACATGCTGTATAAACAAAGTGGTGTTACGGTAACATGCTGTATAAACACAGTGGTGTTACGGTAACATGCTGTATAAACACAGTGGTGTTACGGTAACATGCTGTATAAACACAGTGGTGTTACGGTAACATGCTGTATAAACACAGTGGTGTTACGGTAACATGCTGTATAAACACAGTGGTGTTACGGTAACATGCTGTATAAACACAGTGGTGTTACAGTAACATGCTGTATAAACACAGTGGTGTTACAGTAACATGCTGTATAAACACAGTGGTATTACGGTAACATGCTGTATAAACACAGTGGTGTTACGGTAACATGCTGTATAAACACAGTGGTGTTACGGTAACATGCTGTATAAACACAGTGGTGTTACAGTAACATGCTGTATAAACACAGTGGTGTTACGGTAACATGCTGTATAAACACAGTGGTGTTACAGTAACATGCTGTATAAACACAGTGGTGTTACGGTAACATGCTGTATAAACACAGTGGTGTTACGGTAACATGCTGTATAAACACAGTGGTGTTACGGTAACATGCTGTATAAACACAGTGGTGTTACGGTAACATGCTGTATAAACACAGTGGTGTTACAGTAACATGCTGTATAAACACAGTGGTGTTACGGTAACATGCTGTATAAACACAGTGGTGTTACGGT
>NC_138302.1:106171271-106251271 GCF_965601325.2 Salmo salar
CTTTGATGCACCTGTACTGACCTCGCCTTCTGGATGATAGTGGGGTGAACAGGCTGACAGGATGCTCTCAATTGTGCATCTGTAAACGTTTATGAGGGTTTTAGGGGTCAAGCCACATTTTTTGAGCCTCCTGAGGTTGAAGAGGCGTCATTGTGCCTTTTTCACCACACTGTCCATTTCAGTTTGTCAGTGATGTGTACGACCAGGAATTTGAAGCTTTCCACCCTCTCCACTGCGGTCCCGTCGATGTGGATAGGGGGCTGCTACCTCTGCTGTTTCCTGAAGTCCACGATCATCTCCTTTGTTTTGTTGATGTTGAGTGAGAGATTGTTTTCCTGGCACCACACTCCCAGAGCCCTCACCTCCTCCCTGTAGGCTGTCTCATCATCGGTGGTAATCAAGCCCACTACTGTTGTGTCGTCTGCAAACTTGATGATTGATTTGGAGGCATGCATGGCCATGCAGTTATGGGTGAATAGGAGTACAGATGGGGGCTGAGCACGCACCCTTGCGGGGCCCCAGTGTTGAGGATCAGTGAAGTGGAGGTGTTGTTTCCTACCTTCACCACCTGGGGGCGGCCCGTCAGGAGGTCCAGGACCCAGTTGCACAGGGAGGGGCAGAGACCCAGGGCCCCGAGCTTAATGATGAGCTTGGAGGGTACTATGGTGTTGAAGGCTGAGCTGTAGTCAATGAACAGCATTCTTACATAGGTATTCCTCTTGTCCAGATGGGATAGGACAGTGTGTAGTGTGATGGCGATTACATCGTCTGTGGATTGATTTGGGCGGAATGCAAATTGAAGTAGGTCTAGGATGTAAGGTAGAGGTGATATGATCCTTGACTAGTCTCTGAAAGTACTTCATGATGACAGAAGTGAGTGCTACGGGTCATTTAGTTCAGTTACCTTTGCTTTCTTGTGTACAGGAACAATGGTGGACATCTTTAAGCAAGTGGGGACAGCAGACAGGGATAGGGAGAGATTGAATATGTCTCTAAACACACCAGCCAGCTGGTCTGCACATGCTCTGAGGACGCGGCTAGGCATGCCGTCTGGGCCGGCAGCCTTGCGAGGGTTAAAATGCTTAAATGTCTTACTCATGTCGGCCACAGAGAAGGAGAGCCCACAGTCCTTGGGAGCGGGCCGCATCTGTGGCACTGTGTTATCCTCAAAACGGGCGAAGACCTCGGTGTCCTCAATGTAGCTGGTTTTCCCTTTGTCCGTGATAGTCTGTAGACACTGCCACATACATCTCGTGTCTGAGCCGTTGAATTGCGACTCCACTTCGTCTCTGTACTGACATTTTGCCTGATTGATTGCCTTACAGAAGGAATAACTACACTGTTTGTATTCAACCGTATTACCAGTCACCTTGCCATGGTTAAATGCAGTGGTTCGCGCTTCCAGTTTTGCACGAATGCTGCCGTCTATCCTCGGTTTCTGGTTTGAGTAGGTTTTAATAATCACAGTGGGAACAACATCCCCTAAACACTTCCTGATGAACTCAGTCTTCGTCTCCAAGGCTACCCGTAACATATCCCAGTCCACGTGATCAAAACAATCTTGAAGCATAGATTCCGATTGGTCAGACCAGCGTTGAATAGACCTTAGCATGGGTACTTCCTGTTTGAGTTTCTGCCTATAGGAAGGGAGGAGCAAAATGGAGTCGTGATCTGATTTGCCGAAGGGAGGGCGGGGGAGGGCCTTGTTGGCATCCCGGAAGGGGGAGTAGCAGTGGACGAGTGTTTTTCCAGCACGAGTACTACAGTCAATGTGTTGATAGAACTTTTGGTGTTTTCCTCAAATTGGCTTTGTTAAAATCCCCAGCAACAATTAATGCCGCCTCCACACCCACACAAATTAATTTTTATATTCAAATGTCTAGAGTTTGAACCCCTGCTGTCTCTGGATCCATACCCACCCCGCCCGGCCGTCTACAGTTGAAGTCGGAAGTTTATTACACTTAGGTTGGAGTCATTAACATTTTACATTTACATTTTAGTCATTTAGCAGATGCTCTTATCCAGAGCGACTTACAGTAATGAAGACATACATTTCATTTCATGCATTTTTTAGTACTGGTCCCCCGTGGGAATCAAACCCACAACCCTGGCGTTGCAAACACCATGCTCTACCAACTGAGCCACAGGAAAGACTTTTTCAAACTTTTTCAACCTCTCCACAAATTTATTTTTAACAAACTATAGTTTTGGCAAGTCGGTTAGGACATCTACTTTGTGCATGACACAAGTAATTTTCCCAACAATTGTTTACAGACAGATTATTTCACTTATAATTCACTGTATCACAATTCCAGTGGGTCAGAAGTTTACATACACTAAGTTGACTGACCCACTGGGAATGTGATGAAAGAAATAAAAGTTGAAATAAATCAAATAAATCTACTATTATTCTGACATTTCACATTCTTAAAGTAAAGTGGTAATCCTAACTGACAGTGAATTTTTTCCCTCAAACAGGGAATTTTTACGAGGATTAAACGTCAGCAATTGTGAAAAACTGAGTTTAAATGTATTTGGCTAAGGTGTATGTAAACTTCCGACTTCAACTGTATGTTTTCCAGTTTGCACAAGTCCAGTGTAGTTCCTTGATGTGGTATCGGCTTGAGTAGGAATATACACGGCTGTGACTATAACCAAAGATGATTCTCTTGGCAGGTAATACGGTCGACATTTGATTGTGAGGTATTCTAGGTCATGTGAACAGAAGGACTTGAGTTTCTGTATGTTGTCACAATCACACCATGAGTAGTTAATCATGAAACATACACAACCGCCTTTCTTCTCTCTGGAGAGTTCTTTATTCCTGTCTGCGTGATGTACTGAGAAACTCGCTGGTTGTATGGACGGGGAAAGTATATCCGGAGAGAGCCATGTCTCCGTGAAACAGAGTATGTTACAGTCCCTGGTGTCTCTCTGGAAGGAGATCCTCGCCCTGAGCTCGTCTACTTTATTGTCCAGAGACTGAACATTAGTGAGTAATATACTCGGAAGCGGTGGATGGTGTGAACGCCTCCTGAGTCAGACTAGAAGTCCACTCCGAATACCTCTTCTTTGCCAGCAGCATCTTGAAGCAGCCTCTGGGATAAGTTAAATTGACCTTAGGGGGTACGAACAAATGATCCTATTCGGAATGTCGTATTCCTGCTCGTAATGCTGGTGAGTTTCCGTCGCTCTGAAATCCAAAAGTTATTTCCGGCTGTATGTAATATCACAAAAAACGTGGGCTAATAATGTAAGAAATAGCAAACAAAAAAAAAAAAATATTGCAAAATTTCTTAGGAGCTAGAAGCAGAGCTGCCATGTCTGTCGGCGCCGTCTACCACCACTGAGCCAAGCAGAGCTGTACTTCCCTGTGGCTCAGTTGGTAGAGCATGGTGTGTGCAACGCCAGGGTTGTGGGTTCGATTCCCACGGGGGGCTGTCCAAAAAAATCATAATTACGTATGAAATGTATGTATTCACTACTGTAAATCGCTCTGGATGACTAAAATGTAAAAAAAAAATACAAATAAAAAGTAAAATGTACTTGACTGGACTGGTTACACATCCACCATAGTGTCTGGAACTGTGCTGGAAGAGACAATGTGAAAGGAACATATCTGAGCCAGCACAGTACGGTTCAGTTCAGGATGGTCTTAATATCAGGTTCATAGTGTTAATATCAGGTTCATAGTGTTAATATCAGGTTCGTAGTGTTAATATCAGGTTCGTAGTGTTAATATCAGGTTCATAGTGTTAATATCAGGTTCGTAGTGTTAACATCAGGTTCGTAGTGTTAATATCAGGTTCATAGTGTTAATATCAGGTTCATAGTGTTAATATCAGGTTCGTAGTGTTAACATCAGGTTCATAGTGTTATCAGGTTAATATCAGGTTCGTAGTGTTATCAGGTTAATATCAGGTTCATAGTGTTAATATCAGGATCATAGTGTTAATATCAGGTTCATAGTGTTAACATCAGGTTAATATCAGGTTCATAGTGTTAACATCAGGTTCGTAGTGTTAATATCAGGTTCGTAGTGTTAACATCAGGTTCATAGTGTTAATATCAGGTTCATAGTGTTAATATCAGGTTCGTAGTGTTATCAGGTTAATATCAGGTTCATAGTGTTAATATCAGGTTCATAGTGTTAATATCAGGTTCATAGTGTTAACATCAGGTTCGTAGTGTTAATATCAGGTTCGTAGTGTTAATATCAGGTTCATAGTGTTAATATCAGGTTCGTAGTGTTAACATCAGGTTCATAGTGTTATCAGGTTAATATCAGGTTCATAGTGTTAATATCAGGTTCATAGTGTTAATATCAGGTTCATAGTGTTAACATCAGGTTCATAGTGTTAACATCAGGTTCGTAGTGTTAACATCAGGTTCATAGTGTTAATATCAGGTTCATAGTGTTAATATCAGGTTCGTAGTGTTAATATCAGGTTCATAGTGTTAATATCAGGTTCATAGTGTTAATATCAGGTTCATAGTGTTATCAGGTTAATATCAGGTTCATAGTGTTAATATCAGGTTCGTAGTGTTAATATCAGGTTCGTAGTGTTAATATCAGGTTCGTAGTGTTAATATCAGGTTCATAGTGTTAATATCAGGTTCATAGTGTTATCAGGTTAATATCAGGTTCATAGTGTTAATATCAGGTTCGTAGTGTTAATATCAGGTTCGTAGTGTTAATATCAGGTTCGTAGTGTTAATATCAGGTTCATAGTGTTAATATCAGGTTCATAGTGTTAATATCAGGTTCGTAGTGTTAACATCAGGTTCATAGTGTTATCAGGTTAATATCAGGTTCATAGTGTTAATATCAGGTTCATAGTGTTAACATCAGGTTCGTAGTGTTAATATCAGGTTCATAGTGTTAACATCAGGTTCATAGTGTTAATATCAGGTTCATAGTGTTAATATCAGGTTCGTAGTGTTAATATCAGGTTCGTAGTGTTAATATCAGGTTCATAGTGTTAATATCAGGTTCATAGTGTTATCAGGTTAATATCAGGTTCATAGTGTTAATATCAGGTTCGTAGTGTTAACAGGTTCATAGTGTTAATATCAGGTTCATAGTGTTAATATCAGGTTCATAGTGTTAATATCAGGTTCATAGTGTTAATATCAGGTTCGTAGTGTTAATATCAGGTTCGTAGTGTTATCAGGTTCATAGTGTTCTCAGGTTAATATCAGGTTCATAGTGTTAATATCAGGTTCATAGTGATAATATCAGGTTCGTAGTGTTATCAGGTTAATATCAGGTTCATAGTGTTAATATCAGGTTCGTAGTGTTAACATCAGGTTCATAGTGTTATCAGGTTAATATCAGTTTCATAGTGTTAATATCAGGTTCATAGTGTTAATATCAGGTTCGTAGTGTTAATATCAGGTTCGTAGTGTTAATATCAGGTTCATAGTGTTAATATCAGGTTCATAGTGTTATCAGGTTAATATCAGGTTCATAGTGTTAATATCAGGTTCATAGTGTTAATATCAGGTTCATAGTGTTAACATCAGGTTAATATCAGGTTCATAGTGTTAACATCAGGTTCGTAGTGTTAACATCAGGTTCATAGTGTTAATATCAGGTTCATAGTGTTAATATCAGGTTCGTAGTGTTATCAGGTTAATATCAGGTTCATAGTGTTAATATCAGGTTCATAGTGTTAATATCAGGTTCATAGTGTTAACATCAGGTTCGTAGTGTTAATATCAGGTTCGTAGTGTTAATATCAGGTTCATAGTGTTAATATCAGGTTCGTAGTGTTAACATCAGGTTCATAGTGTTATCAGGTTAATATCAGGTTCATAGTGTTAACATCAGGTTCGTAGTGTTAATATCAGGTTCATAGTGTTAACATCAGGTTCATAGTGTTAACATCAGGTTCATAGTGTTAATATCAGGTTCGTAGTGTTAATATCAGGTTCATAGTGTTAATATCAGGTTCATAGTGTTCAGGTCGGACAGGTTAATATCAGGTTCATAGTGTTAATATCAGGTTCGTAGTGTTAACAGGCTCATAGTGTTAATATCAGGTTCATAGTGTTAATATCAGGTTCGTAGTGTTAATATCAGGTTCGTAGTGTTAATATCAGGTTCATAGTGTTAATATCAGGTTCATAGTGTTAACATCAGGTTCGTAGTGTTAATATCAGGTTCGTAGTGTTAACATCAGGTTCATAGTGTTAACATCAGGTTCATAGTGTTAACATCAGGTTCATAGTGTTAATATCAGGTTCGTAGTGTTAATATCAGGTTCGTAGTGTTAATATCAGGTTCATAGTGTTAATATCAGGTTCGTAGTGTTATCAGGTTAATATCAGGTTCATAGTGTTAATATCAGGTTCATAGTGTTAATATCAGGTTCATAGTGTTAACATCAGGTTAATATCAGGTTCATAGTGTTAACATCAGGTTCGTAGTGTTAATATCAGGTTCGTAGTGTTAACATCAGGTTCATAGTGTTAATATCAGGTTCATAGTGTTAATATCAGGTTCGTAGTGTTATCAGGTTAATAGTGTTAATATCAGGTTCATAGTGTTAATATCAGGTTCATAGTGTTAACATCAGGTTCGTAGTGTTAATATCAGGTTCGTAGTGTTAATATCAGGTTCATAGTGTTAATATCAGGTTCGTAGTGTTAACATCAGGTTCATAGTGTTATCAGGTTAATATCAGGTTCATAGTGTTAATATCAGGTTCATAGTGTTAATATCAGGTTCATAGTGTTAACATCAGGTTCGTAGTGTTAATATCAGGTTCATAGTGTTAACATCAGGTTCATAGTGTTAATATCAGGTTCATAGTGTTAATATCAGGTTCGTAGTGTTAATATCAGGTTCATAGTGTTAATATCAGGTTCATAGTGTTAATATCAGGTTCGTAGTGTTAACAGGTTCATAGTGTTAATATCAGGTTCATAGTGTTAATATCAGGTTCGTAGTGTTAATATCAGGTTCGTAGTGTTAATATCAGGTTCGTAGTGTTAATATCAGGTTCATAGTGTTAATATCAGGTTCATAGTGTTAATATCAGGTTCATAGTGTTAATATCAGGTTCGTGGTGTTAACATCAGGTTCATAGTGTTAACATCAGGTTCATAGTGTTAATATCAGGTTCGTAGTGTTAATATCAGGTTCATAGTGTTAATATCAGGTTCATAGTGTTAATATCAGGTTCGTAGTGTTATCAGGTTAATATCAGGTTCATAGTGTTAATATCAGGTTCATAGTGTTAATATCAGGTTCATAGTGTTAACATCAGGTTAATATCAGGTTCATAGTGTTAACATCAGGTTCGTAGTGTTAATATCAGGTTCGTAGTGTTAACATCAGGTTCATAGTGTTAATATCAGGTTCATAGTGTTAATATCAGGTTCGTAGTGTTATCAGGTTAATATCAGGTTCATAGTGTTAATATCAGGTTCATAGTGTTAATATCAGGTTCATAGTGTTAACATCAGGTTCGTAGTGTTAATATCAGGTTCGTAGTGTTAACATCAGGTTCGTAGTGTTAATATCAGGTTCGTAGTGTTAACATCAGGTTCGTAGTGTTAACATCAGGTTCATAGTGTTAACATCAGGTTCATAGTGTTAATATCAGGTTCATAGTGTTAATATCAGGTTCATAGTGTTAATATCAGGTTCATAGTGTTAATATCAGGTTCATAGTGTTATCAGATTAATATCAGGTTCATAGTGTTAATATCAGGTTCGTAGTGTTAACAGGTTCATAGTGTTAATATCAGGTTCATAGTGTTATCAGGTTAATATCAGGTTCGTAGTGTTAATATCAGGTTCATAGTGTTATCAGGTTAATATCAGGTTCGTAGTGTTAATATCAGGTTCATATTGTTAACATCAGGTTCATAGTGTTATCAGGTTAATATCAGGTTCATAGTGTTAACATCAGGTTCATAGTGTTAATATCAGGTTCATAGTGTTAACATCAGGTTCATAGTGTTATCAGGTTAATATCAGGTTCATAGTGTTAACATCAGGTTCATAGTGTTAATATCAGGTTCGTAGTGGTAATATCAGGTTCATAGTGTTAATATCAGGTTCATAGTGTTAACATCAGGTTCATAGTGTTAATATCAGGTTCATAGTGTTAATATCAGGTTCGTAGTGTTAATATCAGGTTCATAGTGTTAATATCAGGTTCATAGTGTTAATATCAGGTTCGTAGTGTTAATATCAGGTTCATAGTGTTAATATCAGGTTCATAGTGTTATCAGGTTAATATCAGGTTCATAGTGTTAATATCAGGTTCATAGTGTTAACAGGTTCATAGTGTTAACATCAGGTTCATAGTGTTATCAGGTTAATGTCTATAGAGATTCCCTAACCTCCAGAAGGACTCTGATATCTACAGTTCTTCGTCCATGAAGACAACGGCCCAATGACTGCTTCTAAGATCCCAACAGTCAGAGGAAAACATTCTGGAATATTCTCTCAGTCCATGTGGTCGTTAATGAATTCCGTGTGATCCTCTATGTTGCAATAGAAATCACATGTGTGTGAGTGAAGCGTGTGTGAATCAAAGGCAGCGCTGTGCAGCACACATTGAGAGAGGGAGAGAGAGAGAAAGAGAGCAGAGTTCCTCTCCCACCCAGATGCAGAGGCCTCTTTGGCCCCCCTGCTCCATGGCTTCCCTCCACCACAGTACAGTACCCCTTGGATTTAAAAAATGACAAGGCACGGAAAGAGTGCAAAGAGAAGCTCCTCGTGGACAGTCTAGACACACTTTCCTGACAGCTACAAATATGGCAGCGTAATCAACTTAATCTTCCACACAGACCATCCCTGGGCACACAGCTATAAGAGCACACTACCCCTGTATTGGCGGAGGGCGGGAAACCGGAATAAAACAAGGACCCTGAGACTGAGACGCCCTCTAACAGAGGACCACACAGCCCAGCTAACGGAGGACCACACAGCCCAGCTAACGGAGGACCACACAGCCCAGCTAACGGAGGACCACACAGCCCAGCTAACGGAGGACCACACAGCCCAGCTAACAGAGGACCACACAGCCCAGCTAACAGAGGACCACACAGCCCAGCTAACAGAGGACCACACAGCCCAGCTAACAGAGGACCACACAGCCCAGCTAACAGCACTGAATGAGGAGGGAACCCTTCCCCAGATCTGGGCCTCAACACAATCCTGTCTCGGAGCTCTACAGGCAATTCCTTCAACCTCATGACTTGGTTTTTGCTCTGACATGTTCTGTTAACTGTGGGACCTTTATATAGACAGGTGTGTGCCTTTCCAAATCATGTCCAATCAATTGAATTTACCACAGGTGGACTCCAATCAAGTTGTAGAAACATCTCAAGGATGATCAATGGAAACAGGATGCACCTGAGCTCAATTTACAGTCTCATAGTGAAGGGTCTGAATACTTATGGAAATAAGGTATTTCTGTTTAAAAAATTAAAAATATTACATTTCAAAAAACCTCTTTTTGCTTTGTCATTATGGGGTATTGTGATGTCATTATGGGGTATTGTGATGTCATTATGGGGTATTGTGACATCATTATAGGGTATTGTGATGTCATTATGGGGTATTGTGATGTCATTATGGGGTATTGTGTGTAGATTAATGAAGAATGTTTTAGTTAATCCATTTTAGATTAAGGCTGTAAAGTAACAAAATGTGGAAATAGTCAAGGTGTCTGAATATTTTCCGAATGCACTGTATATAAACGAATTGGCTAGGACACTAGAACACTCTGCAGCACCCGACCTCACCCTACCAGAATTCATCTGAAGTCAAATGTCTGTTTGCTGATGATCTGGTGCTTCTGTCCCCAACCAAGGAGGGCCTACAGCAGCACCTAGATCTTCTGCACAGATTCTGCCAGACCTGGTCTCTGACAGACCTGGGCCCTGACAGACCTGGGCCCTGACAGACCCGGGCCCTGACAGACCCGGGCCCTGACAGACCTGGGCCCTGTCAGACCTGGGCCATGACAGTAAATCTCAGTAAGACAAAAATAATGGTATTCCAAAAAAGGTCCAGACGCCAGGACCACAAATACAAATTCCATCTAGACACCGTTGCCCTAGAGCACACAGAAAACTATACATACCTTGGCCTAAACATCAGCGCTACAGGTAACTTCCACAAAGCTGTGAACCAACTGAGAAACAAGGCAAGAAGGGCCTTCTACCTCCATCAAAAGGAACATAACATTTCAAATACATATTAGGATCTGGCTAAAAATACTTGAATCAGTTACAGAACCCATTGCCCTTTGTGGTTGAGGTCTGGGGTCCGCTCACCAACCATTTGAAAGGAAACACTTTAAAGTTTGTGGAATTAATGTATGAGAATATAACACATTAGATGTGGTAAAATATCATACAAACAGCAGTGTGTGTAAAGTTTCAGACTGATCCAGTGAAGAATTATTTTACTACACAATATTCTGTATCAAGTCTGCCTCGAGTTTGCTCACATGAGCCGAATTGTCAATTGATACATTTTCAAATACATAACTATAGAGAGCATACAAACATGCTATGGTAATACAACATTTTAGTTTACACACTCCCAGGAATGTCATGCATGATGGATCATTAGCTGATACACTACTTTTCACACATCTAGATGGCCGGGTGGGATGGATGTGGAGACAGACACACCAGTGGTTCAAACTGGAGACCCCAGTGACACAGATCCACAAATAATACAACAAACAAACCCAATTGTGATAAAGTCCCATATCTACTGGGTGAAATACCACAGTGTGACATCACAGCAGCAAGATGTGTGACCTGTTGCCCCAAGAAAAGGTCAACCAGTGAAGAACTTTAACTATTTCCACATCGTATGAGACTTGAAATGTAGAGAGAGAGAGAGAGAGAGAGAGAGAGAGAGAGAGAGAGAGAGAGAGAGAGAGAGAGAGATGTGAGAGATGGGTTAGGGGAGGACAGAATGATGACCTAGATCCAGCCCTGTTACGGGCCTCCAGGATCAGTAGTACTGGGTGTGTTGAAGTAGTGGAGGACAGAGAGAGACCTAGATCCAGCCCTGTTACGGGCCTCCAGGATCAGTAGTACTGGGTGTGTTGAAGTAGTGGAGGACAGAGAGAGACCTAGATCCAGCCCTGTTACGGGCCTCCAGGATCAGTAGTACTGGGTGTGTTGAAGTAGGGGAGGACAGAGAGAGAGACCTAGATCCAGCCCTGTTACAGGCCTCCAGGATCAGTAGTACTGGGTGTGTTGAAGTAGGGGAGGACAGAGAGAGACCTAGATCCAGCCCTGTTACGGGCCTCCAGGATCAGTAGTACTGGGTGTGTTGAAGTAGTGGAGGACAGAGAGAGACCTAGATCCAGCCCTGTTACGGGCCTCCAGGATCAGTAGTACTGGGTGTGTTGAAGTAGTGGAGGACAGAGAGAGACCTAGATCCAGCCCTGTTACGGGCCTCCAGGATCAGTAGTACTGGGTGTGTTGAAGTAGTGGAGGACAGAGAGAGACCTAGATCCAGCCCTGTTACGGGCCTCCAGGATCAGTAGTACTGGGTGTGTTGAAGTAGGGGAGGACAGAGAGAGAGACCTAGATCCAGCCCTGTTACAGGCCTCCAGGATCAGTAGTACTGGGTGTGTTGAAGTAGGGGAGGACAGAGAGAGACCTAGATCCAGCCCTGTTACGGGCCTCCAGGATCAGTAGTACTGGGTGTGTTGAAGTAGTGGAGGACAGAGAGAGACCTAGATCCAGCCCTGTTACGGGCCTCCAGGATCAGTAGTACTGGGTGTGTTGAAGTAGGGGAGGACAGAGAGAGACCTAGATCCAGCCCTGTTACGGGCCTCCAGGATCAGTAGTACTGGGTGTGTTGAAGTAGTGGAGGACAGAGAGAGACCTAGATCCAGCCCTGTTACGGGCCTCCAGGATCAGTAGTACTGGGTGTGTTGAAGTAGTGGAGGACAGAGAGAGACCTAGATCCAGCCCTGTTACGGGCCTCCAGGATCAGTAGTACTGGGTGTGTTGAAGTAGGGGAGGACAGAGAGAGACCTAGATCCAGCCCTGTTACGGGCCTCCAGGATCAGTAGTACTGGGTGTGTTGAAGTAGGGGAGGACAGAGAGAGACCTAGATCCAGCCCTGTTACGGGCCTCCAGGATCAGTAGTACTGGGTGTGTTGAAGTAGGGGAGGACAGAGAGAGACCTAGATCCAGCCCTGTTACGGGCCTCCAGGATCAGTAGTACTGGGTGTGTTGAAGTAGGGGAGGACAGAGAGAGACCTAGATCCAGCCCTGTTACGGGCCTCCAGGATCAGTAGTACTGGGTGTGTTGAAGTAGGGGAGGACAGAGAGAGACCTAGATCCAGCCCTGTTACAGGCCTCCAGGATCAGTAGTACTGGGTGTGTTGAAGTAGGGGAGGACAGAGAGAGACCTAGATCCAGCCCTGTTACGGGCCTCCAGGATCAGTAGTACTGGGTGTGTTGAAGTAGGGGAGGACAGAGAGAGACCTAGATCCAGCCCTGTTACGGGCCTCCAGGATCAGTAGTACTGGGTGTGTTGAAGTAGTGGAGGACAGAGAGAGACCTAGATCCAGCCCTGTTACGGGCCTCCAGGATCAGTAGTACTGGGTGTGTTGAAGTAGGGGAGGACAGAGAGAGACCTAGATCCAGCCCTGTTACGGGCCTCCAGGATCAGTAGTACTGGGTGTGTTGAAGTAGGGGAGGACAGAGAGAGACCTAGATCCAGCCCTGTTACGGGCCTCCAGGATCAGTAGTACTGGGTGTGTTGAAGTAGGGGAGGACAGAGAGAGAGACCTAGATCCAGCCCTGTTACGGGCCTCCAGGATCAGTAGTACTGGGTGTGTTGAAGTAGGGGAGGACAGAGAGAGAGACCTAGATCCAGCCCTGTTACGGGCCTCCAGGATCAGTAGTACTGGGTGTGTTGAAGTAGTGGAGGTGTCGTAGTGTAGATCCTAATCCTACTTCCCCATTCAACCAGGTCATAGTTATAATAGTAATAGTGGGAATGTATTGGTATGTATCCTAACTGACGGGTTCAGGGCTGGGATCACCTGTGGATCACCTGTGGATCACCTGTGTGACGTTGATCAGGTGTACGTCTGGCTGTCAGACATTGTGTGTGTGTGTGTGTGTTCAGTGTGTTCAGTGTGTTGTACAATAAAAAAAAAACGTTTTGCTCTATTCCATTCTCAGAAGACTGACTCATCAGATGAAGAGTCGCTCCACATCGACACAGAGGTCAAGCCAGAGGTCAAGCGGGAGGTGAAAGGTCGTAACTTGAAGGTAAAGAAGAAGACGGGAAGCACGGCGGGCATCCTGGACCTGCTACAGGCCAGCAAAGCAGTTGGCGGCATCGACTACAGCGTCAATAGGTACACCCTTTATCTTTTACCTTCATTTAACTAGGCAAGCCAGATAAGAACAAATTCTTATTTACGGCCTACCGAAAGGCAAAAGGCCTCCTGCGAGGACGGGGGCTACGTCTATCAACAGAACATTCTATTGAAATGGATTCTTGCATAGTGGAGTATTTTGTTAAGACATGTAGCTAGCTAGGTAAACAATGAACCATAATCCCAACTCATAATGTTACTACCCTGTATGAATCTGCAAGTAGCTAACCAACCAGGTTCAATGTTAGCTAGCTAACATTAGGCTGTAACTAGCAAAGCTAATGGCTCTGAGATACGAATAATAAGATCATGCACGTACCATTAGCTAGCGAGCCATAAGACTGCTAAACAATGAATAAAAATGCTCACCCCTTCTACCCCCAAGCAGTCTTATGGCTCGGGGCTAGAGGCTGTTAAGGAGCCTTTTGGACCTAGACTCCGGTACTGCTCGCCGTGCGGTAGCAGAGAGAACAGTCTATGACTTTGGTGACTGGAGTCTTTGACAATTTTTTGGGCCTTCCTCTGACACCGCCTAGTATATAGGTCCTGGATGTTAGGAATGTTAGGAAGCTTGGCCCCAGTGATGTACTGGGCTGTACACACTACCCTCTGTAGCGCCTTACGGTCGGATTGAGGTCTGGGCTTTGACTAGACCATTCCAAGACATTTAAATGTTTCCCCTTAAACCACTCAAGTGTTGCCTTAGCCGCATGCTTAGGGTCATTGTCATGCTGGAAGGTGAACCTCCGTCCCAGTCTCAAATCTCTGGAAGACTGAAACAGGTTTCCCTCAAGAATTTCCCTGTATTTAGCGCCATCCATAATTCCTTCTATTCTGACCAGTTTCCCACTCCCTGCAGATGAAAAAGTTCCCCACAGAATGATGCTTCCAACACCATGCTGCCAACACCGGGGATGGTGTTCTTGGGGGAAGGGAGGTGTTGGGTTTGCGCCAGACATAGCTTTTTTCTTCATGGGCAAAAAGCTCAATTTTTGTCTTATCTGACCAGAGTACCTTCTTCCATATGTTTGGGGAGTCTCCCACATGCCTTTTGGCGAACACCAAACGTGTGTTCATAATCAATGGATTTTTTCTGGCCACTCTTCCGTAAAGCTTTACAGCTCCTTCAGGGTTATCTTTGGTCTCTTTGTTGCCTCTCTGATTAATGCCCTCCTTGCCTGGTCCGTGAATTCTGGTGGGCGGCCCTCTCTTGGCGGGTTTGTTGTGGTGCCATATTCTTTCCATTTTTTAATAATGGATTTAATTTCCAAACGTCTGAAGGTACCACATTCATCTGTAGAAACAATAGTACGCAAGTATAAACACCATGGGACCACACAGCCGTCATACCGCTCAGGAAGGAGACGCGTTCGGTCTCGTAGAGATGAACATACTTTGGTGAGGAAAGTGCAAATCAATCCCAGAACAACAGCAAAGGACCCTGGGAAGATGCTGGAGGAAACAGGTACAAAGTGTCTACATCCACAGTGAAACGAGTCCTATACCGACATAACCTGAAAGGCCGCTCAGGAAGGAAGAAGCCACTGCTCCAAAACCGCCATAAAAAGGCCAGACTACGGTTTGCAACTGCACATGGGGACAAAGATCGTATTTTTTGGAAAAATGTCCTCTGGTCTGATGAAACAAAAATATAACTGTTTGGCCATAATGACCATTGTTATGTTTGGAGGAAAAAGGGGGAGGCTGCAAGCCGAAGAACACCATCCCAACCGTGAAGCACGGGGGTGGCAGCATCATGTTGTGGGGGTGCTTTGCTGCAGGAGGGACTGGTGCACTTCACAAAATAGATGGCATCATGAGGCAGGAAAATTCTGTGGATATATTGAAGCAACATCTCAAGACGTCAGTCAGGAAGTTAAAGCTTGGTCGCAAATGGGTCTTCCAAATGGACAATGACCCCAAGCATACTTCCAAAGCTGTGGCAAAATGGTTTAAGGACAACAAAGTCAAGGTATTGGAGTGGCCATCACAAAGCCCTGACCTCAGTCCTATAGAACATTTGTGGGCAGAACTGAAAAAGCGTGTGCGAGCAAGGAGGCCTACAAACCCGACTCAGTTACACCAGCTCTGTGAGGAGGAATGAGCCAAAATTCACCCAACTTATTGTGGGAAGCTTGTGGAAGGCTACCTGAAATGTTTTACCCAAGTTAAACAATTTAAAGGCAATGCTGCCAAATACTAATTGAGTGTATGTAAACTTCTGACCCACTGGTAATGTGATGAAAGAAGTAAAAGCTGAAATAAATCATTCTCTCTACTATTATTCTGACATTTCACATTCTTAAAATAAAGTGGTGATCCTAACTGACCTAAGACGGAATTTTTACTACGATTAAATGTCAGCAATTGTGAAAAACTTAGTTGTGTCCCTAATATGGTCATACATTTGTCAGCCGGTTAGGAAGTGCAGCTCAGTTTCCACCTCATTTTGTGGGCAGTGTTGCACATAGCCTGTCTTCTCTTGAGAGCCAGGTCTGCCTACGGCGGCCTTTCTCAATAGCAAGGCTATGCTCACTGAGTCTGCACATAGTCAAAGCTTTCCTTAAGTTTGGGTCAGTCACAGTGGTCAGGTATTCTGCCACTCTGTCTCTCTGTTTAGGGCCAAATAGCATTCTAGTTGCTCTGTTTTTTTGTTAATTCTTTCCAATGTGTCAAGTAATTATCTTTTTTTTTCTCATGATTTGGTTGGGTCTAATTGTGTTGCTGTCCTGGGGCTCTATAGGACGAGCTTGCTTAGGAGACTCTTCTCCAGGTTCATCTCTCTGTAGGTGATGGCTTTGTTATGGAAGGTTTGGGAATCACTTCCTTTTAGGTGGTTGTAGAATTTAACCGCTGTTTTCTGGATTTTGATAATTAGGCGATATCGGCCTAATTCTGCTCTGTATGCATTATTTGGTGTTTTACATTGTACACGGAGGATATTTTTGCAGAATTCTGCATGCAGAGTCTCAATTTTGTGTTTGTTCCATTTTGTGAATTCTTGGTTGATGAGCGGACCCCAGACCTCACAACCATAAAGGGCAATGGGTTCTATAACTGATTCTCTCTCTCTCTCTCTCTCTCTCTCCTCTCTCTCTCTCTCTCTCTCTCTCTCTCTCTCTCTCTCTCTCTCTCTCTCTCTCTCTCTCTCGATCTGTCTCTCTCTCTCTCTCTCTCTCTCGATCTGTCTCTCTCTCTCGATCTGTCTCTCGCTCTATCTGTCTCTCTCTCTCTCTCTCTCGATCTGTCTCTCTCTCTCTCTCTCTCGATCTGTCTCTCTCTCTCTCTCGATCTGTCTCTCTCTCTCTCTCTCGATCTGTCTCTCTCTCTCTCTCTCGATCTGTCTCTCTCTCTCTCTCTCTCTCTTCTCTCTCTCTTCTCTCTCGATCTGTTTCTCTCCTGTCTCTCTCTTCTCTCTCGATCTCTCTCTCTCGATCTGTCTCTCTCCTGTCTCTCTCGATCTCTCGATCTGTCTCTCTCTTTCTCTCTCTCTCGATCTGTCTCTCTCTCTCATCTCTCTCTCTCTCTCTCTCTCTCTCTCTCTCTCTCTCGATCTGTCTCTCTCCGGCGGGTACACCTTCCAGCAGTGTAATGTATTATTGTGTTGTGTTATTTCTTATTGACGTACTTACAGTCAGCCACCTGCATCTCCCAGCACACAGGAGGCCATTCAGGGGATGTTGTCTATGGCCAACCTGTCCTCCGGGGCTACCGCTGGGGCCGCAGCCATCTCCTCCTCCGACACCCCTGGGGCCTGGGGCTGCGACCGGCCCGGCAGAAACCACTCCAACACCACCACCGCTGGATGGAAGGGAGGAGCAGCAAGCGGAGCAGGAGGAGGAGTAAGTAAGCGGCCGGCCAAACGACTCCCCAAGAAGACGAAGAAGAGCAGCAGCGTCGACAGTGCCGAGTTCGATGATGATCAGGATCACATGGACGCCTGCTTCAAGGATTCAGATTATGGTAACTAGAGATATCTAGTACTTTCCACTAGAGTCATGATACATTTTCTACTAGAGATATGATAGTTTCCACTAGACATATGATGCATGTTCTACTATAGATATATAATAGAGTTTCCACTAGAGATATGATGCATGTTCTACTATAGATATATAATCCAGTTTCCACTAGAGATATGATGCATGTTCTACTATAGATATATAATAGAGTTTCCACTAGACATATGATGCATGTTCTACTATAGATATATAATAGAGTTTCCACTAGACATATGATGCATGTTCTACTATAGATATATAATAGAGTTTCCACTAGACATATGATGCATGTTCTACTATAGATATAGTAAAGTTTCCACTAGAGATATGATACATGTTCTACTATAGATATATAATACATGTTCTACTATAGATATATAATCCAGTTTCCACTAGAGATATGATGCATGTTCTACTATAGATATAGTAAAGTTTCCACTAGAGATATGATACATGTTCTACTATAGATATATAATCCAGTTTCCACTAGACATATGATGCATGTTCTACTATAGATATATAATAGAGTTTCCACTAGAGATATGATGCATGTTCTACTATAGATATATAATCCAGTTTCCACTAGAGATATGATGCATGTTCTACTATAGATATATAATAGAGTTTCCACTAGACATATGATGCATGTTCTACTATAGATATATAATAGAGTTTCCACTAGACATATGATGCATGTTCTACTATAGATATATAATAGAGTTTCCACTAGAGATATGATGCATGTTCTACTGTAGAGATATAATGCATGTTCTACTATAGATATAGTAAAGTTTCCACTAGACATATGATACATGTTCTACTATAGATATATAATACAGTTTCCACTAGAGATATGATGCATGTTCTACTATAGATATAGTAAAGTTTCCACTAGAGATATGAAACATGTTCTACTGTAGATATATAATGCATGTTCTACTATAGATATATAATACAGTTTCCACTAGAGATATGATACATGTTCTACTATAGATATATAATACATGTTCTACTGTAGATATATAATACAGTTTCCACTAGAGATATGATGCATGTTCTACTATAGATATATAATACATGTTCTACTATAGATATATAATACAGTTTCCACTAGAGATATGATGCATGTTCTACTATAGATATAGTAAAGTTTCCACTAGAGATATGATACATGTTCTACTGTAGATATATAATACAGTTTCCACTAGAGATATGATACATGTTCTACTATAGATATATAATACATGTTCTACTGTAGATATATAATACAGTTTCCACTAGAGATATGATACATGTTCTACTATAGATATATAATACATGTTCTACTATAGATATATAATACAGTTTCCACTAGAGATATGATGCATGTTTTACTAAAGTTATAGAGTAGTTTCTACTAGAGATATATTAGAGTTTCCACTGTAGATATAATAGAGTTTCCACTGTAGATATATTAGAGTTTCCACTGTAGATATAGTAGAGTTTCCACTGTAGATATAGTAGAGTTTCCACTGTAGATATAATAGAGTTTCCACTGTAGATATAGTAGAGTTTCCACTGGAGATATAGTAGAGTTTCCACTGTAGATATAGTAGAGTTTCCACTGGAGATATAGTAGAGTTTCCACTGTAGATATAGTAGAGTTTCCACTGTAGATATAGTAGAGTTTCCACTGGAGATATAGTAGAGTTTCCACTGGAGATATAGTAGAGTTTCCACTGGAGATATAGAAGAGTTTCCACTGGAGATATAGAAGAGTTTCCACTGTAGATATAGTAGAGTTTCCACTGGAGATATAGAAGAGTTTCCACTGGAGATATAGAAGAGTTTCCACTGGAGATATAGTAGAGTTTCCACTGTAGATATAGTAGAGTTTCCACTGGAGATATAGTAGAGTTTCCACTGGAGATATAATACTTGTTCTACTAGAGATATGATATATGTTCCATTAGAGATATGAGTCATGTTCCATTAGAGATATGAGTCATGTTCCACTAGAGATATGATACATGTTCCACTAGAGATATGAGACATGTTCTACTAGAGATATGAGACATGTTCCACTAGAGATATGAGACATGTTCCACTAGAGATATGATACATGTTCCATTAGAGAGATGAGACATGATCCACTAGAGATATGAGACATGATCCACTAGAGATATGAGACATGATCCACTAGAGATATGAGACATGTTCCATTAGAGATATGAGACATGTTCCATTAGAGATATGAGACATGTTCCACTTGAGATATGAGACATGTTCCATTAGAGATATGAGACATGTTCCACTAGAGATATGATACATGTTCCATTAGAGATATGATACATGTTCCATTAGAGATATGATACATGTTCCATTAGAGATATGATACATGTTCCACTAGAGATATGAGACATGTTCCACTTGAGATATGATACATGTTCCATTAGAGATATGAGACATGTTCCACTAGAGATTAGAGATATGAGACATGTTCCATTAGAGATATGAGACATGTTCCATTAGAGATATGAGACATGTTCCATTAGAGATATGAGACATGTTCTACTAGAGATATGAGACATGTTCCACTAGAGATATGATACATGTTCCATTAGAGAGATGAGACATGATCCACTAGAGATATGAGACATGATCCACTAGAGATATGAGACATGTTCCACTAGAGATATGAGACATGTTCCATTAGAGATATGAGTCATGTTCCATTAGAGATATGAGTCATGTTCCATTAGAGATATGAGACATGTTCCATTAGAGATATGAGACATGTTCCATTAGAGATATGAGACATGTTCCACTTGAGATATGATACATGTTCCATTAGAGATATGAGACATGTTCCACTTGAGATATGAGACATGTTCCATTAGAGATATGAGACATGTTCCACTAGAGATTAGAGATATGAGTCATGTTCCATTAGAGATATGATACATGTTCCATTAGAGATATGATACATGTTCCACTAGAGATATGAGACATGTTCCATTAGAGATATGAGACATGTTCCACTTGAGATATGATACATGTTCCATTAGAGATATGAGACATGTTCCACTAGAGATTAGAGATATGAGACATGTTCCATTAGAGAGATGAGACATGTTCCATTAGAGATATGAGACATTTTCCATTAGAGATATGAGACATGTTCCACTAGAGATTAGAGATATGAGACATTTTCCATTAGAGATATGAGACATGTTCCATTAGAGATATGATACATGTTCCATTAGAGATATGATACATGTTCTACTAGAGATATGAGACATGTTCCATTAGAGATATGATACATGTTCCATTAGAGATTAGAGATATGATACATGTTCCATTAGAGATATGAGACATGTTCCATTAGAGATATGAGACATGTTCCATTAGAGATATGAGACATGTTCCATTAGAGATATGAGACATGTTCCATTAGAGATATGAGACATGTTCCATTAGAGATATGAGACATGTTCTACTAGAGATATGAGTCATGTTCTACTACAGATACAACAGATATTCCTCTGACTAACTGATGGCTGTCAGTTCTAGCGACAGGGTCTATGAGAGTAGGTCTTCAACTTTGTTCTTAGCTGAGACAGTGGTTATACAGCGTGTGTTTGCAGAGTGGTGTGGAGCCTCTACCCTTCCTTCTACTCTGCTCTGCTAGGGGGAGAGAGCTATGGATGGAAGGAGGGAGGATGCAGCTGCCGCACAGCTGGAGAGAGAGGGGGAGAGAGGGGGGGAGAGAAAGCATGTTAATGGAGGTGGAACCAAATACTGCAGCAATGCACATCATCATCATCAACACATGGAGCAATTAGATTGGTTGGCCTCTGAAATGTGTCATCGCTCGATAGAAATATGCCACTTTCAGGAAGGTTACTTTTTAGAAGATTGAGGAGAGAGTGAATAAAAGAGGATGTGATTGAAGGAGCTGTGGATCATGAGGAGCTGTGGAAGAAGACAGGAAGAGGACAGTGTTGAGCTGTGGAAGAGGACAGTGTTGAGCTGTGGAAGAGGACAGTGTTGAGCTGTGGAAGAGGACAGTGTTGAGCTGTGGAAGAGGACAGGAAGAAGACAGTGTTGAGCTGTGGAAGAAGACAGTGTTGAGCTGTGGAAGAGGACAGTGTTGAGCTGTGGAAGAAGACAGTGTTGAGCTGTGGAAGAGGACAGTGTTGAGCTGTGGAAGAGGACAGTGTTGAGCTGTGGAAGAAGACAGTGTTGAGCTGTGGAAGAAGACAGTGTTGAGCTGTGGAAGAGGACAGTGTTGAGCTGTGGAAGAGGACAGTGTTGAGCTGTGGAAGAGGACAGTGTTGAGCTGTGGAAGAAGACAGTGTTGAGCTGTGGAAGAAGACAGGAAGAAGACAGTGTTGAGCTGTGGAAGAGGACAGGAAGAATACAGTGTTGAGCTGTGGAAGAAGACAGTGTTGAGCTGTGGAAGAGGACAGTGTTGAGCTGTGGAAGAAGACAGGAAGAAGACAGTGTTGAGCTGTGGAAGAGGACAGGAAGAATACAGTGTTGAGCTGTGGAAGAAGACAGGAAGAATACAGTGTTGAGCTGTGGAAGAAGACAGTGTTGAGCTGTGGAAGAAGACAGTGTTGAGCTGTGGAAGAAGACAGTGTTGAGCTGTGGAAGAAGACAGTGTTGAGCTGTGGAAGAGGACAGGAAGAATACAGTGTTGAGCTGTGGAAGAATACAGTGTTGAGCTGTGGAAGAAGACAGTGTTGAGCTGTGGAAGAATACAGTGTTGAGCTGTGGAAGAGGACAGTGTTGAGCTGTGGAAGAAGACAGTGTTGAGCTGTGGAAGAAGACAGTGTTGAGCTGTGGAAGAGGACAGTGTTGAGCTGTGGAAGAAGACAGTGTTGAGCTGTGGAAGAAGACAGTGTTGAGCTGTGGAAGAAGACAGTGTTGAGCTGTGGAAGAAGACAGTGTTGAGCTGTGGAAGAAGACAGTGTTGAGCTGTGGAAGAGGACAGGAAGAATACAGTGTTGAGCTGTGGAAGAATACAGTGTTGAGCTGTGGAAGAAGACAGTGTTGAGCTGTGGAAGAATACAGTGTTGAGCTGTGGAAGAGGACAGTGTTGAGCTGTGGAAGAAGACAGTGTTGAGCTGTGGAAGAAGACAGTGTTGAGCTGTGGAAGAGGACAGTGTTGAGCTGTGGAAGAAGACAGTGTTGAGCTGTGGAAAAAGACAGGAAGAAGACAGTGTTGAGCTGTGGATCATCTATGATCAGGGTTGGAACTTCAGGATTTGTTTACTAGCCCGGGTCGAATTCTGAGCCGTGCGATATTTGAAAAGACTAAATGTATCTCGCCGGCGGGCTAGTTCGGCACGTTTTCTACTAGCCTGGTCTGAAAAGTACTAGCCTCGAACTAGCAGGCTAGCTTAATATCCATCCCTGTATGAGTGTTAACTAACCAGAGGGTGTGTTTGTTCCAGTTTACCCCTCTCTAGAGTCCGAAGAGGATAACCCTGTCTTCAAATCCAGATCCAAGAAGAGGAAAGGTTCAGACACTCCGTACAGCCCCACAGGTACACTACACCTGTCACTCCATACAGCCCCACAGGTACACTACACCTGTCACTCCATACAGCCCCACAGGTACACTACACCTGTCACTCCATACAGCCCCACAGGTACATTACACCTGTCACTCCATACAGCCCCACAGGTACACTACACCTGTCACTCCATACAGCCCCACAGGTACACTACACCTGTCACTCCATACAGCCCCACAGGTACAATACACCTGTCACTCCATACAGCCTCACAGGTACACTACACCTGTCACTCCATACAGGTACACTACACCTGTCACTCCATACAGCCCCACAGGTACAATACACCTGTCACTCCATACAGCCTCACAGGTACACTACACCTGTCACTCCATACAGGTACACTACACCTGTCACTCCATACAGCCCCACAGGTACACTACACCTGTCACTCCATACAGCCCCACAGGTACACTACACCTGTCACTCCATACAGCCCCACAGGTACACTACACCTGTCACTCCATACAGGTACACTACACCTGTCACTCCATACAGGTACACTACACCTGTCACTCCATACAGGTACACTACACCTGTCACTCCATACAGCCCCACAGGTACACTACACCTGTCACTCCATACAGCCCCACAGGTACACTACACCTGTCACTCCATACAGCCCCACAGGTACACTACACCTGTCACTCCATACAGCCCCACAGGTACACTACACCTGTCACTCCATACAGCCCCACAGGTACACTACACCTGTCACTCCATACAGCCCCACAGGTACACTACACCTGTCACTCCATACAGCCCCACAGGTACACTACACCTGTCACTCCATACAGCCCCACAGGTACACTACACCTGTCACTCCATACAGCCCCACAGGTACACTACACCTGTCACTCCATACAGCCCCACAGGTACACTACACCTGTCACTCCATACAGCCCCACAGGTACACTACACCTGTCACTCCATACAGCCCCACAGGTACACTACACCTGTCACTCCATACAGCCCCACAGGTACACTACACCTGTCACTCCATACAGCCCCACTACACCTGTCACTCCATACAGGTACACTACACCTGTCACTCCATACAGGTACACTACACCTGTCACTCCATACAGGTACACTACACCTGTCACTCCATACAGGTACACTACACCTGTCACCTACAGGTACACTACACCTGTCACTCCATACAGCCCCACAGGTACACTACACCTGTCACTCCATACAGCCCCACAGGTACACTACACCTGTCACTCCATACAGCCCCACAGGTACACTACACCTGTCACTCCATACAGCCCCACAGGTACACTACACCTGTCACTCCATACAGCCCCACAGGTACACTACACCTGTCACTCCATACAGCCCCACAGGTACACTACACCTGTCACTCCATACAGCCCCACAGGTACACTACACCTGTCACTCCATACAGCCCCACAGGTACATTACACCTGTCACTCCATACAGGTACACTACACCTGTCACTCCATACAGCCCCACAGGTACACTACACCTGTCACTCCATACAGCCCCACAGGTACACTACACCTGTCACTCCATACAGCCCCACAGGTACACTACACCTGTCACTCCATACAGCCCCACAGGTACACTACACCTGTCACTCCATACAGCCCCACAGGTACACTACACCTGTCACTCCATACAGCCCCACAGGTACACTACACCTGTCACTCCATACAGCCCCACAGGTACACTACACCTGTCACTCCATACAGCCCCACAGGTACACTACACCTGTCACTCCATACAGCCCCACAGGTACACTACACCTGTCACTCCATACAGCCCCACAGGTACACTACACCTGTCACTCCATACAGCCCCACAGGTACACTACACCTGTCACTCCATACAGCCCCACAGGTACACTACACCTGTCACTCCATACAGCCCCACAGGTACACTACACCTGTCACTCCATACAGCCCCACAGGTACACTACACCTGTCACTCCATACAGCCCCACAGGTACACTACACCTGTCACTCCATACAGCCCCACGGGTACACTACACCTGTCAATCCATACAGGTACACTACACCTGTCACTCCATACAGCCCCACAGGTACACTACACCTGTCACTCCATACAGCCCCACAGGTACACTACACCTGTCACTCCATACAGCCCCACAGGTACACTACACCTGTCACTCCATACAGCCCCACAGGTACACTACACCTGTCACTCCATACAGCCCCACAGGTACACTACACCTGTCACTCCATACAGCCTCACAGGTACACTACACCTGTCACTCCATACAGCCCCACAGGTACACTACACCTGTCACTCCATACAGCCCCACAGGTACACTACACCTGTCACTCCATACAGCCCCACAGGTACACTACACCTGTCACTCCATACAGCCCCACAGGTACACTACACCTGTCACTCCATACAGCCCCACAGGTACACTACACCTGTCACTCCATACAGCCCCACAGGTACACTACACCTGTCACTCCATACAGCCCCACAGGTACACTACACCTGTCACTCCATACAGCCCCACAGGTACACTACACCTGTCACTCCATACAGCCCCACAGGTACACTACACCTGTCACTCCATACAGCCCCACAGGTACACTACACCTGTCACTCCATACAGCCCCACAGGTACACTACACCTGTCACTCCATACAGCCCCACAGGTACACTACACCTGTCACTCCATACAGGTACACTACACCTGTCACTCCATACAGGTACACTACACCTGTCACTCCATACAGGTACACTACACCTGTCACTCCATACAGGTACACTACACCTGTCACTCCATACAGGTACACTACACCTGTCACTCTATACAGGTACACTACACCTGTCACTCCATACAGGTACACTACACCTGTCACTCCATACAGGTACACTACACCTGTCACTCCATACAGGTACACTACACCTGTCACTCCATACAGCCCCACAGGTACACTACACCTGTCACTCCATACAGCCCCACAGGTACACTACACCTGTCACTCCATACAGCCCCACAGGTACACTACACCTGTCACTCCATACAGCCTCACAGGTACACTACACCTGTCATTCCATACAGCCCCACAGGTACACTACACCTGTCACTCCATACAGCCCCACAGGTACACTACACCTGTCACTCCATACAGCCCCACAGGTACACTACACCTGTCACTCCATACAGCCCCACAGGTACACTACACCTGTCACTCCATACAGCCCCACAGGTACACTACACCTGTCACTCCATACAGCCCCACAGGTACACTACACCTGTCACTCCATACAGCCCCACAGGTACACTACACCTGTCACTCCATACAGCCCCACAGGTACACTACACCTGTCACTCCATACAGCCCCACAGGTACACTACACCTGTCACTCCATACAGCCCCACAGGTACACTACACCTGTCACTCCATACAGCCCCACAGGTACACTACACCTGTCACTCCATACAGCCCCACAGGTACACTACACCTGTCACTCCATACAGCCCCACAGGTACACTACACCTGTCACTCCATACAGCCCCACAGGTACACTACACCTGTCACTCCATACAGCCCCACAGGTACACTACACCTGTCACTCCATACAGCCCCACAGGTACACTACACCTGTCACTCCATACAGCCCCACAGGTACACTACACCTGTCACTCCATACAGCCCCACAGGTACACTACACCTGTCACTCCATACAGGTACACTACACCTGTCACTCCATACAGGTACACTACACCTGTCACTCCATACAGCCCCACAGGTACACTACACCTGTCACTCCATACAGCCCCACAGGTACACTACACCTGTCACTCCATACAGCCCCACAGGTACACTACACCTGTCACTCCATACAGCCCCACAGGTACACTACACCTGTCACTCCATACAGCCCCACAGGTACACTACACCTGTCACTCCATACAGCCCCACAGGTACACTACACCTGTCACTCCATACAGCCCCACAGGTACACTACACCTGTCACTCCATACAGCCCCACAGGTACACTACACCTGTCACTCCATACAGCCCCACAGGTACACTACACCTGTCACTCCATACAGCCCCACAGGTACACTACACCTGTCACTCCATACAGGTACACTACACCTGTCACTCCATACAGGTACACTACACCTGTCACTCCATACAGGTACACTACACCTGTCACTCCATACAGGTACACTACACCTGTCACTCCATACAGGTACACTACACCTGTCACTCCATACAGCCCCACAGGTACACTACACCTGTCACTCCATACAGCCCCACAGGTACACTACACCTGTCACTCCATACAGCCCCACAGGTACACTACACCTGTCACTCCATACAGCCCCACAGGTACACTACACCTGTCACTCCATACAGCCCCACAGGTACACTACACCTGTCACTCCATACAGCCCCACAGGTACACTACACCTGTCACTCCATACAGCCCCACAGGTACACTACACCTGTCACTCCATACAGCCCCACAGGTACACTACACCTGTCACTCCATACAGCCCCACAGGTACACTACACCTGTCACTCCATACAGCCCCACAGGTACACTACACCTGTCACTCCATACAGCCCCACAGGTACACTACACCTGTCACTCCATACAGCCCCACAGGTACACTACACCTGTCACTCCATACAGCCCCACAGGTACACTACACCTGTCACTCCATACAGCCCCACAGGTACACTACACCTGTCACTCCATACAGCCCCACAGGTACACTACACCTGTCACTCCATACAGCCCCACAGGTACACTACACCTGTCACTCCATACAGGTACACTACACCTGTCACTCCATACAGGTACACTACACCTGTCACTCCATACAGCCCCACAGGTACACTACACCTGTCACTCCATACAGCCCCACAGGTACACTACACCTGTCACTCCATACAGGTACACTACACCTGTCACTCCATACAGGTACACTACACCTGTCACTCCATACAGCCGTACACTACACCTGTCACTCCATACAGCCGGTACACTACACCTGTCACTCCATACAGGTACACTACACCTGTCACTCCATACAGGTACACTACACCTGTCACTCCATACAGGTACACTACACCTGTCACTCCATACAGGTACACTACACCTGTCACTCCATACAGCCCCACAGGTACACTACACCTGTCACTCCATACAGCCCCACAGGTACACTACACCTGTCACTCCATACAGGTACACTACACCTGTCACTCCATACAGGTACACTACACCTGTCACTCCATACAGGTACACTACACCTGTCACTCCATACAGCCCCACAGGTACACTACACCTGTCACTCCATACAGCCCCACAGGTACACTACACCTGTCACTCCATACAGCCCCACAGGTACACTACACCTGTCACTCCATACAGCCCCACAGGTACACTACACCTGTCACTCCATACAGCCCCACAGGTACACTACACCTGTCACTCCATACCAGGTACACTACACCTGTCACTCCATACAGGTACACTACACCTGTCACTCCATACAGGTACACTACACCTGTCACTCCATACAGGTACACTACACCTGTCACTCCATACAGGTACACTACACCTGTCACTCCATACAGGTACACTACACCTGTCACTCCATACAGGTACACTACACCTGTCACTCCATACAGGTACACTACACCTGTCACTCCATACAGGTACACTACACCTGTCACTCCATACAGGTACACTACACCTGTCACTCCATACAGCCCCACAGGTACACTACACCTGTCACTCCATACAGCCCCACAGGTACACTACACCTGTCACTCCATACAGCCCCACAGGTACACTACACCTGTCACTCCATACAGCCCCACAGGTACACTACACCTGTCACTCCATACAGCCCCACAGGTACACTACACCTGTCACTCCATACAGCCCCACAGGTACACTACACCTGTCACTCCATACAGGTACACTACACCTGTCACTCCATACAGGTACACTACACCTGTCACTCCATACAGGTACACTACACCTGTCACTCCATACAGGTACACTACACCTGTCACTCCATACAGGTACACTACACCTGTCACTCCATACAGGTACACTACACCTGTCACTCCATACAGGTACACTACACCTGTCACTCCATACAGGTACACTACACCTGTCACTCCATACAGGTACACTACACCTGTCACTCCATACAGGTACACTACACCTGTCACTCCATACAGGTACACTACACCTGTCACTCCATACAGCCCCACAGGTACACTACACCTGTCACTCCATACAGCCCCACAGGTACACTACACCTGTCACTCCATACAGCCCCACAGGTACACTACACCTGTCACTCCATACAGCCCCACAGGTACACTACACCTGTCACTCCATACAGCCCCACAGGTACACTACACCTGTCACTCCATACAGCCCCACAGGTACACTACACCTGTCACTCCATACAGCCCCACAGGTACACTACACCTGTCACTCCATACAGCCCCACAGGTACACTACACCTGTCACTCCATACAGCCCCACAGGTACACTACACCTGTCACTCCATACAGCCCCACAGGTACACTACACCTGTCACTCCATACAGCCCCACAGGTACACTACACCTGTCACTCCATACAGCCCCGGTACACTACACCTGTCACTCCATACAGGTACACTACACCTGTCACTCCATACAGGTACACTACACCTGTCACTCCATACAGGTACACTACACCTGTCACTCCATACAGGTACACTACACCTGTCACTCCATACAGGTACACTACACCTGTCACTCCATACAGGTACACTACACCTGTCACTCCATACAGCCCCACAGGTACACTACACCTGTCACTCCATACAGGTACACTACTCCTGTCACTCCATACAGGTACACTACACCTGTCACTCCATACAGGTACACTACACCTGTCACTCCATACAGCCCCACAGGTACACTACACCTGTCACTCCATACAGCCCCACAGGTACACTACGCCTGTCACTCCATACAGCCCCACAGGTACACTACACCTGTCACTCCATACAGCCCCACAGGTACACTACACCTGTCACTCCATACAGGTACACTACACCTGTCACTCCATACAGGTACACTACACCTGTCACTCCATACAGGTACACTACACCTGTCACTCCATACAGGTACACTACACCTGTCACTCCATACAGCCCCACAGGTACACTACACCTGTCACTCCATACAGCCCCACAGGTACACTACACCTGTCACTCCATACAGCCCCACAGGTACACTACACCTGTCACTCCATACAGCCCCACAGGTACACTACACCTGTCACTCCATACAGCCCCACAGGTACACTACACCTGTCACTCCATACAGCCCCACAGGTACACTACACCTGTCACTCCATACAGCCCCACAGGTACACTACACCTGTCACTCCATACAGCCCCACAGGTACACTACACCTGTCACTCCATACAGCCCCACAGGTACACTACACCTGTCACTCCATACAGCCCCACAGGTACACTACACCTGTCACTCCATACAGCCCCACTACACCTGTCACTCCATACAGCCCCACTACACCTGTCACTCCATACAGGTACACTACACCTGTCACTCCATACAGGTACACTACACCTGTCACTCCATACAGGTACACTACACCTGTCACTCCATACAGGTACACTACACCTGTCACTCCATACAGCCCCACAGGTACACTACACCTGTCACTCCATACAGCCCCACAGGTACACTACACCTGTCACTCCATACAGCCCCACAGGTACACTACACCTGTCACTCCATACAGCCCCACAGGTACACTACACCTGTCACTCCATACAGCCCCACAGGTACACTACACCTGTCACTCCATACAGGTACACTACACCTGTCACTCCATACAGCCCCACAGGTACACTACACCTGTCACTCCATACAGGTACACTACACCTGTCACTCCATACAGCCCCACAGGTACACTACACCTGTCACTCCATACAGCCCCACAGGTACACTACACCTGTCACTCCATACAGCCCCACAGGTACACTACACCTGTCACTCCATACAGCCCCACAGGTACACTACACCTGTCACTCCATACAGCCCCACAGGTACACTACACCTGTCACTCCATACAGCCCCACAGGTACACTACACCTGTCACTCCATACAGCCCCACAGGTACACTACACCTGTCACTCCATACAGCCCCACAGGTACACTACACCTGTCACTCCATACAGCCCCACAGGTACACTACACCTGTCACTCCATACAGCCCCACAGGTACACTACACCTGTCACTCCATACAGCCCCACGGGTACACTACACCTGTCACTCCATACAGGTACACTACACCTGTCACTCCATACAGCCCCACAGGTACACTACACCTGTCACTCCATACAGCCCCACAGGTACACTACACCTGTCACTCCATACAGCCCCACAGGTACACTACACCTGTCACTCCATACAGCCCCACAGGTACACTACACCTGTCACTCCATACAGGTACACTACACCTGTCACTCCATACAGGTACACTACACCTGTCACTCCATACAGGTACACTACACCTGTCACTCCATACAGGTACACTACACCTGTCACTCCATACAGGTACACTACACCTGTCACTCCATACAGGTACACTACACCTGTCACTCCATACAGCCCCACAGGTACACTACACCTGTCACTCCATACAGGTACACTACACCTGTCACTCCATACAGGTACACTACACCTGTCACTCCATACAGGTACACTACACCTGTCACTCCATACAGGTACACTACACCTGTCACTCCATACAGCCCCACAGGTACACTACACCTGTCACTCCATACAGCCCCACAGGTACACTACACCTGTCACTCCATACAGCCCCACATGTACACTACACCTGTCACTCCATACAGCCTCACAGGTACACTACACCTGTCACTCCATACAGGTAGACTACACCTGTCACTCCATACAGGTACACTACACCTGTCACTCCATACAGGTACACTACACCTGTCACTCCATACAGCCCCACAGGTACACTACACCTGTCACTCCATACAGCCCCACAGGTACACTACACCTGTCACTCCATACAGCCCCACAGGTACACTACACCTGTCACTCCATACAGCCCCACAGGTACACTACACCTGTCACTCCATACAGGTACACTACACCTGTCACTCCATACAGGTACACTACACCTGTCACTCCATACAGGTACACTACACCTGTCACTCCATACAGGTACACTACACCTGTCACTCCATACAGGTACACTACACCTGTCACTCCATACAGGTACACTACACCTGTCACTCCATACAGCCCCACAGGTACACTACACCTGTCACTCCATACAGCCCACAGGTACACTACACCTGTCACTCCATACAGCCCACAGGTACACTACACCTGTCACTCCATACAGCCCCACAGGTACACTACACCTGTCACTCCATACAGCCCCACAGGTACACTACACCTGTCACTCCATACAGCCCCACAGGTACACTACACCTGTCACTCCATACAGCCCCACAGGTACACTACACCTGTCACTCCATACAGCCCCACAGGTACACTACACCTGTCACTCCATACAGCCCCACAGGTACACTACACCTGTCACTCCATACAGCCCCACAGGTACACTACACCTGTCACTCCATAAGCCCCAGGTACACTACACCTGTCACTCCATACAGGTACACTACACCTGTCACTCCATACAGCCCCACAGGTACACTACACCTGTCACTCCATACAGCCCCACAGGTACACTACACCTGTCACTCCATACAGCCCCACAGGTACACTACACCTGTCACTCCATACAGCCCCACAGGTACACTACACCTGTCACTCCATACAGCCCCACAGGTACACTACACCTGTCACTCCATACAGCCCCACAGGTACACTACACCTGTCACTCCATACAGCCCTCACAGGTACACTACACCTGTCACTCCATACAGGTACACTACACCTGTCACTCCATACAGGTACACTACACCTGTCACTCCATACAGGTACACTACACCTGTCACTCCATACAGCCCCACAGGTACACTACACCTGTCACTCCATACAGCCCCACAGGTACACTACACCTGTCACTCCATACAGCCCCACAGGTACACTACACCTGTCACTCCATACAGCCCCACAGGTACACTACACCTGTCACTCCATACAGCCCCACAGGTACACTACACCTGTCACTCCATACAGCCCCACAGGTACACTACACCTGTCACTCCATACAGCCCCACAGGTACACTACACCTGTCACTCCATACAGCCCCACAGGTACACTACACCTGTCACTCCATACAGGTACACTACACCTGTCACTCCATACAGGTACACTACACCTGTCACTCCATACAGGTACACTACACCTGTCACTCCATACAGGTACACTACACCTGTCACTCCATACAGGTACACTACACCTGTCACTCCATACAGGTACACTACACCTGTCACTCCATACAGGTACACTACACCTGTCACTCCATACAGGTACACTACACCTGTCACTCCATACAGGTACACTACACCTGTCACTCCATACAGGTACACTACACCTGTCACTCCATACAGGTACACTACACCTGTCACTCCATACAGGTACACTACACCTGTCACTCCATACAGGTACACTACACCTGTCACTCCATACAGGTACACTACACCTGTCACTCCATACAGCCCCACAGGTACACTACACCTGTCACTCCATACAGCCCCACAGGTACACTACACCTGTCACTCCATACAGCCCCACAGGTACACTACACCTGTCACTCCATACAGGTACACTACACCTGTCACTCCATACAGCCCCACAGGTACACTACACCTGTCACTCCATACAGCCCCACAGGTACACTACACCTGTCACTCCATACAGCCCCACAGGTACACTACACCTGTCACTCCATACAGCCCCACAGGTACACTACACCTGTCACTCCATACAGCCCCACAGGTACACTACACCTGTCACTCCATACAGGTACACTACACCTGTCACTCCATACAGGTACACTACACCTGTCACTCCATACAGCCCCACGGGTACACTACACCTGTCACTCCATACAGCCCCACAGGTACACTACACCTGTCACTCCATACAGCCCCACAGGTACACTACACCTGTCACTCCATACAGGTACACTACACCTGTCACTCCATACAGGTACACTACACCTGTCACTCCATACAGGTACACTACACCTGTCACTCCATACAGGTACACTACACCTGTCACTCCATACAGGTACACTAAACCTGTCACTCCATACAGGTACACTACACCTGTCACTCCATACAGGTACACTACACCTGTCACTCCATACAGCCCCACAGGTACACTACACCTGTCACTCCATACAGGTACACTACACCTGTCACTCCATACAGCCCCACAGGTACACTACACCTGTCACTCCATACAGCCCCACAGGTACACTACACCTGTCACTCCATACAGCCCCACAGGTACACTACACCTGTCACTCCATACAGCCCCACAGGTACACTACACCTGTCACTCCATACAGCCCCACAGGTACACTACACCTGTCACTCCATACAGCCTCACAGGTACACTACACCTGTCACTCCATACAGGTACACTACACCTGTCACTCCATACAGGTACACTACACCTGTCACTCCATACAGCCTCACAGGTACACTACACCTGTCACTCCATACAGCCCCACAGGTACACTACACCTGTCACTCCATACAGGTACACTACACCTGTCACTCCATACAGGTACACTACACCTGTCACTCCATACAGGTACACTACACCTGTCACTCCATACAGGTACACTACACCTGTCACTCCATACAGGTACACTACACCTGTCACTCCATACAGCCTCACAGGTACACTACACCTGTCACTCCATACAGGTACACTACACCTGTCACTCCATACAGGTACACTACACCTGTCACTCCATACAGGTACACTACACCTGTCACTCCATACAGCCCCACAGGTACACTACACCTGTCACTCCATACAGCCCCACAGGTACACTACACCTGTCACTCCATACAGCCTCACAGGTACACTACACCTGTCACTCCATACAGGTAGACTACACCTGTCACTCCATACAGGTACACTACACCTGTCACTCCATACAGGTACACTACACCTGTCACTCCATACAGGTACACTACACCTGTCACTCTATACAGGTACACTACACCTGTCACTCCATACAGCCTCACAGGTACACTACACCTGTCACTCCATACAGCCCCACAGGTACACTACACCTGTCACTCCATACAGCCCCACAGGTACACTACACCTGTCACTCCATACAGCCCCACAGGTACACTACACCTGTCACTCCATACAGCCCCACAGGTACACTACACCTGTCACTCCATACAGCCCCACAGGTACACTACACCTGTCACTCCATACAGCCCCACAGGTACATTACACCTGTCACTCCATACAGCCCCACAGGTACACTACACCTGTCACTCCATACAGCCCCACAGGTACACTACACCTGTCACTCCATACAGCCCCACAGGTACATTACACCTGTCACTCCATACAGCCCCACAGGTACACTACACCTGTCACTCCATACAGCCCCACAGGTACACTACACCTGTCACTCCATACAGCCCCACAGGTACACTACACCTGTCACTCCATACAGCCCCACAGGTACACTACACCTGTCACTCCATACAGCCCCACAGGTACATTACACCTGTCACTCCATACAGCCCCACAGGTACACTACACCTGTCACTCCATACAGGTACACTACACCTGTCACTCCATACAGGTACACTACACCTGTCACTCCATACAGCCCCACGGGTACACTACACCTGTCACTCCATACAGCCCCACAGGTACACTACACCTGTCACTCCATACAGCCCCACAGGTACACTACACCTGTCACTCCATACAGCCCCACAGGTACACTACACCTGTCACTCCATACAGCCCCACTACACCTGTCACTCCATACAGGTACACTACACCTGTCACTCCATACAGGTACACTACACCTGTCACTCCATACAGGTACACTACACCTGTCACTCCATACAGCCCCACAGGTACACTACACCTGTCACTCCATACAGCCCCACAGGTACACTACACCTGTCACTCCATACAGCCCCACAGGTACATTACACCTGTCACTCCATACAGCCCCACAGGTACACTACACCTGTCACTCCATACAGCCCCACAGGTACACTACACCTGTCACTCCATACAGCCCCACAGGTACACTACACCTGTCACACCATACAGGTACACTACACCTGTCACTCCATACAGCCTCACAGGTACACTACACCTGTCACTCCATACAGCCCCACAGGTACACTACACCTGTCACTCCATACAGCCCCACAGGTACACTACACCTGTCACTCCATACAGCCCCACAGGTACACTACACCTGTCACTCCATACAGGTACACTACACCTGTCACTCCATACAGGTACACTACTCCTGTCACTCCATACAGGTACACTACACCTGTCACTCCATACAGCCCCACAGGTACACTACACCTGTCACTCCATACAGCCCCACAGGTACACTACACCTGTCACTCCATACAGCCCCACAGGTACACTACACCTGTCACTCCATACAGCCCCACAGGTACACTACACCTGTCACTCCATACAGCCCCACAGGTACACTACACCTGTCACTCCATACAGCCCCACAGGTACACTACACCTGTCACTCCATACAGCCCCACAGGTACACTACACCTGTCACTCCATACAGGTACACTACACCTGTCACTCCATACAGCCCCACAGGTACACTACACCTGTCACTCCATACAGCCCCACAGGTACACTACACCTGTCACTCCATACAGCCCCACAGGTACACTACACCTGTCACTCCATACAGCCCCACAGGTACACTACACCTGTCACTCCATACAGCCCCACAGGTACACTACACCTGTCACTCCATACAGCCTCACAGGTACACTACACCTGTCACTCCATACAGGTACACTACACCTGTCACTCCATACAGGTACACTACACCTGTCACTCCATACAGGTACACTACACCTGTCACTCCATACAGGTACACTACACCTGTCACTCCATACAGGTACACTACACCTGTCACTCCATACAGGTACACTACACCTGTCACTCCATACAGGTACACTACACCTGTCACTCCATACAGGTACACTACACCTGTCACTCCATACAGGTACACTACACCTGTCACTCCATACAGGTACACTACACCTGTCACTCCATACAGGTACACTACACCTGTCACTCCATACAGGTACACTACACCTGTCACTCCATACAGGTACACTACACCTGTCACTCCATACAGCCCCACAGGTACACTACACCTGTCACTCCATACAGCCCCACAGGTACACTACACCTGTCACTCCATACAGCCCCACAGGTACACTACACCTGTCACTCCATACAGCCCCACAGGTACACTACACCTGTCACTCCATACAGTCCCACAGGTAAACTACACCTGTCACTCCATACAGCCCCACAGGTACACTACACCTGTCACTCCATACAGCCCCACAGGTACACTACACCTGTCACTCCATACAGCCCCACAGGTACACTACACCTGTCACTCCATACAGCCCCACAGGTACACTACACCTGTCACTCCATACAGGTACACTACACCTGTCACTCCATACAGCCCCACAGGTACACTACACCTGTCACTCCATACAGCCCCACAGGTACATTACACCTGTCACTCCATACAGCCCCACAGGTACACTACACCTGTCACTCCATACAGCCCCACAGGTACACTACACCTGTCACTCCATACAGCCCCACAGGTACACTACACCTGTCACTCCATACAGCCCCACAGGTACACTACACCTGTCACTCCATACAGCCCCACAGGTACACTACACCTGTCACTCCATACAGCCCCACAGGTACACTACACCTGTCACTCCATACAGCCCCACAGGTACACTACACCTGTCACTCCATACAGCCCCACTACACCTATCACTCCATACAGGTACACTACACCTGTCACTCTATACAGGTACACTACACCTGTCACTCCATACAGGTACACTACACCTGTCACTCCATACAGGTACACTACACCTGTCACTCCATACTGCCCCACAGGTACACTACACCTGTCACTCCATACAGCCCCACAGGTACACTACACCTGTCACTCCATACAGCCCCACAGGTACACTACACCTGTCACTCCATACAGCCCCACAGGTACACTACACCTGTCACTCCATACAGCCCCACAGGTACACTACACCTGTCACTCCATACAGGTACACTACACCTGTCACTCCATACAGGTACACTACACCTGTCACTCCATACAGCCCCACAGGTACACTACACCTGTCACTCCATACAGGTACACTACACCTGTCACTCCATACAGGTACACTACACCTGTCACTCCATACAGGTACACTACACCTGTCACTCCATACAGGTACACTACACCTGTCACTCCATACAGGTACACTACACCTGTCACTCCATACAGCCCCACAGGTACACTACACCTGTCACTCCATACAGGTACACTACACCTGTCACTCCATACAGGTACACTACACCTGTCACTCCATACATGTACACTACACCTGTCACTCCATACAGGTACACTACACCTGTCACTCCATACAGGTACACTACACCTGTCACTCCATACAGGTACACTACACCTGTCACTCCATACAGCCTCACAGGTACACTACACCTGTCACTCCATACAGGTACACTACACCTGTCACTCCATACAGGTACACTACACCTGTCACTCCATACAGCCCCACAGGTACACTACACCTGTCACTCCATACAGCCCCACAGGTACACTACACCTGTCACTCCATACAGCCCCACAGGTACACTACACCTGTCACTCCATACAGCCCCACAGGTACACTACACCTGTCACTCCATACAGGTACACTACACCTGTCACTCCATACAGGTACACTACACCTGTCACTCCATACAGCCCCACAGGTACACTACACCTGTCACTCCATACAGGTACACTACACCTGTCACTCCATACAGGTACACTACACCTGTCACTCCATACATGTACACTACACCTGTCACTCCATACAGGTACACTACACCTGTCACTCCATACAGGTACACTACACCTGTCACTCCATACAGGTACACTACACCTGTCACTCCATACAGCCTCACAGGTACACTACACCTGTCACTCCATACAGCCCCACAGGTACACTACACCTGTCACTCCATACAGCCTCACAGGTACACTACACCTGTCACTCCATACAGCCCCACAGGTACACTACACCTGTCACTCCATACAGCCCCACAGGTACACTACACCTGTCACTCCATACAGCCCCACAGGTACACTACACCTGTCACTCCATACAGCCCCACAGGTACACTACACCTGTCACTCCATACAGCCCCACAGGTACACTACACCTGTCACTCCATACAGCCCCACAGGTACACTACACCTGTCACTCCATACAGCCCCACAGGTACACTACACCTGTCACTCCATACAGCCCCACAGGTACACTACACCTGTCACTCCATACAGGTACACTACACCTGTCACTCCATACAGGTACACTACACCTGTCACTACTATAGACTCTAGACCTGCCGCAACGTGCAGTGCATTCAGAAAGTATTCAGACCCCTTGACTTTTTTCACATTTTGTTACGTTACAGCCTTATTCTAAAATCAATTAAAAAAAAATGTTCATCAATCTACACACAATACATTATAATGCCAAAGGAAAAACTGGTTTTTAGACATTTTTGCAAATGTACAATAAAAAATGAAATATCATTTTTACATAAGTATTCAGACCCTTTACTGAGTATTTTGTTGAAGCACTTTTGGCAGCGATTACAGCCTTGAGTCTTCTTGGGTTTGACGCTACAAGCTTGGCACACGTGTATTTGGGGAGTTTTTCCCATTCTTCTCTGCAGATCCTCAACACAATCCTGTCTCGGAGCTCTACAGACAATTCCTTCAACCTCATGACTTGGTTTTTGCTCTGACATGTTCTGTTAACTGTGGGACCTTTATATAGACAGGTGTGTGCCTTTCCAAATCATGTCCAATCAATTGAATTTACCACAGGTGGACTCCAAACCGGTTGTAGAAACATCTCAAGGATGATCAATGGAAACAGGATGCACCAGAGCTCAATTTACAGTCTCATAGCAAAGGGTCTGAATACTTATGGAAATAAGGTATTTCTGTTTTTATTTTAATACATTTCTAAAAACCTGTTTTGGCTTTGTCATTATGGGGGATTGTGTGTAGATTGATGAGGGTGTCACGTCCTGACCCTAGTAAGATGACATTTTCTATAGTAGAGTAGGTCAGGGCGTGACAGGGGGTGTTTTGGGTTGTTCTATGTTTTCTATTTCTATGTTTAAGATCTAGTTGGTCTATTTCTATGTTGGGATTGTTTGGGGTTGATCTCTAATTGGAGGTAGCTGATCCTCATTGCCTCTGATTAGAGATCATATTTAAGTAGGGGTTTTTCTCATTGTTTGTGGGTTATTATCTTTTGAGTAGTGTGTTGTCCTCTCTGCATCACGGTTTGTTGTTTTTGTATATTTAAGTGTATTGCATTCAGTTTCACTTTTAATAAATATGTGGAACTACGAACACGCTGCATTTTGGTCCGCTCCTTCGAACAGCCGTGACAGAGGGAAATGTTATATTTAATCCATTTTAGAATAAGGCTGTAATGTAACAAAATGTGGAAAAAGGGAAGGGGTCTGAATACTTTCTGAATGCACTGTACATGATTTAATTAAACAGTTGAAAGGGAAAGGGGGATACCTAGTCAGCTGAAATGTGTCTTCCGCATTTAACCCAACCACTCTGAATCAGATGATGTGAATGTGTTCTGAGCTGGGAGGGGTCTGTAGTTGCATCATGTTGGTCCCAGTAGTTATATTCAGGTGTAGTTGTATCATGTGGGTCCCAGTAGTTATATTCAGGTGTCTGTAGTTGTATCATGTGGGTCCCAGTAGTTATATTCAGGTGTCTGTAGTTGTATCATGTGGGTCCCAGTAGTTATATTCAGGTGTAGTTGTATCATGTGGGTCCCAGTAGTTATATTCAGGTGTAGTTGTATCATGTGGGTCCCAGTAGTTATATTCAGGTATAGTTGTATCATGTGGGTCCCAGTAGTTATATTCAGGTATAGTTGTATCATGTGGGTCCCAGTAGTTATATTCAGGTGTCTGTAGTTGTATCATGTAGGTCCCAGTAGTTATATTCAGGTGTAGTTGTATCATGTGGGTCCCAGTAGTTATATTCAGGTGTAGTTGTATCATGTGGGTCCCAGTAGTTATATTCAGGTGTAGTTGTATCATGTGGGTCCCAGTAGTTATATTCAGGTATAGTTGTATCATGTGGGTCCCAGTAGTTATATTCAGGTGTAGTTGTATCATGTGGGTACCAGTAGTTATATTCAGGTGTCTGTAGTTGTATCATGTGGGTCCCAGTAGTTATATTCAGGTGTAGTTGTATCATGTGGGTCCCAGTAGTTATATTCAGGTGTAGTTGTATCATGTGGGTCCCAGTAGTTATATTCAGGTGTAGTTGTATCATGTGGGTCCCAGTAGTTATATTCAGGTATAGTTGTATCATGTGGGTCCCAGTAGTTATATTCAGGTGTAGTTGTATCATGTGGGTACCAGTAGTTATATTCAGGTGTCTGTAGTTGTATCATGTAGGTCCCAGTAGTTATATTCAGGTGTAGTTGTATCATGTGGGTCCCAGTAGTTATATTCAGGTGTAGTTGTATCATGTGGGTCCCAGTAGTTATATTCAGGTGTAGTTGTATCATGTGGGTCCCAGTAGTTATATTCAGGTATAGTTGTATCATGTGGGTCCCAGTAGTTATATTCAGGTGTAGTTGTATCATGTGGGTCCCAGTAGTTATATTCAGGTATAGTTGTATCATGTGGGTCCCAGTAGTTATATTCAGGTGTCTGTAGTTGTATCATGTGGGTCCCAGTAGTTATATTCAGGTGTAGTTGTATCATGTGGGTACCAGTAGTTATATTCAGGTGTCTGTACTTCTATCATGTGGGTCCCAGTAGTTATATTCAGGTGTAGTTGTATCATGTGGGTCCCAGTAGTTATATTCAGGTGTCTGTAGTTGTATCATGTGGGTCCCAGTAGTTATATTCAGGTGTCTGTAGTTGTATCATGTGGGTCCCAGTAGTTATATTCAGGTGCAGTTGTATCATGTGGGTCCCAGTAGTTATATTCAGGTGTAGTTGTATCATGTGGGTCCCAGTAGTTATATTCAGGTGTCTGTAGTTGTATCATGTGGGTCCCAGTAGTTATATTCAGGTGTCTGTAGTTGTATCATGTGGGTCCCAGTAGTTATATTCAGGTGTAGTTGTATCATGTGGGTCCCAGTAGTTATATTCAGGTGTAGTTGTATCATGTGGGTCCCAGTAGTTATATTCAGGTGTAGTTGTATCATGTGGGTCCCAGTAGTTATATTCAGGTGTAGTTGTATCATGTGGGTCCCAGTAGTTATATTCAGGTGTCTGTAGTTGTATCATGTGGGTCCCAGTAGTTATATTCAGGTGTAGTTGTATCATGTGGGTCCCAGTAGTTATATTCAGGTGTAGTTGTAACATGTGGGTCCCAGTAGTTATATTCAGGTGTAGTTGTATCATGTGGGTCCCAGTAGTTATATTCAGGTGTAGTTGTAACATGTGGGTCCCAGTAGTTATATTCAGGTGTAGTTGTATCATGTGGGTCCCAGTAGTTATATTCAGGTGTCTGTAGTTGTATCATGTGGGTCCCAGTAGTTATATTCAGGTGTCTGTAGTTGTATCATGTGGGTCCCAGTAGTTATATTCAGGTGTCTGTAGTTGTATCATGTGGGTCCCAGTAGTTATATTCAGGTGTCTGTAGTTGTATCATGTGGGTCCCAGTAGTTATATTCAGGTGTCTGTAGTTGTATCATGTGGGTCCCAGTAGTTATATTCAGATGTAGTTGTATCATGTGGGTCCCAGTAGTTATATTCAGGTGTAGTTGTATCATGTGGGTCCCAGTAGTTATATTCAGGTGTAGTTGTATCATGTGGGTCCCAGTAGTTATATTCAGGTGTAGTTGTATCATGTGGGTCCCAGTAGTTATATTCAGGTGTAGTTGTATCATGTGGGTCCCAGTAGTTATATTCAGGTGTCTGTAGTTGTATCATGTGGGTCCCAGTAGTTATATTCAGGTGTAGTTGTATCATGTGGGTCCCAGTAGTTATATTCAGGTGTAGTTGTATCATGTGGGTCCCAGTAGTTATATTCAGGTGTAGTTGTATCATGTGGGTCCCAGTAGTTATATTCAGGTGTAGTTGTATCATGTGGGTCCCAGTAGTTATATTCAGGTGTCTGTAGTTGTATCATGTGGGTCCCAGTAGTTATATTCAGGTGTAGTTGTATCATGTGGGTCCCAGTAGTTATATTCAGGTGTCTGTAGTTGTATCATGTGGGTCCCAGTAGTTATATTCAGGTGTCTGTAGTTGTATCATGTGGGTCCCAGTAGTTATATTCAGGTGTAGTTGTATCATGTGGGTCCCAGTAGTTATATTCAGGTGTAGTTGTATCATGTGGGTCCCAGTAGTTATATTCAGGTGTAGTTGTATCATGTGGGTCCCAGTAGTTATATTCAGGTGTAGTTGTATCATGTGGGTCCCAGTAGTTATATTCAGGTGTAGTTGTAACATGTGGGTCCCAGTAGTTATATTCAGGTGTAGTTGTATCATGTGGGTCCCAGTAGTTATATTCAGGTGTAGTTGTATCATGTGGGTCCCAGTAGTTATATTCAGGTGTCTGTAGTTGTATCATGTGGGTCCCAGTAGTTATATTCAGGTGTAGTTGTATCATGTGGGTCCCAGTAGTTATATTCAGGTGTCTGTAGTTGTATCATGTGGGTCCCAGTAGTTATATTCAGGTGTAGTTGTATCATGTGGGTCCCAGTAGTTATATTCAGGTGTAGTTGTATCATGTGGGTCCCAGTAGTTATATTCAGGTGTAGTTGTATCATGTGGGTCCCAGTAGTTATATTCAGGTGTAGTTGTATCATGTGGGTCCCAGTAGTTATATTCAGGTGTAGTTGTATCATGTGGGTCCCAGTAGTTATATTCAGGTGTCTGTAGTTGTATCATGTGGGTCCCAGTAGTTATATTCAGGTGTAGTTGTATCATGTGGGTCCCAGTAGTTATATTCAGGTGTAGTTGTAACATGTGGGTCCCAGTAGTTATATTCAGGTGTAGTTGTATCATGTGGGTCCCAGTAGTTATATTCAGGTGTCTGTAGTTGTATCATGTGGGTCCCAGTAGTTATATTCAGGTGTCTGTAGTTGTATCATGTGGGTCCCAGTAGTTATATTCAGGTGTCTGTAGTTGTATCATGTGGGTCCCAGTAGTTATATTCAGGTGTCTGTAGTTGTATCATGTGGGTCCCAGTAGTTATATTCAGGTGTCTGTAGTTGTATCATGTGGGTCCCAGTAGTTATATTCAGATGTAGTTGTATCATGTGGGTCCCAGTAGTTATATTCAGGTGTAGTTGTATCATGTGGGTCCCAGTAGTTATATTCAGGTGTAGTTGTATCATGTGGGTCCCAGTAGTTATATTCAGGTGTAGTTGTATCATGTGGGTCCCAGTAGTTATATTCAGGTGTAGTTGTATCATGTGGGTCCCAGTAGTTATATTCAGGTGTAGTTGTATCATGTGGGTCCCAGTAGTTATATTCAGGTGTCTGTAGTTGTATCATGTGGGTCCCAGTAGTTATATTCAGGTGTAGTTGTATCATGTGGGTCCCAGTAGTTATATTCAGGTGTAGTTGTATCATGTGGGTCCCAGTAGTTATATTCAGGTGTAGTTGTATCATGTGGGTCCCAGTAGTTATATTCAGGTGTCTGTAGTTGTATCATGTGGGTCCCAGTAGTTATATTCAGGTGTAGTTGTATCATGTGGGTCCCAGTAGTTATATTCAGGTGTCTGTAGTTGTATCATGTGGGTCCCAGTAGTTATATTCAGGTGTAGTTGTATCATGTGGGTCCCAGTAGTTATATTCAGGTGTAGTTGTATCATGTGGGTCCCAGTAGTTATATTCAGGTGTAGTTGTATCATGTGGGTCCCAGTAGTTATATTCAGGTGTCTGTAGTTGTATCATGTGGGTCCCAGTAGTTATATTCAGGTGTAGTTGTATCATGTGGGTCCCAGTAGTTATATTCAGGTGTAGTTGTATCATGTGGGTCCCAGTAGTTATATTCAGGTGTAGTTGCATCATGTTGGTCCCAGTAGTTATATTCAGGTGTAGTTGTATCATGTGGGTCCCAGTAGTTATATTCAGGTGTAGTTGTATCATGTGGGTCCCAGTAGTTATATTCAGGTATAGTTGTATCATGTGGGTCCCAGTAGTTATATTCAGGTGTCTGTAGTTGTATCATGTAGGTCCCAGTAGTTATATTCAGGTGTAGTTGTATCATGTGGGTCCCAGTAGTTATATTCAGGTGTAGTTGTATCATGTGGGTCCCAGTAGTTATATTCAGGTGTAGTTGTATCATGTGGGTCCCAGTAGTTATATTCAGGTATAGTTGTATCATGTGGGTCCCAGTAGTTATATTCAGGTATAGTTGTATCATGTGGGTCCCAGTAGTTATATTCAGGTGTAGTTGTATCATGTGGGTCCCAGTAGTTATATTCAGGTATAGTTGTATCATGTGGGTCCCAGTAGTTATATTCAGGTATAGTTGTATCATGTGGGTCCCAGTAGTTATATTCAGGTGTCTGTAGTTGTATCATGTAGGTCCCAGTAGTTATATTCAGGTGTAGTTGTATCATGTGGGTCCCAGTAGTTATATTCAGGTGTAGTTGTATCATGTGGGTCCCAGTAGTTATATTCAGGTGTAGTTGTATCATGTGGGTCCCAGTAGTTATATTCAGGTATAGTTGTATCATGTGGGTCCCAGTAGTTATATTCAGGTATAGTTGTATCATGTGGGTCCCAGTAGTTATATTCAGGTGTCTGTAGTTGTATCATGTGGGTCCCAGTAGTTATATTCAGGTGTAGTTGTATCATGTGGGTCCCAGTAGTTATATTCAGGTGTAGTTGTATCATGTGGGTCCCAGTAGTTATATTCAGGTGTAGTTGTATCATGTGGGTCCCAGTAGTTATATTCAGGTGTCTGTAGTTGTATCATGTGGGTCCCAGTAGTTATATTCAGGTGTAGTTGTATCATGTGGGTCCCAGTAGTTATATTCAGGTGTAGTTGTATCATGTGGGTCCCAGTAGTTATATTCAGGTGTCTGTAGTTGTATCATGTGGGTCCCAGTAGTTATATTCAGGTGTCTGTAGTTGTATCATGTGGGTCCCAGTAGTTATATTCAGGTGTAGTTGTATCATGTGGGTCCCAGTAGTTATATTCAGGTGTAGTTGTATCATGTGGGTCCCAGTAGTTATATTCAGGTGTAGTTGTATCATGTGGGTCCCAGTAGTTATATTCAGGTGTAGTTGTATCATGTGGGTCCCAGTAGTTATATTCAGGTGTAGTTGTATCATGTGGGTCCCAGTAGTTATATTCAGGTGTAGTTGTATCATGTGGGTCCCAGTAGTTATATTCAGGTATAGTTGTATCATGTGGGTCCCAGTAGTTATATTCAGGTATAGTTGTATCATGTGGGTCCCAGTAGTTATATTCAGGTGTCTGTAGTTGTATCATGTGGGTCCCAGTAGTTATATTCAGGTGTAGTTGTATCATGTGGGTACCAGTAGTTATATTCAGGTGTCTGTACTTCTATCATGTGGGTCCCAGTAGTTATATTCAGGTGTAGTTGTATCATGTGGGTCCCAGTAGTTATATTCAGGTGTCTGTAGTTGTATCATGTGGGTCCCAGTAGTTATATTCAGGTGTCTGTAGTTGTATCATGTGGGTCCCAGTAGTTATATTCAGGTGCAGTTGTATCATGTGGGTCCCAGTAGTTATATTCAGGTGTAGTTGTATCATGTGGGTCCCAGTAGTTCTATTCAGGTGTAGTTGCATCATGTTGGTCCCAGTAGTTATATTCAGGTGTAGTTGTATCATGTGGGTCCCAGTAGTTATATTCAGGTGTAGTTGTATCATGTGGGTCCCAGTAGTTATATTCAGGTGTAGTTGTATCATGTGGGTCCCAGTAGTTATATTCAGGTGTAGTTGTATCATGTGGGTCCCAGTAGTTATATTCAGGTGTCTGTAGTTGTATCATGTGGGTCCCAGTAGTTATATTCAGGTGTAGTTGTATCATGTGGGTCCCAGTAGTTATATTCAGGTGTAGTTGTAACATGTGGGTCCCAGTAGTTATATTCAGGTGTAGTTGTATCATGTGGGTCCCAGTAGTTATATTCAGGTGTAGTTGTAACATGTGGGTCCCAGTAGTTATATTCAGGTGTAGTTGTATCATGTGGGTCCCAGTAGTTATATTCAGGTGTCTGTAGTTGTATCATGTGGGTCCCAGTAGTTATATTCAGGTGTCTGTAGTTGTATCATGTGGGTCCCAGTAGTTATATTCAGGTGTCTGTAGTTGTATCATGTGGGTCCCAGTAGTTATATTCTGGTGTCTGTAGTTGTATCATGTGGGTCCCAGTAGTTATATTCAGGTGTCTGTAGTTGTATCATGTGGGTCCCAGTAGTTATATTCAGATGTAGTTGTATCATGTGGGTCCCAGTAGTTATATTCAGGTGTAGTTGTATCATGTGGGTCCCAGTAGTTATATTCAGGTGTAGTTGTATCATGTGGGTCCCAGTAGTTATATTCAGGTGTAGTTGTATCATGTGGGTCCCAGTAGTTATATTCAGGTGTAGTTGTATCATGTGGGTCCCAGTAGTTATATTCAGGTGTCTGTAGTTGTATCATGTGGGTCCCAGTAGTTATATTCAGGTGTAGTTGTATCATGTGGGTCCCAGTAGTTATATGCAGGTGTAGTTGTATCATGTGGGTCCCAGTAGTTATATTCAGGTGTAGTTGTATCATGTGGGTCCCAGTAGTTATATTCAGGTGTAGTTGTATCATGTGGGTCCCAGTAGTTATATTCAGGTGTCTGTAGTTGTATCATGTGGGTCCCAGTAGTTATATTCAGGTGTAGTTGTATCATGTGGGTCCCAGTAGTTATATTCAGGTGTCTGTAGTTGTATCATGTGGGTCCCAGTAGTTATATTCAGGTGTCTGTAGTTGTATCATGTGGGTCCCAGTAGTTATATTCAGGTGTAGTTGTATCATGTGGGTCCCAGTAGTTATATTCAGGTGTAGTTGTATCATGTGGGTCCCAGTAGTTATATTCAGGTGTAGTTGTATCATGTGGGTCCCAGTAGTTATATTCAGGTGTCTGTAGTTGTATCATGTGGGTCCCAGTAGTTATATTCAGGTGTAGTTGTATCATGTGGGTCCCAGTAGTTATATGCAGGTGTAGTTGTATCATGTGGGTCCCAGTAGTTATATTCAGGTGTAGTTGTATCATGTGGGTCCCAGTAGTTATATTCAGGTGTAGTTGTATCATGTGGGTCCCAGTAGTTATATTCAGGTGTCTGTAGTTGTATCATGTGGGTCCCAGTAGTTATATTCAGGTGTAGTTGTATCATGTGGGTCCCAGTAGTTATATTCAGGTGTCTGTAGTTGTATCATGTGGGTCCCAGTAGTTATATTCAGGTGTCTGTAGTTGTATCATGTGGGTCCCAGTAGTTATATTCAGGTGTAGTTGTATCATGTGGGTCCCAGTAGTTATATTCAGGTGTAGTTGTATCATGTGGGTCCCAGTAGTTATATTCAGGTGTAGTTGTATCATGTGGGTCCCAGTAGTTATATTCAGGTGTAGTTGTATCATGTGGGTCCCAGTAGTTATATTCAGGTGTAGTTGTAACATGTGGGTCCCAGTAGTTATATTCAGGTGTAGTTGTATCATGTGGGTCCCAGTAGTTATATTCAGGTGTAGTTGTATCATGTGGGTCCCAGTAGTTATATTCAGGTGTCTGTAGTTGTATCATGTGGGTCCCAGTAGTTATATTCAGGTGTAGTTGTATCATGTGGGTCCCAGTAGTTATATTCAGGTGTTGTAGTTGTATCATGTGGGTCCCAGTAGTTCTATTCAGGTGTAGTTGATCATGTGGGTCCCAGTAGTATATCAGTGTAGTGTATCATGTGGGTCCCAGTAGTTATATTCAGGTGTAGTTGTATCATGTGGGTCCCAGTAGTTATATTCAGGTGTAGTTGTATCATGTGGGTCCCAGTAGTTATATTCAGGTGTAGTTGTATCATGTGGGTCCCAGTAGTTATATTCAGGTGTAGTTGTATCATGTGGGTCCCAGTAGTTATATTCAGGTGTAGTTGTATCATGTGGGTCCCAGTAGTTATATTCAGGTGTCTGTAGTTGTATCATGTGGGTCCCAGTAGTTATATTCAGGTGTAGTTGTATCATGTGGGTCCCAGTAGTTATATTCAGGTGTAGTTGTATCATGTGGGTCCCAGTAGTTATATTCAGGTGTAGTTGTATCATGTGGGTCCCAGTAGTTATATTCAGGTGTCTGTAGTTGTATCATGTGGGTCCCAGTAGTTATATTCAGGTGTCTGTAGTTGTATCATGTGGGTCCCAGTAGTTATATTCAGGTGTAGTTGTATCATGTGGGTCCCAGTAGTTATATTCAGGTGTCTGTAGTTGTATCATGTGGGTCCCAGTAGTTATATTCAGGTGTCTGTAGTTGTATCATGTGGGTCCCAGTAGTTATATTCAGTGTAGTTGTATCATGTGGGTCCAGTAGTTATATTCAGGTGTAGTTGTATCATGTGGGTCCCAGTAGTTATATTCAGGTGTAGTTGTATCATGTGGGTCCCAGTAGTTATATTCAGGTGTAGTTGTATCATGTGGGTCCCAGTAGTTATATTCAGGTGTAGTTGTATCATGTGGGTCCCAGTAGTTATATTCAGGTGTCTGTAGTTGTATCATGTGGGTCCCAGTAGTTATATTCAGGTGTAGTTGTATCATGTGGGTCCCAGTAGTTATATTCAGGTGTAGTTGTATCATGTGGGTCCCAGTAGTTATATTCAGGTGTAGTTGTATCATGTGGGTCCCAGTAGTTATATTCAGGTGTAGTTGTATCATGTGGGTCCCAGTAGTTATATTCAGGTGTCTGTAGTTGTATCATGTGGGTCCCAGTAGTTATATTCAGGTGTAGTTGTATCATGTGGGTCCCAGTAGTTATATTCAGGTGTCTGTAGTTGTATCATGTGGGTCCCAGTAGTTATATTCAGGTGTCTGTAGTTGTATCATGTGGGTCCCAGGTCTGTAGTTGTATCATGTGGGTCCCAGTAGTTATATTCAGGTGTAGTTGTATCATGTGGGTCCCAGTAGTTATATTCAGGTTGTAGTTGTATCATGTGGGTCCCAGTAGTTATATTCAGGTGTAGTTGTATCATGTGGGTCCCAGTAGTTATATTCAGGTGTAGTTGTATCATGTGGGTCCCAGTAGTTATATTCAGGTGTAGTTGTATCATGTGGGTCCCAGTAGTTATATTCAGGTGTAGTTGTATCATGTGGGTCCCAGTAGTTATATTCAGGTGTAGTTGTATCATGTGGGTCCCAGTAGTTATATTCAGGTGTCTGTAGTTGTATCATGTGGGTCCCAGTAGTTATATTCAGGTGTAGTTGTATCATGTGGGTCCCAGTAGTTATATTCAGGTGTAGTTGTATCATGTGGGTCCCAGTAGTTATATTCAGGTGTAGTTGTATCATGTGGGTCCCAGTAGTTATATTCAGGTCTGTAGTTGTATCATGTGGGTCCCAGTAGTTATATTCAGGTGTAGTTGTATCATGTGGGTCCCAGTAGTTATATTCAGGTGTAGTTGTATCATGTGGGTCCCAGTAGTTATATTCAGGTGTCTGTAGTTGTATCATGTGGGTCCCAGTAGTTATATTCAGGTGTAGTTGTATCATGTGGGTCCCAGTAGTTATATTCAGGTGTAGTTGTATCATGTGGGTCCCAGTAGTTATATTCAGGTGTCTGTAGTTGTATCATGTGGGTCCCAGTAGTTATATTCAGGTGTAGTTGTATCATGTGGGTCCCAGTAGTTATATTCAGGTGTAGTTGTATCATGTGGGTCCCAGTAGTTATATTCAGGTGTAGTTGTATCATGTGGGTCCCAGTAGTTATATTCAGGTGTCTGTAGTTGTATCATGTGGGTCCCAGTAGTTATATTCAGGTGTCTGTAGTTGTATCATGTGGGTCCCAGTAGTTATATTCAGGGTCTGTAGTTGTATCATGTGGGTCCCAGTAGTTATATTCAGGTGTCTGTAGTTGTATCATGTGGGTCCCAGTAGTTATATTCAGGGTCGTAGTTGTATCATGTGGGTCCCAGTAGTTATATTCAGGTGTAGTTGTATCATGTGGGTCCCAGTAGTTATATTCAGGCTGTAGTTGTATCATGTGGGTCCCAGTAGTTATATTCAGGTGTAGTTGTATCATGTGGGTCCCAGTAGTTATATTCAGGTGTAGTTGTATCATGTGGGTCCCAGTAGTTATATTCAGGTGTAGTTGTATCATGTGGGTCCCAGTAGTTATATTCAGGTGTCTGTAGTTGTATCATGTGGGTCCCAGTAGTTATATTCAGGTGTCTGTAGTTGTATCATGTGGGTCCCAGTAGTTATATTCAGGTGTCTGTAGTTGTATCATGTGGGTCCCAGTAGTTATATTCAGGGTCTGTAGTTGTATCATGTGGGTCCCAGTAGTTATATTCAGGTGTCTGTAGTTGTATCATGTGGGTCCCAGTAGTTATATTCAGGTGTAGTTGTATCATGTGGGTCCCAGTAGTTATATTCAGGTGTAGTTGTATCATGTGGGTCCCAGTAGTTATATTCAGGTGTAGTTGTATCATGTGGGTCCCAGTAGTTATATTCAGGTGTAGTTGTATCATGTGGGTCCCAGTAGTTATATTCAGGTGTAGTTGTATCATGTGGGTCCCAGTAGTTATATTCAGGTGTCTGTAGTTGTATCATGTGGGTCCCAGTAGTTATATTCAGGTGTAGTTGTATCATGTGGGTCCCAGTAGTTATATTCAGGTGTAGTTGTATCATGTGGGTCCCAGTAGTTATATTCAGGTGTAGTTGTATCATGTGGGTCCCAGTAGTTATATTCAGGTGTAGTTGTATCATGTGGGTCCCAGTAGTTATATTCAGGTGTCTGTAGTTGTATCATGTGGGTCCCAGTAGTTATATTCAGGTGTAGTTGTATCATGTGGGTCCCAGTAGTTATATTCAGGTGTCTGTAGTTGTATCATGTGGGTCCCAGTAGTTATATTCAGGTGTCTGTAGTTGTATCATGTGGGTCCCAGTAGTTATATTCAGGTGTAGTTGTATCATGTGGGTCCCAGTAGTTATATTCAGGTGTAGTTGTATCATGTGGGTCCCAGTAGTTATATTCAGGTGTAGTTGTATCATGTGGGTCCCAGTAGTTATATTCAGGTGTAGTTGTATCATGTGGGTCCCAGTAGTTATATTCAGGTGTAGTTGTATCATGTGGGTCCCAGTAGTTATATTCAGGTGTAGTTGTATCATGTGGGTCCCAGTAGTTATATTCAGGTGTAGTTGTATCATGTGGGTCCCAGTAGTTATATTCAGGTGTCTGTAGTTGTATCATGTGGGTCCCAGTAGTTATATTCAGGTGTAGTTGTATCATGTGGGTCCCAGTAGTTATATTCAGGTGTCTGTAGTTGTATCATGTGGGTCCCAGTAGTTATATTCAGGTGTAGTTGCATCATGTGGGTCCCAGTAGTTATATTCAGGTGTCTGTAGTTGTATCATGTGGGTCCCAGTAGTTATATTCAGGTGTAGTTGTATCATGTGGGTCCCAGTAGTTATATTCAGGTGTAGTTGTATCATGTGGGTCCCAGTAGTTATATTCAGGTGTAGTTGTATCATGTGGGTCCCAGTAGTTATATTCAGGTGTCTGTAGTTGTATCATGTGGGTCCCAGTAGTTATATTCAGGTGTAGTTGTATCATGTGGGTCCCAGTAGTTATATTCAGGTGTAGTTGTATCATGTGGGTCCCAGTAGTTATATTCAGGTGTCTGTAGTTGTATCATGTGGGTCCCAGTAGTTATATTCAGGTGTAGTTGTATCATGTGGGTCCCAGTAGTTATATTCAGGTGTAGTTGTAACATGTGGGTCCCAGTAGTTATATTCAGGTGTAGTTGTATCATGTGGGTCCCAGTAGTTATATTCAGGTGTCTGTAGTTGTATCATGTGGGTCCCAGTAGTTATATTCAGGTGTCTGTAGTTGTATCATGTGGGTCCCAGTAGTTATATTCAGGTGTCTGTAGTTGTATCATGTGGGTCCCAGTAGTTATATTCAGGTGTCTGTAGTTGTATCATGTGGGTCCCAGTAGTTATATTCAGGTGTCTGTAGTTGTATCATGTGGGTCCCAGTAGTTATATTCAGATGTAGTTGTATCATGTGGGTCCCAGTAGTTATATTCAGGTGTAGTTGTATCATGTGGGTCCCAGTAGTTATATTCAGGTGTAGTTGTATCATGTGGGTCCCAGTAGTTATATTCAGGTGTAGTTGTATCATGTGGGTCCCAGTAGTTATATTCAGGTGTAGTTGTATCATGTGGGTCCCAGTAGTTATATTCAGGTGTCTGTAGTTGTATCATGTGGGTCCCAGTAGTTATATTCAGGTGTAGTTGTATCATGTGGGTCCCAGTAGTTATATTCAGGTGTAGTTGTATCATGTGGGTCCCAGTAGTTATATTCAGGTGTAGTTGTATCATGTGGGTCCCAGTAGTTATATTCAGGTGTAGTTGTATCATGTGGGTCCCAGTAGTTATATTCAGGTGTCTGTAGTTGTATCATGTGGGTCCCAGTAGTTATATTCAGGTGTAGTTGTATCATGTGGGTCACAGTAGTTATATTCAGGTGTCTGTAGTTGTATCATGTGGGTCCCAGTAGTTATATTCAGGTGTCTGTAGTTGTATCATGTGGGTCCCAGTAGTTATATTCAGGTGTAGTTGTATCATGTGGGTCCCAGTAGTTATATTCAGGTGTAGTTGTATCATGTGGGTCCCAGTAGTTATATTCAGGTGTCTGTAGTTGTATCATGTGGGTCCCAGTAGTTATATTCAGGTGTAGTTGTATCATGTGGGTCCCAGTAGTTATATTCAGGTGTAGTTGTAACATGTGGGTCCCAGTAGTTATATTCAGGTGTAGTTGTATCATGTGGGTCCCAGTAGTTATATTCAGGTGTCTGTAGTTGTATCATGTGGGTCCCAGTAGTTATATTCAGGTGTCTGTAGTTGTATCATGTGGGTCCCAGTAGTTATATTCAGGTGTCTGTAGTTGTATCATGTGGGTCCCAGTAGTTATATTCAGGTGTCTGTAGTTGTATCATGTGGGTCCCAGTAGTTATATTCAGGTGTCTGTAGTTGTATCATGTGGGTCCCAGTAGTTATATTCAGGTGTAGTTGTATCATGTGGGTCCCAGTAGTTATATTCAGGTGTAGTTGTATCATGTGGGTCCCAGTAGTTATATTCAGGTGTAGTTGTATCATGTGGGTCCCAGTAGTTATATTCAGGTGTAGTTGTATCATGTGGGTCCCAGTAGTTATATTCAGGTGTAGTTGTATCATGTGGGTCCCAGTAGTTATATTCAGGTGTCTGTAGTTGTATCATGTGGGTCCCAGTAGTTATATTCAGGTGTAGTTGTATCATGTGGGTCCCAGTAGTTATATTCAGGTGTAGTTGTATCATGTGGGTCCCAGTAGTTATATTCAGGTGTAGTTGTATCATGTGGGTCCCAGTAGTTATATTCAGGTGTAGTTGTATCATGTGGGTCCCAGTAGTTATATTCAGGTGTCTGTAGTTGTATCATGTGGGTCCCAGTAGTTATATTCAGGTGTAGTTGTATCATGTGGGTCACAGTAGTTATATTCAGGTGTCTGTAGTTGTATCATGTGGGTCCCAGTAGTTATATTCAGGTGTCTGTAGTTGTATCATGTGGGTCCCAGTAGTTATATTCAGGTGTAGTTGTATCATGTGGGTCCCAGTAGTTATATTCAGGTGTAGTTGTATCATGTGGGTCCCAGTAGTTATATTCAGGTGTAGTTGTATCATGTGGGTCCCAGTAGTTATATTCAGGTGTAGTTGTATCATGTGGGTCCCAGTAGTTATATTCAGGTGTAGTTGTATCATGTGGGTCCCAGTAGTTATATTCAGGTGTCTGTAGTTGTATCATGTGGGTCCCAGTAGTTATATTCAGGTGTCTGTAGTTGTATCATGTGGGTCCCAGTAGTTATATTCAGGTGTAGTTGTATCATGTGGGTCCCAGTAGTTATATTCAGGTGTAGTTGTAACATGTGGGTCCCAGTAGTTATATTCAGGTGTAGTTGTATCATGTGGGTCCCAGTAGTTATATTCAGGTGTCTGTAGTTGTATCATGTGGGTCCCAGTAGTTATATTCAGGTGTCTGTAGTTGTATCATGTGGGTCCCAGTAGTTATATTCAGGTGTCTGTAGTTGTATCATGTGGGTCCCAGTAGTTATATTCAGGTGTCTGTAGTTGTATCATGTGGGTCCCAGTAGTTATATTCAGGTGTCTGTAGTTGTATCATGTGGGTCCCAGTAGTTATATTCAGGTGTAGTTGTATCATGTGGGTCCCAGTAGTTATATTCAGGTGTAGTTGTATCATGTGGGTCCCAGTAGTTATATTCAGGTGTAGTTGTATCATGTGGGTCCCAGTAGTTATATTCAGGTGTAGTTGTATCATGTGGGTCCCAGTAGTTATATTCAGGTGTAGTTGTATCATGTGGGTCCCAGTAGTTATATTCAGGTGTCTGTAGTTGTATCATGTGGGTCCCAGTAGTTATATTCAGGTGTAGTTGTATCATGTGGGTCCCAGTAGTTATATTCAGGTGTAGTTGTATCATGTGGGTCCCAGTAGTTATATTCAGGTGTAGTTGTATCATGTGGGTCCCAGTAGTTATATTCAGGTGTAGTTGTATCATGTGGGTCCCAGTAGTTATATTCAGGTGTCTGTAGTTGTATCATGTGGGTCCCAGTAGTTATATTCAGGTGTAGTTGTATCATGTGGGTCCCAGTAGTTATATTCAGGTGTCTGTAGTTGTATCATGTGGGTCCCAGTAGTTATATTCAGGTGTCTGTAGTTGTATCATGTGGGTCCCAGTAGTTATATTCAGGTGTAGTTGTATCATGTGGGTCCCAGTAGTTATATTCAGGTGTAGTTGTATCATGTGGGTCCCAGTAGTTATATTCAGGTGTAGTTGTATCATGTGGGTCCCAGTAGTTATATTCAGGTGTAGTTGTATCATGTGGGTCCCAGTAGTTATATTCAGGTGTAGTTGTATCATGTGGGTCCCAGTAGTTATATTCAGGTGTAGTTGTATCATGTGGGTCCCAGTAGTTATATTCAGGTGTAGTTGTATCATGTGGGTCCCAGTAGTTATATTCAGGTGTCTGTAGTTGTATCATGTGGGTCCCAGTAGTTATATTCAGGTGTAGTTGTATCATGTGGGTCCCAGTAGTTATATTCAGGTGTCTGTAGTTGTATCATGTGGGTCCCAGTAGTTCTATTCAGGTGTAGTTGCATCATGTGGGTCCCAGTAGTTATATTCAGGTGTCTGTAGTTGTATCATGTGGGTCCCAGTAGTTATATTCAGGTGTAGTTGTATCATGTGGGTCCCAGTAGTTATATTCAGGTGTAGTTGTATCATGTGGGTCCCAGTAGTTATATTCAGGTGTCTGTAGTTGTATCATGTGGGTCCCAGTAGTTATATTCAGGTGTAGTTGTATCATGTGGGTCCCAGTAGTTATATTCAGGTGTAGTTGTATCATGTGGGTCCCAGTAGTTATATTCAGGTGTCTGTAGTTGTATCATGTGGGTCCCAGTAGTTATATTCAGGTGTAGTTGTATCATGTGGGTCCCAGTAGTTATATTCAGGTGTAGTTGTAACATGTGGGTCCCAGTAGTTATATTCAGGTGTAGTTGTATCATGTGGGTCCCAGTAGTTATATTCAGGTGTCTGTAGTTGTATCATGTGGGTCCCAGTAGTTATATTCAGGTGTCTGTAGTTGTATCATGTGGGTCCCAGTAGTTATATTCAGGTGTCTGTAGTTGTATCATGTGGGTCCCAGTAGTTATATTCAGGTGTCTGTAGTTGTATCATGTGGGTCCCAGTAGTTATATTCAGGTGTCTGTAGTTGTATCATGTGGGTCCCAGTAGTTATATTCAGATGTAGTTGTATCATGTGGGTCCCAGTAGTTATATTCAGGTGTAGTTGTATCATGTGGGTCCCAGTAGTTATATTCAGGTGTAGTTGTAACATGTGGGTCCCAGTAGTTATATTCAGGTGTAGTTGTATCATGTGGGTCCCAGTAGTTATATTCAGGTGTCTGTAGTTGTATCATGTGGGTCCCAGTAGTTATATTCAGGTGTCTGTAGTTGTATCATGTGGGTCCCAGTAGTTATATTCAGGTGTCTGTAGTTGTATCATGTGGGTCCCAGTAGTTATATTCAGGTGTCTGTAGTTGTATCATGTGGGTCCCAGTAGTTATATTCAGGTGTCTGTAGTTGTATCATGTGGGTCCCAGTAGTTATATTCAGATGTAGTTGTATCATGTGGGTCCCAGTAGTTATATTCAGGTGTAGTTGTATCATGTGGGTCCCAGTAGTTATATTCAGGTGTAGTTGTATCATGTGGGTCCCAGTAGTTATATTCAGGTGTAGTTGTATCATGTGGGTCCCAGTAGTTATATTCAGGTGTAGTTGTATCATGTGGGTCCCAGTAGTTATATTCAGGTGTCTGTAGTTGTATCATGTGGGTCCCAGTAGTTATATTCAGGTGTAGTTGTATCATGTGGGTCCCAGTAGTTATATTCAGGTGTAGTTGTATCATGTGGGTCCCAGTAGTTATATTCAGGTGTAGTTGTATCATGTGGGTCCCAGTAGTTATATTCAGGTGTAGTTGTATCATGTGGGTCCCAGTAGTTATATTCAGGTGTCTGTAGTTGTATCATGTGGGTCCCAGTAGTTATATTCAGGTGTAGTTGTATCATGTGGGTCCCAGTAGTTATATTCAGGTGTCTGTAGTTGTATCATGTGGGTCCCAGTAGTTATATTCAGGTGTCTGTAGTTGTATCATGTGGGTCCCAGTAGTTATATTCAGGTGTAGTTGTATCATGTGGGTCCCAGTAGTTATATTCAGGTGTAGTTGTATCATGTGGGTCCCAGTAGTTATATTCAGGTGTAGTTGTATCATGTGGGTCCCAGTAGTTATATTCAGGTGTAGTTGTATCATGTGGGTCCCAGTAGTTATATTCAGGTGTAGTTGTAACATGTGGGTCCCAGTAGTTATATTCAGGTGTAGTTGTATCATGTGGGTCCCAGTAGTTATATTCAGGTGTAGTTGTATCATGTGGGTCCCAGTAGTTATATTCAGGTGTCTGTAGTTGTATCATGTGGGTCCCAGTAGTTATATTCAGGTGTAGTTGTATCATGTGGGTCCCAGTAGTTATATTCAGGTGTCTGTAGTTGTATCATGTGGGTCCCAGTAGTTCTATTCAGGTGTAGTTGCATCATGTTGGTCCCAGTAGTTATATTCAGGTGTCTGTAGTTGTATCATGTGGGTCCCAGTAGTTATATTCAGGTGTAGTTGTATCATGTGGGTCCCAGTAGTTATATTCAGGTGTAGTTGTATCATGTGGGTCCCAGTAGTTATATTCAGGTGTAGTTGTATCATGTGGGTCCCAGTAGTTATATTCAGGTGTCTGTAGTTGTATCATGTGGGTCCCAGTAGTTATATTCAGGTGTAGTTGTATCATGTGGGTCCCAGTAGTTATATTCAGGTGTAGTTGTATCATGTGGGTCCCAGTAGTTATATTCAGGTGTCTGTAGTTGTATCATGTGGGTCCCAGTAGTTATATTCAGGTGTCTGTAGTTGTATCATGTGGGTCCCAGTAGTTATATTCAGGTGTAGTTGTAACATGTGGGTCCCAGTAGTTATATTCAGGTGTAGTTGTATCATGTGGGTCCCAGTAGTTATATTCAGGTGTCTGTAGTTGTATCATGTGGGTCCCAGTAGTTATATTCAGGTGTCTGTAGTTGTATCATGTGGGTCCCAGTAGTTATATTCAGGTGTCTGTAGTTGTATCATGTGGGTCCCAGTAGTTATATTCAGGTGTCTGTAGTTGTATCATGTGGGTCCCAGTAGTTATATTCAGGTGTCTGTAGTTGTATCATGTGGGTCCCAGTAGTTATATTCAGATGTAGTTGTATCATGTGGGTCCCAGTAGTTATATTCAGGTGTAGTTGTATCATGTGGGTCCCAGTAGTTATATTCAGGTGTAGTTGTATCATGTGGGTCCCAGTAGTTATATTCAGGTGTAGTTGTATCATGTGGGTCCCAGTAGTTATATTCAGGTGTAGTTGTATCATGTGGGTCCCAGTAGTTATATTCAGGTGTCTGTAGTTGTATCATGTGGGTCCCAGTAGTTATATTCAGGTGTAGTTGTATCATGTGGGTCCCAGTAGTTATATTCAGGTGTAGTTGTATCATGTGGGTCCCAGTAGTTATATTCAGGTGTAGTTGTATCATGTGGGTCCCAGTAGTTATATTCAGGTGTAGTTGTATCATGTGGGTCCCAGTAGTTATATTCAGGTGTCTGTAGTTGTATCATGTGGGTCCCAGTAGTTATATTCAGGTGTAGTTGTATCATGTGGGTCCCAGTAGTTATATTCAGGTGTCTGTAGTTGTATCATGTGGGTCCCAGTAGTTATATTCAGGTGTCTGTAGTTGTATCATGTGGGTCCCAGTAGTTATATTCAGGTGTAGTTGTATCATGTGGGTCCCAGTAGTTATATTCAGGTGTAGTTGTATCATGTGGGTCCCAGTAGTTATATTCAGGTGTCTGTAGTTGTATCATGTGGGTCCCAGTAGTTATATTCAGGTGTAGTTGTATCATGTGGGTCCCAGTAGTTATATTCAGGTGTCTGTAGTTGTATCATGTGGGTCCCAGTAGTTATATTCAGGTGTAGTTGTATCATGTGGGTCCCAGTAGTTATATTCAGGTGTAGTTGTATCATGTGGGTCCCAGTAGTTATATTCAGGTGTAGTTGTATCATGTGGGTCCCAGTAGTTATATTCAGGTGTCTGTAGTTGTATCATGTGGGTCCCAGTAGTTATATTCAGGTGTAGTTGTATCATGTGGGTCCCAGTAGTTATATTCAGGTGTAGTTGTATCATGTGGGTCCCAGTAGTTATATTCAGGTGTCTGTAGTTGTATCATGTGGGTCCCAGTAGTTATATTCAGGTGTAGTTGTATCATGTGGGTCCCAGTAGTTATATTCAGGTGTAGTTGTAACATGTGGGTCCCAGTAGTTATATTCAGGTGTAGTTGTATCATGTGGGTCCCAGTAGTTATATTCAGGTGTCTGTAGTTGTATCATGTGGGTCCCAGTAGTTATATTCAGGTGTCTGTAGTTGTATCATGTGGGTCCCAGTAGTTTTATTCAGGTGTCTGTAGTTGTATCATGTGGGTCCCAGTAGTTATATTCAGGTGTAGTTGTATCATGTGGGTCCCAGTAGTTATATTCAGGTGTCTGTAGTTGTATCATGTGGGTCCCAGTAGTTATATTCAGGTGTCTGTAGTTGTATCATGTGGGTCCCAGTAGTTATATTCAGGTGTAGTTGTATCATGTGGGTCCCAGTAGTTATATTCAGGTGTCTGTAGTTGTATCATGTGGGTCCCAGTAGTTATATTCAGGTGTAGTTGTATCATGTGGGTCCCAGTAGTTATATTCAGGTGTAGTTGTATCATGTGGGTCCCAGTAGTTATATTCAGGTGTAGTTGTATCATGTGGGTCCCAGTAGTTATATTCAGGTGTAGTTGTATCATGTGGGTCCCAGTAGTTATATTCAGGTGTCTGTAGTTGTATCATGTGGGTCCCAGTAGTTATATTCAGGTGTCTGTAGTTGTATCATGTGGGTCCCAGTAGTTATATTCAGGTGTAGTTGTATCATGTGGGTCCCAGTAGTTATATTCAGGTGTAGTTGTATCATGTGGGTCCCAGTAGTTATATTCAGGTGTCTGTAGTTGTATCATGTGGGTCCCAGTAGTTATATTCAGGTGTAGTTGTATCATGTGGGTCCCAGTAGTTATATTCAGGTGTCTGTAGTTGTATCATGTGGGTCCCAGTAGTTATATTCAGGTGTAGTTGTAACATGTGGGTCCCAGTAGTTATATTCAGGTATAAGTTGTATTGATCAATGTGTCTGTCTGTAGCTCGTGTCGGTCCCTCTGTGCTTCGTCAGGCGAGGCCGGCCAGAGAAGGAGCAAGAGTGGCGTCCATAGAGACAGGACTGGCGGCTGCTGCAGCCAAACTCTCTCACCAGGTCAGTTGGTCTAACTAAGTGTTGCCAATCAACTACCCACTTGGACTCAATTCAATTGAACCCACTTGTTGGTTTGAGCTCTTACCAACTGAGACTCGGTCCCAGAACACTACGTGCATAGCCTGTAGAAGTTGTAAAAATAAGTAATTTGACTGAAAAACATTTTCACATTTTGCCATGATAGCTAGCTAGCTAATTAGCTAGGCTTGCCTGTCGTCTGTTAACTCACTCACTGGCTACCAAAGAGCTCAGAAGAAAGTCATTGAATAAAACAATTTTCTCTCCACTTGTAGTAAACTTTCTTGCCACCAGTGATATGTTCCTGTAGTCATAAACTGTTTTCCAAATTACCCCCTATTCCCTGGTATGGCTCCCATAGGGCTCTGGTCAAACATGGTAGCACAATTTGGGGCATGCGGTGTCCTCTGGGATGCAGATATTCCTTTCTTCTTCTTTCCCAGGAGGAACAGCAGAAGACCAAGAAGAAGAAGAAGAAAAGCACCAAAAAGAAGATGGAGGAGGAAGAGGAGGAGCCAGTGAGGAAGCTGAGCAGGTACAGCAGCTCTCCAGAACCAGACGTGGGCCAGAACACTGAGCCGGGCCAGACCAACCACGAGTACTCTTCTGGGGCAGGGGGGCTCCAGCCCATGGCCCCCGGAGTCTTCCTCACACAGAGACGACCCTCCACATCTTCACTGTCTCAGAACAACAACACAGCCAAGGGGGAGCGAGGAGCAGCAGCAGGAGGTGGAGGAGCAGCAGCAGGAGGTGGAGGAGCAGGAGGAGGAGCAGCAGCAGGAGGTGGAGGAGCAGCAGGAGGAGCAGCAGCAGCAGGAGGAGCAGCAGCAGGAGGTGGAGGAGCAGCAGCAGGAGGTGGAGGAGCAGCAGCAGGAGGAGCAGCAGCAGCAGGAGGAGCAGCAGCAGCAGGAGGAGCAGCAGCAGGAGGTGGAGGAGCAGCAGCAGGAGGTGGAGCAGCAGCAGCAGGAGGTGGAGGAGCAGCAGCAGCAGGAGGTGGAGGAGCAGCAGGAGGAGCAGCAGGAGGAGGAGCAGCAGCAGGAGGTGGAGGAGCAGCAGGAGCAGCAGCAGGAGGTGGAGGAGCAGCAGCAGCAGCAGGAGGAGCATCAGCAGCAGGAGGAGGTGGAGGAGCAGCAGCAGCAGGAGGAGCAGGAGGAGGAGAAGGAGCAGCAGGAGGAGCAGCAGCAAAGGGTGAAGGTAAGTGATCTACCTTACCCAAACCAGGAGCCTAGCTCAATTAATCCATTACTACAAACTGGTCCTTGGAGCCAGATAGACCTGTGGTGATTCAACTATCCACACTGCCACCTATAGGTCTAGGTTAGTCCCCTACGTTTCACATATGCTTAAAACAACAGTCTATTAATCAAAGTCTTAACTCTTTCTGTGTCTCTCTCCTCACAGCGAAGCGGCTAAAGAAAGGCATGGCGACGGCCAAACAGAGACTGGGAAAGATCCTCAAGATCCAACGCAACGGAAAGCTCCTCCTTTAACAGGAAGTGACTCATTGAGAACTGCCATTGGTTCCTGATGCAGTACTATTGGCCAATGAACTGGCCGCTTCTCCACCTCCTCTCTTCTGATAGGTCCAGGGCCAACAGAGACAGACTGCTTTATAACTTTCGGATATTAAAGTGTACAGAATACCTGCTAGAAATATTTTTTAAGAAAAATGTGTGTCATTTTACTACAGTCCGTTTATCAGGGGGTCACTAGATATAAACTAGGGCTGCTGTCCAAATGGCACTCTATTCCCTTTATAATGCACTGGTCACCCATAGGGCTCTGGTCAAAAGTAGTGCACTATATTGGGAATAGGGTGCCATTTGGGAACACAGCCTAGAAATACATTGCAGTCATTCCATTCTAGGGTGGAGTATAGGTTGAATTACAGGTTATTCATAGGGAATTCATTCCTGCTATTTGGATGTGGCTTATCATTACCTTGCCAATGTTGTTCATGATTTTAGGACATAAATGTTTTCCTCTGTCCTCCTCAGACCAGACATAGCCTGAAATCCAGTCTGTTTGTTTTAATATTCCACTCCAAACATATTTGGCATGATGAGTGGGATGTTTAGCACAAACAATGTTGATTACAGGCTAGACCCAGACCTTCACTAGAAACATTCTCCTCCACGCTATTTCTTTCTTTCCTGTAAGCACTATCAGTTATGATATTTATTGTCCTAATATAATGTCAAGGAAAGCCAAAAAGGCACTTATGAAACGACTATTAAGCACAAAATATGAGGAGATTTTCAGAGTAATCTCAGATGTGAAATACGATGACGGTTACAAACAGATCAGCATCTTCTCACCATCTACCATCACTTCGATTTGAAGACTATTGTACGTTAAATATTGTGATTATAAACCATCGTCTTCCCTCAGACGGCGTAATTCTAATGCGACTAGCGCATCCCGGAGATATCTGTTTTGCAAATCTTGGAAGTCATCTCTAAAAACAAAGTTTTTTGCTCATCTGCCTAACACTTCTGGCTACGGACTACTACAGTAAACCATCAGACTGGCTAGGGACTACTACAGTAAACCATCAGACTGGCTAGGGACTACTACAGTAAACCATCAGACTGGCTAGGGACTACTACAGTAAACCATCAGACTGGCTAGGGACTACTACAGTAAACCATCAGACTGGCTAGGGCCACTACCTCACCAGCCCTAAACCATCAGACTGGCTAGGGACTACTACAGTAAACCATCAGACTGGCTAGGGACTACTACAGTAAACCATCAGACTGGCTAGGGACTACTACAGTAAACCATCAGACTGGCTAGGGACTACTACAGTAAACCATCAGACTGGCTAGGGACTACTACAGTAAACCATCAGACTGGCTAGGGACTACTACAGTAAACCATCAGACTGGCTAGGGACTACTACAGTAAACCATCAGACTGGCTAGGGACTACTACAGTAAACCATCAGACTGGCTAGGGACTACTACAGTAAACCATCAGACTGGCTAGGGACTACTACAGTAAACCATCAGACTGGCTAGGGACTACTACAGTAAACCATCAGACTGGCTAGGGACTACTACAGTAAACCATCAGACTGGCTAGGGACTACTACAGTAAACCATCAGACTGGCTAGGGACTACTACAGTAAACCATCAGACTGGCTAGGGACTACTACAGTAAACCATCAGACTGGCTAGGGACTACTACAGTAAACCATCAGACTGGCTAGGGACTACTACAGTAAACCATCAGACTGGCTAGGGACTACTACAGTAAACCATCAGACTGGCTAGGGACTACTACAGTAAACCATCAGACTGGCTAGGGACTACTACAGTAAACCATCAGACTGGCTAGGGACTACTACAGTAAACCATCAGACTGGCTAGGGACTACTACAGTAAACCATCAGACTGGCTAGGGACTACTACAGTAAACCATCAGACTGGCTAGGGACTACTACAGTAAACCATCAGACTGGCTAGGGACTACTACAGTAAACCATCAGACTGGCTAGGGACTACTACAGTAAACCATCAGACTGGCTAGGGACTACTACAGTAAACCATCAGACTGGCTAGGGACTACTACAGTAAACCATCAGACTGGCTAGGGACTACTACAGTAAACCATCAGACTGGCTAGGGACTACTACAGTAAACCATCAGACTGGCTAGGGACTACTACAGTAAACCATCAGACTGGCTAGGGACTACTACAGTAAACCATCAGACTGGCTAGGGACTACTACAGTAAACCATCAGACTGGCTAGGGACTACTACAGTAAACCATCAGACTGGCTAGGGACTACTACAGTAAACCATCAGACTGGCTAGGGACTACTACAGTAAACCATCAGACTGGCTAGGGACTACTACAGTAAACCATCAGACTGGCTAGGGACTACTACAGTAAACCATCAGACTGGCTAGGGACTACTACAGTAAACCATCAGACTGGCTAGGGACTACTACAGTAAACCATCAGACTGGCTAGGGACTACTACAGTAAACCATCAGACTGGCTAGGGACTACTACAGTAAACCATCAGACTGGCTAGGGACTACTACAGTAAACCATCAGACTGGCTAGGGACTACTACAGTAAACCATCAGACTGGCTAGGGACTACTACAGTAAACCATCAGACTGGCTAGGGACTACTACAGTAAACCATCAGACTGGCTAGGGACTACTACAGTAAACCATCAGACTGGCTAGGGACTACTACAGTAAACCATCAGACTGGCTAGGGACTACTACAGTAAACCATCAGACTGGCTAGGGACTACTACAGTAAACCATCAGACTGGCTAGGGACTACTACAGTAAACCATCAGACTGGCTAGGGACTACTACAGTAAACCATCAGACTGGCTAGGGACTACTACAGTAAACCATCAGACTGGCTAGGGACTACTACAGTAAACCATCAGACTGGCTAGGGACTACTACAGTAAACCATCAGACTGGCTAGGGACTACTACAGTAAACCATCAGACTGGCTAGGGACTACTACAGTAAACCATCAGACTGGCTAGGGACTACTACAGTAAACCATCAGACTGGCTAGGGACTACTACAGTAAACCATCAGACTGGCTAGGGACTACTACAGTAAACCATCAGACTGGCTAGGGACTACTACAGTAAACCATCAGACTGACTAGGGACTACTACAGTAAACCATCAGACTGGCTAGGGACTACTACAGTAAACCATCAGACTGGCTAGGGACTACTACAGTAAACCATGCTCGAGCAGCAGAGCAAACTTGTTCTTATTTAGCAGCTTTGTGATACTTTTGATTGCCATTATTGTAGCTAGTTTTCCAGCTTTCTGATGAAATTATACCGCAATAAAGTTATGGGTCTGTTCTCAGAAGTCAGCAGGTATCAGACTATGACAGCTGGCACTGGTGACTCTCTACCTTCTAACATTTGGCCAATAACGTTGCAGCTAGAGCCGTCAGCTGCTGGAGCACTCGGTACACTAATCATGGCAGTCCCATAGGGCGACGGACAATTGGCTAAGCATCGTTAGTGTTTGGCCGGGGTAGGCCGTCATTGTAAATAAGAATTTGTTCTTAACTGACTTGCCTAGTTAAATAAAGGTTACATTTAAACAATTTAATAAATTCAAATTCATATGGATTGATTGGAGACTGGCTCAGCTAGCAGTCAAGCTAGCTAGCTAATTTTCGTGCACATTTCAAATATAATGATACGGATTCTAAAACGACAGTAGTCCTTAGCTACACAGTACCAGTCAAAAGTTTGGACACACCTACTCATTCCAGGGTTTTTCTTTATTTTTACTATTTTCTACATTGTAGAATAATAGTAAAGACATCAAAACTATGAAACAACACATGGAATCATGTAGTAACCAAAAAAGTTTTAAATTGATATTCTTCAAAGTAGCCACCCTTTGCCTTGATGACAGCTTTGCACATTCTTGGCATTCTCTCAACCAGCTTCATGAGGTAGTCACCTGGAATGCATTTCAATTAACAGGTGTGCCTTGTTAATTTGTGAAATTTCTTTCCTTCTTAATGTGTTCGAGCCAATCAGTTGTGTTGTGACAAGGTAGGGGTGGTATACAGAAGATAGCCCTATTTGGTAAAAGACCAAGTCCATATTATGGCAAGAACAGCTCAAATAAGCAAAGAGAAATGACAGTCGATCATTACTTCATGATATGAAGGTCAGTCAATTAAAGTTTCTTCAAGTGCAGTTACAAAAACCATCAAGCACTATGATGAAACTGGCTCTCATGAGGACCGCCACAGGAAAGGAAGACCCAGAGTTACCTCTGCTGCAGAGGATAAGTTAGAGTTACCAGCCTCAGAAATTGCACCCCAAATAAATGTTTCACATCGTTCAAGTAACAGACACATCTCAACATCAACTGTTCAGAGGAGACTGCGTGAATCGGCCCTTCATGGTCGAATTGCTGCAAAGACACCACTACTAAAGGACACCAATAAGAAGAAGACTTGCTTGGGCCAAGAAACACGAGCAGTGGACATTAGACCGATGGAAATCTGTCCTTTGGTCTGATGAGTGCAAATTTGAGATTTTTGGTTCCAACATTAGTGTCTGTGAGACTCAGAGTAGGTGAACAGATGATCTCCGCATGTGTTGTTGCCAACGTGAAGCATGGAGGAGGAGGTGTGATGGTGTGGGGGTGCTTTGCTGGTGACACTGTGATTTATTTAGAATTCAAGGCAAACTTAACCAGCAAGGCTTCCACAGCATTCTGCAGTGATACGCCATCCCATCTGGTTTGCGCTTAGTGGGACTATCATTTGTTTTTCAACAGGACAGTGACCCAACACACCTCCAGGCTGTGTAAGGGCTATTTCACCAAGAAGGAGAGTGATGGACTGCTGCATCAGATGACCTGGCCTCCACAATCACCAGACCTCAACCCAATTGAGATGGTTTTGGATGAGGTGGACCGCAGAGTGAAGGAAAAGCAGCCAGCAATTGCTCAGCATATGTGGGAACTCCTTCAAGACTGTTGGAAAAGCATTCCTCATGAAGCTGGTTGAGAGAATGCCAAGATTGTGCAAAGCTGTCATCAAGGCAAAGGGTGGCTACTTTGAAGAATCTCAAATATAAATATATTTTGATTTTGTTAAACACTTTTTTGGTTACTACATGATTCCATATGTGTTATTTCATAGTTTTGATGTTTTCACTATTATTCTACAATGTAGAAAATAGTGAAAAATAAAGTAAAACCCTTGAATGAGTAGGTTTGTCCAAACGTTTGACTGGTACTGTATAGAATTAGGTAGTTATGACTTGCTCATGTCAAAATTAGCTACGGATTTATGTTTTTTTTTTTTTTGGTAGTATTATCTCGCAGTCTTTTGAGGATGAATCGGGGTTCAGTAAATGATGTCACCTTGGTAACATTTCCTAATCTCATGACAGTGTATTGTAGCCCAACTACTTTTTGTTGATCAATCCCACTAGGGTTTGCGTGTTATCAGACAGATCAGTGCAGACAGCCGTGATCTGACGTTAGACGACGGATAATAGACGAGATGAATGTTAGAAACAGAACACCACCTGTCTTGCTCTAAATATTTTACCACAGCTGGCAGTCACACTGAATAAGCCTTCAAATAATAGGGTGTGCTATTATTATTATTATTATTATGCATTATTTAATAAGGATTATTTTTGGTGTTTACACATTAATAATCCCTAATCTAACAATTACTGTATTCACAGTTAATTAACACTCTTAACTGTATTCCAAATGGCACTCTATTCCTTATGTAGTGGACTACTTTTGACCAGGGCCCATAGTACTCTCTCTCTCTCTCTCTCTCTCTCTCTCTCTCTCTCTCTCTCTCTCACTGAAGGAGGATTGTTATTTATTAAACACTAATTCTGGGACCTGGAGACCCAATGATAATGATAGAAATCCCGTGTATTGTTATGGGGATTATAATGATAGGCCTCATCCATCTCTTTCACTGTGGCGATATGGGGGATACTTTCACTCCTCTGTTGTGTTTAAAGCAGCATCATACCCTACACCTCTGAAATACGCCTCATTTCTATGGATTATTATTCACAGTACAGTATGTAGAATGTAGCTTGTACATAGCCTTTTACAGGAATACTTTTTGTATTCTTTTTTTTTCTCTCCCTTAATACTTCATTATTATACATTTTTACTAGTTTTTTTGCTAATTATTTTAGACAAATATATATATGAATATATAGATATTAGTCGTTCCTTTTTTTTATTTGATTGGACACATGCTAGTTGAATGTTTGTTAAAATTGTTTATTTGTTATGAGGTGTTGCCTGGGAAACAACTGAAGAACAACAACATGTCATAAGTCCTTACATGACATTACTCCACACATCTTAACTGTGATTTTGTTCAAAAAACAAGAGAGAAAGCTTTGATTAAAAAAATATTAAAATAAGATAACAAAAACTAATCTATCATTTCAAAGGCCAGCCTCTTGTTTATGTTCTAGTACCGGTTCCAGCCGGTTCCAGACGGTTCCAGCCGGTTCCAGCCGGTTCCAGACGGTTCCAGACGGTTCCAGCCGGTTCCAGCCGGTTCCAGCCGGTTCCAGCCGGTTCCAGATTATTTGATTAGCACCTTGTGACGTGTGTTCTCAATGTTTGTGATGTAATTTATTAATGTTTTTATACTTGTACAATTCTTAAGAGTTTTGTTTTGGGGATATTTTATCAGCCTGTGAATGAAATCCCCCCCCCCCTCCGCCTACTTAGCGAGTTAGTTCCACCATGTTGTTTATGACGTCAGTAAGTTTTCAGGCACTGTCTGGTCACTACATTTTGTATTGTTAAACTAATGTTTTTGTTTGTGTTTTTTCATATTATTGTTTTCATATGGTTTCTAACATCTCACTCTGTCCGCATCAGTCAAGATGTTACATGTATTATTGTTATTATTATTGTTATTATTAAGAAGCTACGTCCAATAACCATCATGCCATCGATTTTATTTTTCTAGAAAACGTCAGAATGATTATGTTAATTTTTACGTAAGGTTTGTTCATGTGCTGTTTGATAACAGTATTTTAGTCAGATGTAAATGATGTATCCACAATACGACACTCAGATCAAACTGTCTTTCAGCGGAAATCTTTCAGGTTTTATTTCTACATGAATACGGTCTTGTGTGTTTTCTATGTCCAACCTATTAAATGTATACACTGTTGTCAAATGAATACAACTTTTATCCTTGTTGACTTTTGCAATACAATATTGTCTAAACCAGTATTTTGTCTATGTAGTAATGTAGTAATGTTGGGATGGTCCACCTCTATAGAACATACTGTAGTAATGTAGTAATGTAGTAATGTTGGGATGGTCCACCTCTATAGAACATACTGTAGTAATGTAGTAATGTAGTAATGTTGGGATGGTCCACCTCTATAGAACATACTGTAGTAATGTAGTAATGTTGGGATGGTCCACCTCTATAGAACATACTGTAGTAATGTAGTAATGTAGTAACCTGTTGGGATGGTTCACCTCTATAGAACATACTGTAGTAATGTAGTAATGTTGGGATGGTCACCTCTATAGAACATACTGTAGTAATGTAGTAATGTAGTAATGTTGGGATGGTCCACCTCTATAGAACATACTGTAGTAATGTAGTAATGTAGTAATGTTGGGATGGTCCACCTCTATAGAACATACTGTAGTAATGTAGTAATGTAGTAATGTTGGGATGGTTCACCTCTATAGAACATACTGTAGTAATGTAGTAATGTTGGGATGGTCCACCTCTATAGAACATACTGTAGTAATGTAGTAATGTAGTAATGTTGGGATGGATTCACCTCTATAGAACATACTGTAGTAATGTAGTAATGTTGGGATGGTTCACCTCTATAGAACATACTGTAGTAATGTAGTAATGTAACCTGTTGGGATGGTTCACCTCTATAGAACATACTGTAGTAATGTAGTAATGTTGGGATGGTCCACCTCTATAGAACATACTGTAGTAATGTAGTAATGTTGGGATGGTCCACCTCTATAGAACATACTGTAGTAATGTAGTAATGTTGGGATGGTTCACCTCTATAGAACATACTGTAGTAATGTAGTAATGTTGGGATGGTTCACCTCTATAGAAGGTGAACCTGTGGCTCAGTTGGTAGAGCATGGTGTGTGCAACGCCAGGGTTGTGGGTTCGATTCCCATGGGGGACCAGTACAAAATGCATGAAATGAAATGTATGTATTCACTACTGTAAGTCGCTCTGGATAAGAGCGTCTCCTAAATGACGTAAATGTAAATGTAGAACATACTGTAGTAATGTAGTAATGTAGTAATGTTGGGATGGTCCACCTCTATAGAACATACTGTAGTAATGTAGTAATGTATCCTGTTGGGATGGTCCACCTCTATAGAACATACTGTAGTAATGTAGTAATGTTGGGATGGTCCACCTCTATAGAACATACTGTAGTAATGTAGTAATGTTGGGATGGTCCACCTCTATAGAACATACTGTAGTAATGTAGTAATGTATCCTGTTGGGATGGTCCACCTCTATAGAACATACTGTAGTAATGTAGTAATGTTGGGATGGTCCACCTCTATGGAACATACTGTAGTAATGTAGTAATGTTGGGATGGTTCACCTCTATAGAACATACGTAGTAATGTAGTAATGTAGTAATGTTGGGATGGATCCACCTCTATAGAACATACTGTAGTAATGTAGTAATGTATCCTGTTGGGATGGTCCACCTCTATAGAACATACTGTAGTAATGTAGTAATGTATAATGTTGGGATGGTCCACCTCTATAGAACATACTGTAGTAATGTAGTAATGTTGGGATGGTCCACCTCTATAGAACATACTGTAGTAATGTAGTAATGTTGGGATGGTCCACCTCTATAGAACATACTGTAGTAATGTAGTAATGTAGTAATGTTGGGATGGTCCACCTCTATAGAACATACTGTAGTAATGTAGTAATGTTGGGATGGTCCACCTCTATAGAACATACTGTAGTAATGTAGTAATGTAGTAATGTTGGGATGGTCCACCTCTATAGAACATACTGTAGTAATGTAGTAATGTAGTAATGTTGGGATGGATCCACCTCTATAGAACATACTGTAGTAATGTAGTAATGTAGTAATGTTGGGATGGTTCACCTCTATAGAACATACTGTAGTAATGTAGTAATGTTGGGATGGTCCACCTCTATAGAACATACTGTAGTAATGTAGTAATGTTGGGATGGATCACCTCTATAGAACATACTGTAGTAATGTAGTAATGTTGGGATGGATTCACCTCTATAGAACATACTGTAGTAATGTAGTAATGTATCCTGTTGGGATGGTTCACCTCTATAGAACATACTGTAGTAATGTAGTAATTCTGGCATGGTCCACCTCTATAGAACATACTGTAGTAATGTAGTAATGTTGGGATGGTCCACCTCTATAGAACATACTGTAGTAATGTAGTAATGTTGGGATGGTTCACCTCTATAGAACATACTGTAGTAATGTAGTAATGTAGTAATGTTGGGATGGATCACCTCTATAGAACATACTGTAGTAATGTAGTAATGTAGTAATGTTGGGATGGTCCACCTCTATAGAACATACTGTAGTAATGTAGTAATGTTGGGATGGTTCACCTCTATAGAACATACTGTAGTAATGTAGTAATGTAGTAATGTTGAGATGGTCCACCTCTATAGAACATACTGTAGTAATGTAGTAATGTTGGGATGGTCCACCTCTATAGAACATACTGTAGTAATGTAGTAATGTTGGGACGGTCCACCTCTATAGAACATACTGTAGTAATGTAGTAATGTTGGGATGGTCCACCTCTATAGAACATACTGTAGTAATGTAGTAATGTTGGGATGGTTCACCTCTATAGAACATACTGTAGTAATGTAGTAATGTTGGGATGGTCCACCTCTATAGAACATACTGTAGTAATGTAGTAATGTTGGGATGGTCCACCTCTATAGAACATACTGTAGTAATGTAGTAATGTAGTAATGTTGGGATGGTTCATCTCTATAGAACATACTGTAGTAATGTAGTAATGTTGGGATGGTCCACCTCTATAGAACATACTGTAGTAATGTAGTAATGTATCCTGTTGGGATGGATCACCTCTATAGAACATACTGTAGTAATGTAGTAATGTAGTAATGTTGGGATGGTCCACCTCTATAGAACATACTGTAGTAATGTAGTAATGTTGGGATGGTCCACCTCTATAGAACATACTGTAGTAATGTAGTAATGTTGGGATGGATCACCTCTATAGAACATACTGTAGTAATGTAGTAATGTTGGGATGGTTCACCTCTATAGAACATACTGTAGTAATGTAGTAATGTAGTAATGTTGGGATGGATCACCTCTATAGAACATACTGTAGTAATGTAGTAATGTTGGGATGGATCACCTCTATAGAACATACTGTAGTAATGTAGTAATGTATCCTGTTGGGATGGTTCACCTCTATAGAACATACTGTAGTAATGTAGTAATTCTGGGATGGTCCACCTCTATAGAACATAATGTAGTAATGTAGTAATGTTGGGATGGTCCACCTCTATAGAACATAATGTAGTAATGTTGGGATGGTCCACCTCTATAGAACATACTGTAGTAATGTAGTAATGTTGGGATGGTCCACCTCTATAGAACATACTGTAGTAATGTAGTAATGTTGGGATGGTTCACCTCTATAGAACATACTGTAGTAATGTAGTAATGTTGGGATGGATCACCTCTATAGAACATACTGTAGTAATGTAGTAATGTTGGGATGGTTCACCTCTATAGAACATACTGTAGTAATGTAGTAATTTAGTAATGTTGGGATGGTCCACCTCTATAGAACATACTGTAGTAATGTAGTAATGTAGTAATGTTGGGATGGTCCACCTCTATAGAACATACTGTAGTAATGTAGTAATGTTGGGATGGTCCACCTCTATAGAACATACTGTAGTAATGTAGTAATGTTGGGATGGTCCACCTCTATAGAACATACTGTAGTAATGTAGTAATGTATCCTGTTGGGATGGTCCACCTCTATAGAACATACTGTAGTAATGTAGTAATGTTGGGATGGTTCACCTCTATAGAACATACTGTAGTAATGTAGTAATGTAGTAATGTTGGGATGGATCACCTCTATAGAACATACTGTAGTAATGTAGTAATGTTGGGATGGATCACCTCTATAGAACATACTGTAGTAATGTAGTAATGTAGTAATGTTGGGATGGTCCACCTCTATAGAACATACTGTAGTAATGTAGTAATGTTGGGATGGTCCACCTCTATAGAACATACTGTAGTAATGTAGTAATGTTGGGATGGTCCACCTCTATAGAACATACTGTAGTAATGTAGTAATTTAGTAATGTTGGGATGGTCCACCTCTATAGAACATACTGTAGTAATGTAGTAATGTAGTAATGTTGGGATGGTCCACCTCTATAGAACATACTGTAGTAATTTAGTAATGTAGTAATGTTGGGATGGTCCACCTCTATAGAACATACTGTAGGAATGTAGTAATGTTGGGATGGATCACCTCTATAGAACATACTGTAGTAATGTAGTAATGTATTCTGTTATTTATACTGTGGTGTGCTTCTACATCTATCTTTCCCCTGCGGTGTGCTTCTATATATGCAGATGAAGTCGGAAGTTTACATACACCTTAGCAAAATACATTTAAACTCAGTTTTTCACAATTCCTGACATTTAATCCTAGTAAAAATTCCCTGTTTTTAGGTCAGTTAGGATCACCACTTTATTTTCAGAATGTGAAATGTCAGAATAATAGTAGAGAGAATGATTTATTTCAGCTTTTATTTCTTTCATCACATTCCCAGTGGGTCAGAAGTTTACATACACTCAATTAGTATTTGGTAGCGTTGTCTTTAAATTGTTTAACTTGGGTCAAACATTTCGGGTAGCCTTCCACAAGCTTCCCACAATAAGTTGGGTGAATTTTGGCTCATTCCTCCTGACAGAGCTGGTGTAACTGAGTCAGGTTTGTAGGCCTCCTTGCTCGCACATGCTTTTTCAGTTCTGCCCACAAATAATTTTCTATAGGATTGAGGTCTGGGCTTTCTTTAATCAGAGCACCAGTTTTCAGCTGTGCTAACATAATTGCAAAATGTTTTTCTAATGATCAATTATCCTTTTAAAATGATCAACTTGGATTAGCTAACACAACGTGCCACTGGAACACAGGAGTGGTGGTTGCTGATAATGGGCCTCTGTACGCCTGTGTAGATATTCCATTAAAAATCAGCCGTTTCCAGCTACAGTAGTCATTTACAACATTAACAATGTCTACACTGTATTTCTGATCAATTTTATGTTACTTTAATGGACACAAAATGGTGCTTTTCTTTCAAAAACAAGGACAATTCTAAGTGACCCCAAACGTTTGAACGGTAGTGTACATATGAGATGAGTAATGCAAGATATATAAACATTATTAAGTGAATGAGGTACCGTAGAATGGTATGGAAAACAGTATATACATATGAGATGAGTAAATCTTGATATGTAATCTTTATTAAGTGACTAAGATACCGTAGAATAGAATACAGTATATGAATTTACATATGAGATGAGTAATACCAGACATGTAAACAATTATAGTGACTAATGTTCCATTCCTTAAAGTGGCCAGTGATTTCTTGTCTATGCCTATAGGCAGAAACCTGTAATGTGCTAGTGATGGCTGTTTAAAACCTCTTAGGGCTAGGGGGCAGTATTTTCACGGCCGGATTAAAAATGTACCCAATTTAAACAGGTTACTACTCTGGCCCAGAAACTAGGATATGCATATTATTAGTAGATTTGGATAGAAAACACTCTGGAGTTTCTAAAACTGTTTGAATGGTGTCTGTGAGTATAACAGAACTCGAATGGCAGGCAAAAACCTGAGAAGAAGTCAAGCAGGAAGTGGGAAGTCTGGTGCTTGTAGTCCTTTCAAGTGATTGCCTTGACTGTATACAGTGACTTAGGGTTCATTGTGCACTTCCTAAAGCTTCCACTAGATGTCAGCAGTCTTTAGAATGGTGTTTGAAGATTCTATGGTGAATTTGAAGGGACTACCAGCTGTGGTAAACTGGTGTCCCATTATAAGGCATGGGCCCAAGTCACACGCAGAGACTTGGGAGCGAGCTGAGTTCATATTCACTCCTAAAGAGAACGGATAGGTCCGGTTGGAATTTTATTCAAGGTATATGAGAAAAACAACCTAAAGATTGATTCTATACATCGTTTGACATGTTTCTACAAACTGTAGTGTAACTTTTTTGACTTTTCGTCTGGACTAAGTAAGCACTCGCGTAGTGGATTTGGATAGTGAACCTAACGCGCGAACAAAATGGATTATTTGGAAATAAATATGAACTTTATCAAACATTTATTGTGGAGCTGGGATTCCTGGGAGTGCATTCTGATGAAGATAATCAAAGGTAAGTGAATATTTATAATGTAATTTCTTAGTTTTATTGACTCCAAGATGGCAGGTTTCTGTTTGCTAGTTGTTAGTGTCATCTGGGCTGTACTCAGATTATTGCAAATTGTGTTTTCGCCGTGAACCTTTTTTGAAATCTGACAAAGCGATTACATTTAGGAGAAGTGTATCTATAATTCTGTGCATAACACTTCTATATTGATCAATGTTTACGATGTGAATTTACGTACTATGTGTGCTCATTCACCGGAAGGTTTGGAGGGGAAACATTTCTCAACATTACGCGCCAATGTAAAATGCTGTTTTTGGAATAAATATGAACTTTATCGAGCAAAACATACATGTATTGTGTAACATAATGTCCTAGGAGTGTCATCTGATGAAGATCGTCAGAGGTTAGTGCTTCATTTATCTGTGTTTTGGGTTTATGTGATGCATCTAGTTGCTTGGAAAATGGCTGTGTGGTGTTTCTTGGGAAGTTTATGTCCTAACATAATCTACTTTTATGCTTTCGCCGTAAAGCCTTTTTGAAATCGGACAATGTGGTTAGATTAACGAGAAGTTTATCTTTAAAATGGTGTAAAATAGTTGATTGTTTGAGAAAATGGAATTATGAGATTCTAGCTGTTTTAAATTTGGCGCTCTGATTTTCCACTTTCCACTACCAATGCTGGTAGTGCTGGTGAGTTACCGCCGCTCTGATATCCAATAGTTCTTTCCGGCTGTATGTAATGACACAAAAACATTTCCTGAGCTAATAATGTAAAAAAAAAAAAAAGAATACATAAAAAAACGAAATACTGCAAAGTTTCCTAAGAGCTAGTCACGATGCTGCCATCTCCGTCCGCGCCATAATGCACCATATTTTTCCCCTGCGGTGTGCTTCTTTGAAGACCTACCGTTATTGCAGTATAATACTCATCTAATTTAATTTCATACTTTTATAAGGTCACCTTGAATTGTTAGGGTAAAAGAACCCCATTTAAATGCATCCTCCTCATTACCTTAAGACAGTTTTCATGATTTAATACGACAGACAATGATTTATTTCAGTCAGGTAGTTTGTTTCCTCCACTACTATTATATGTGTGTCCATTTGTCTTCTCTGTTCCCTTGAAAGGGCAAGTGGGATCACGATTTAACCATCACTGCTCTGAACACCGTGTCTGCTGAGTGTTAGACTTAAACGGCCTTCATGGTCATTGTGTGTTGAATAGCGATTACAGATGTGAGTGGCCAAGCAGCAGGCCTCTATTGCCATGTCCCAAATGGCATCCTATTCCTTATATAGTGCACTACTGTTGATCAGAGCCCTATGAACCATATATAGTGCACTATGGGGCCCTGGCCCATTAACTAGGTTTCCAGTTGGGACACGGCCTATAGCAGTGCTCTGTTGTCCATTCCCCCCCTTCCCGGTGTTCCTGGCTGGTCCCCTTTGGTCTAGAGAAACGTGCTGGAAGAGAGATGGCTTAATTACACAGGAATGTCAGGTTAGCTTTGTCTCTGTGTGGCAGTCTGTGTGTGTGTGTGTGTGTGTGTGTGTGTGTGTGTGTGTGTGTGTGTGTGTGTGTGTGTGTGTGTGTGTGTGTGTGTGTGTGTGTGTGTGTGTGTGTGTGTGTGTGTGTTCATTACTGTTGCTGAAGGAATGTTTCGATATCGTTGCTCTGGCCTCCACTAACTTGTATCCCCTCCATTCTGCAGGTTCAAGGCTGTCAGTGTTAATAAGCCTGATTCAGCTAAGGAGTGATTTAGAGGGTTAGAATGGCCCATATTCAGTCACTTCACTTTTTAGCTGCCTGTTTCTGTTTGTGATGAAAACATTGTGACTCAGTCTTTTATTCCTGCAGAGAGGATCAGTAGTCATGGTGATGGATTAAACTACAGGTTAGTTTCTGGATCAGTAGTCATGGTGTTGGATTAAACTACAGGTTAGTTTCTGGATCAGCAGTCATGGTGTTGGATTAAACTACAGGTTCGTTTCTGGATCAGTAGTCATGGTGATGGATTAAACTACAGGTTAGTTTCTGGATCAGCAGTCATGGTGTTGGAGGAAACTTCATCCTTCATTTCTCACACCCATCAAGGAGAGGCCTGTCGTGACAGCAGACAGCAGAGGGCGAGCCCACCCATCAAGGAGGAGAGGCCTGTCGTGACAGCAGTCAGCAGAGGGGGAGCCCACCCATCAAGGAGAGGCCTGTCGTGACAGCACAGGGCGAGCCCACCCATCAAGGAGAGGCCTGTCGTGACAGCAGACAGCACAGGGCGAGCCCACCCATCAAGGAGAAGAGGCCTGTCGTGACAGCAGACAGCAGAGGGCGAGCGCACCCATCAAGGAGAAGAGGCCTGTCGTGACAGCAGACAGCACAGGGCGAGCCCACCCATCAAGGAGAAGAGGCCTGTCGTGACAGCAGAGGGGGAGCCCACCCATCAAGGAGAGGCCTGACAGCAGAAGGGGAACCCACCCATCAAGGAGAGGCCTGACAGCAGAGGGGGAGCCCACCCATCAAGGAGAGGCCTGACAGCAGAGGGGGAGCCCACCCATCAAGGAGAGGCCTGACAGCAGAGGGGGAGCCCACCCATCAAGGAGAGGCCTGACAGCAGAGGGGGAACCCACCCATCAAGGAGAGGCCTGACAGCAGAGGGGGAGCCCACCCATCAAGGAGAGGCCTGACAGCAGAGGGGGAGCCCACCCATCAAGGAGAGGCCTGCCGTGACAGCAGACAGCACAGGGCGAGCCCACCCATCAAGGAGAGGTCTGTCGTGACGGCAGAGGGCGAGCCCACCCATCAAGGAGGAGAGGCCTGTCGTGACAGCAGACAGCACAGGGCGAGCCCACCCATCAAGGAGAGGTCTGTCGTGACAGCAGAGGGGGAGCCCACCCATCAAGGAGGAGAGGCCTGTCGTGACAGCAGAGGGGGAGCCCACCCATCAAGGCGAGGCCTGTCGTGACAGCACAGGGTGAGCCCACCCATCAAGGAGAGGCCTGTCGTGACAGCAGAGGGGGAGCCCACCCATCAAGGAGAAGAGGCCTGTCGTGACAGCAGACAGCAGAGGGGGAGCCCACCCATCAAGGAGAGGCCTGACAGCAGAGGGGGAGCCCACCCATCAAGGAGGAGAGGCCTGTCGTGACAGCAGAGGGGGAGCCCACCCATCAAGGAGAGGCTTGTCGTGACAGCAGAGGGGGAGCCCACCCATCAAGGAGAGGCCTGTCGTGACAGCAGAGGGGGAGCCCACCCATCAAGGAGAGGCCTGTCGTGACAGCAGAGGGGGAGCCCACCCATCAAGGCGAGGCCTGTCGTGACAGCACAGGGCGAGCCCACCCATCAAGGAGAGGCCTGTCGTGACAGCAGAGGGGGAGCCCACCCATCAAGGAGAAGAGGCCTGTCGTGACAGCAGACAGCAGAGGGGGAGCCCACCCATCAAGGAGAGGCCTG